>NC_088300.1:29502230-29868328 GCF_032854445.1 Liolophura sinensis
TGATCCTATATCCTGTACACTAATTCAGACACAAATTTAATAGTTTTGCTAATAAGGAATCACCAAGTGAAGTGATACAGGTTACCACAAAAACAGATGATGAAAAAAGACCAGATGAGGTGATTTATAACTTTACATGTCACACTGTCCTGATACATTTACCTTGAATAATGATTAAGATTTATTTCATTTATTTGATTGGTGTTTTACACCACACTCAGCAATGATTCAGACAATGTATCAACATTCTCAATTAATAGGGATCAATCATATTATTACCAGTCAATAAAAAAGATGACAGAGGATGTAATGTTATAAGTTAGTACAATAAAAGTCAAATTGTCCTCATACCTTGCTTATAAAATGACATAAATAAATTCTCAGATTTTAACAAGAAAGGAGTCACTGACTGTGATATAGCGTACCCAGCGATATGGTACATAGCCCACTTTTCTATCGTACACTCTGAGAGAGCGTATGTGAAAACCTGAAGATGTTAGTCCAGAAATCTCAAACTCCATGGCAATTGGCCCGATCTCTTTTCTCTGTAACTTGCGTCCTGTCTGGCTGATCAGCTGTAACAATTTAAAGGAAATGTATCAAACATTTGGCGCATTTATCTCAAGGGGAAAAAAAAGCATTTAAAATGTGAGTGAGTGAGTGCTTGGGGTTTAACGTCATACTTAACAATTTTTCAGTCATATGACGACGAAGGAATCATTAGAGTGCATGTAATGTGCCTCCTTGTTGCAGGACGGATTTCCACTGCTCTTTTATCTAGTGCTGCTTCACTGAGATGCCTTACCGAAGGCAAGTAAGCCGCCCCGCCCGAGCCATTATACAGATATGGGTCAACTAGTCATTGCAAAATACCCCTCATGCTGAACCCCAAGCGGGGAAGCTGCAACTTCCTCTTTTAAAGTCTTATGTGAGACTTAACCCAGGATTGACCATGGATCTACCGCTCCCGAACTGGACGCTCCACCACAAAATGCCAGTACAGACCTTCATGCAAGGGTTAAGGGACAAATTGGGCATTATGATTTAGACGTTTGCATTTGATGTACAAAAGCCAGCAATGCAGGTTTAGCCAGATTTTGAAACCATGTCCAACATTTCTACTGTTGTCCCTGTCTCTCCCATGTTAATTTTCTCAGAACAAGGTGTCTCAGACACGAGACATCCCCTGGCTAAACCTATGATGTTCATACAAAACAGCATTATTCTGTCACCATTTTCAGTTTCCACACGTAGCTGCAACCTGCAACAAGTGGCTTGGACGGTCTCCAAATTTCTTTTACATCCTATGTGTAAGTCTGGGGGCAAATATCTTATATAATCCAGGGGTCTGAGTGAAAACACCATGGACTTGTCTTCGGGATGTTTCAGCTATTGTGAATTGACCCTTGCTTTAGACATGATAGAGATGATGTCCAAGGTTAACCCACCTCTACATTTGTAGTTATATCCTCCTTATTATTTATAAATAAGTCAAATGTCAAGATTTAAAATCAACATTTTGTTTGATGATGCTTCCAATCTGAGCTCAGTTAAGTCATTTCTACAGCATTTACTGAAGGTGTCATGTAAGGTGCCACGTTTACACATGTTTGTGAAGACCTATAGCTAAAACATTCAACATAAAAAGTTCAAATACACAAAATCATTATATTATCCAAATATAAATAATAAACAGAATATTGCATAAAGAAGATTGCATACCATAAATATTTGAGAAGTGAAGTGATAACCCAAACAACACTTGGCGTCTCGTGGGTCATCATTTCCACTTCTCATTTTGGGCAATATTGTTGGTATTCAACATTCACAGTGCAATATCTTCGATACAGTTTCAACCCTCTGCAGACAATGGTTACCCTGAATCTGGAGACATGCTCCAGGCCTCCTGTGAACCTCTTGAATCCTCCACACGAGCAGGCCCTGAGCAGACAGGAGGCTCAGCTGTCTGATCACTGCCACTGAGCTGTTGTGTGATGCTGTAACATAATTATGTATATCAGCTGTTTCTGATGAAACAAAGGAAACAACTATCTAATAAATAAATAACTAAATAAATAAAATTTTTTTCTTGAATCCTGATTTAGTTGAGCTTATTTCTGCCAATACAAAACGGTCAGGGTAATGAATGTCTTGTAAATATTTGTGTTCCATTTTATTCTGCTCAATGCAAAAAGTGTCCAAAAGGGCCTTCTCTGATCAAACGAAACAAATGGTTTCTGGCCCGACGTCTACTAGACCTTCATCTATGAAGATTCAACTACATCCTTAATCACCAGATCTCACAGGTGTCGGGTGAGGTACTATGGTTTCATGCAGAAACTGGTTTCCTCCTGTCCATAAACCTGACATTTTTCATAGGTGAAGTATTCTCCAGTACGGTGTATGAAACCAAGCATTTAATAAATAAGCAAAATGGCCATGATAATTAATTGAAAAAAACAAGAATAGTTTGAAGGAAAACCAGCCAATCTTGTTAATATCAAATAACTTGTTATTCCATCAGCATTATTATTCCGGGTAATAGAGTCTCAAACAGAGTAACTAACGCAATGTTTGTATATGAGCGGTTATAAATTGTTCACTCTATGCAAAAATAAAATCTTGAATTCTGTTAAATCGGTAGTGTCACATGAATAACTATGCCAGGCAGCAGGACAATAATGAACAGTAAACATCAGTAAGAAGCTTACTGCCATGGTCATACATGACCTTCAACTCCAGAGACACTAGGCACATGACGGTTACAAAATTACTGATCCACCTGACAATTGTTTTTCTGACGGACATGTTGTGCTACTGATGCTGTGATTATCAGTCCAGACAACAGTATATAAGGGCTAGCATAAATCACACCACGTTTACTTATATATCACAAAAAAGAAAACGATGCATTTATTTATCTGATTGTACTCAAGAATATTTCACTTATATGATGGCTGCCAGCCTTAATTGTGGAGGAAACAGGGCAGACATCCACATCCATGAATTCATGTATTACCTGGTGACATGTTTGGAGACTGGTACTTTGACAATGACATTGACAGCATGAGTATTGGAAGAGAAAGTTCCCTTTATCCGCAGCACCAGCTCAGTGTCTCTGAGAAAGAAACATTTTGACACATTTTGTCATAGTTTTGTATCCACAAAATAAACCATGTCTGTATCCTGATCACTACCTCATCGACAAATTAATACTTGATAATTAATAGCGATCTAGTTGAATTGATTTTGTTCACCATTTTGTAACTAGGAACGCCACAATAAAGCTCAATATTTTTCACCCTTCTTTCCAACTGGTCTGCTAAGTTCAGCATGGACGCCATATGTCGTTCTTGGAATATTTGCTTATGATACATTTGCGTACATTTTTATTGCGTACAGTGACAGTCTACCGCAATTGTTGCCTGCCATCCTGTACTATACCTGGACTGTTCAGCTTCTCCCACAAATACCTTCACCTGGAACGGAACCTCTGACGGCAAGTCACCGCTGACTGTGTAATTCATCAAGGAAAACTAAATGAAACAAAAACAAACAAATTTGTACAAATAATTACATGAAATGTTGCACATGTTATGGCAATTATTAAAGCAAATAGTCTCATTGAAAACAGATGAGGCATCTCACTGTTCAACTGTATATTTTTATTCGTGTGATTGTGGTTTAAATGTCCGACTTCCCTAAATGTTCCCCTGACACAATATTTACCACTATGTTAGTCTGGGAGATATGTCAACTAGTTGCAATTTAATAAAACACTGAAGTTGGACTTTCTGCCTATCAGCTGGGAGGGGCGGGGGGCTAGCCGGGTGATGTCATGCTGGTAAGACCTGCCTGTGAACATGTATTGTTCAAGTCCTGCAAGGCATACCCGAATGCATGCATTAGGCCTATGCCCACTGTGTGACCATTCTTTTAGCCAAGTCAAGCAATACCGGGTGTGACACAAGGGTAAATGCAACTATCAATGGAAGTAATCTTTATGTTTTAAAAAAGTATCACCGGCAAAAATAGATAAGGTTTGAAGCATATTGAACGGAAACAGCAATTGGTAACACTGAGAAACTTAAAATGTTGTCTGGGTCCCTGTCATGGGTTTCAAGGTATGGAATGCTATCGGGTATTATGGGTGCACAGCGGCCTGTGGTGAGGTGTGAACTGAGCTGGAGGGCTGCCCTGTAGACTCGTGACCGTTGTACAACAAAGGCTAGCCACTCCCTACAGTTCATGGAGTCACAGCCTGCTGTATCAAACAAAGAAGTGGCTAAACAGTTTCTGCATTCCGGGAGTGAAAAATCCGGATGTCTTTCCTTTTTCGTCTGTCTTTTTTGGGGGGTATATTATAAGGCTTGTCCTTTTCTTCTAGAAGGTATGGCTCATATGGCTGCGATCAAGTCCTCCGTACATCAAAGGGTTTTGATCTGTTCCATATTTTCTCAATCTGTGGCATTTTTAGGCCATGTATGTAACTTTACAGTATCCTGTTTTGTGTTATTGCAGTCGCAAGCCGCATTTGGGCATGGAATAATCTTAAAATTAGCTGTAAAAATATAACGATTGCCTCCTGTTCTCTCTGTTGTACACTTAGCGAAACCTCAGATGCCTGCAGTGAATAAGGTCACAAGGTCAACAGTGATTTGATCGTAGTGGAGCAGATTTTCTGATGTTTAATCACCAAATTCTGTCGTTTTGCATCCGTTTTCGATGCTTTTAGTGGTCGGAATCAATTCAGGGGACATCAAACCATATATCTGCAGTTTGGAAGGCGCAGCACTGAAGATCTATTTTAATCAAAGACATCAAAAGCACACAATATTTGCAGCAGTCATTGCAGGAAATTAATGAGACACAGAAAAACAGATGTACAAAGACCCAAAATTAACATCCCCCACTTATATATATGCTGATATATGCACAGAATCAGAAAATTTGATTGTTGCTAACCTCGCCAGCAGGAGGTTGTACCACCAGAATTCTTGACTCCTCGAAGTCGTCTAATTTCACAGTGGGATGAAATGTACAACAGTTCAGTTGAACGTGACTGCCATAACCTGAAAGATGAATCCTGCAAGTCAGACTGAGGGAGACGAACATATTGCAAAAAATGCGGCTAACTTTTTCCAAACTCCTGGCAAAATAGATTATTACAGGTTTCCAAATGTGAACGAAAAGGAGTTTCCTTTCTTTAGAAGCATTCTCAAGAACCATTCAGTTTAAGTACAAATTTTCACAAGAGTAGTAATGGACACTATTTTGGTACCTTATTTATCAGTTGACTTTGAACAAAATAATCCAATATGATATTTAACACTGAAAAATTAAGAAATTTTAAAGGCTTGTTGTAATATAAGGTTTTTCAAAAACTATCAACAAAATTCAAGCACTTTCCCAAGACCAATGGAAACGTAAAGATATAAGACATAAATAAGACATAAAAAGGATTATCTTTAATCGTCATGATTTCCATCTGTCTGAAAACAGTTTACACATGACATGTACAGTTGCAATATGACCTTTCTCTAAAAAACATGTCTACTTGTCTAATTTTATGTAAGGCTATATGTCACAATGGCTATGAAAATCGAAACAAATGTTTTGGACATGCCAGTAAACGGATGGGTACAGAGTTACCCAGCCTAGGAATTCTCTTACCTGATGAAGACTTATCCTGGTTTATTATTAGATCCTCATTGACTGCTATCTTAATAGAGGGATTTCCTGCCAGGAAGCTTCGCATGTTTACACTGCCATTAACCTCTGACCTCATCACAGTCCCCTAATAACACAACACCAATGATGTTAAAGGCAGTAAGATTATTTATTTATCTGACTCTTGTTCGCGTTTTTTTTTCAAATGTATCAGAGCATTCAGTTTTTTGGGTGGAGGAAACTGGAGTGCCCAATGTAAACCACCAACCTTTGGCAAGCTATTGACATACTTTCACACATGTGAAGATAAAGATATGCATACCATAGTCTTTATAACAAACGTTATACTGTGCTAATGGCCACACGCTAGCACTGTCAACTGTTTAATGTCATTAAGGTCCCCGAGTAATATCGCCAAAAGTACAAAGACATGCCATTGTTTTATTTCAAATAGCAAATAGTATGTCAGCTATAACACAGATTTCAGTGTGTACATATATTTTTTTTTTCGACTCGAGGTATGATTGTCCACGGGTAGTTTTTGTCATTTAAAGGCTTATCAGGGTCACTAGGTGAAATACATACATTTGGTCCTATAACAGTGTTCATCCTTTCAATCACATCCACGAATATCTCATTTTTGGTAGATCCAGCAACCTAGAAACAAGAAATGAGAATTTTCTAAAGGCTCCATATTGTCCAATTGCTGTGACATTGTATATCAGCAAGACTAAAGTTTTTGCCATTATGTTCTTCATCTTGTAAACATGATGAAGGATGGTCGTGAGTTTACTCCTGGTTCTGCCCGAGTTTGCTCCCACAATAATATTTCCCGCCGTTGTATAAGTGAAATCTTCTTGAGTAAAGCGTAAAACACCAATCAAATAAATTATTCTTAACTCTTATAACTGTGGTCAGGCAATACCATACAAACTCAAGCTCAATACATGCAGAACTTTTGAGAGACCATGTCAAACACTTCCCTTAACTGGCTTTCCCTGTTATCGGATACTCACACCGACACTTCAGATTTCACATGACTTGCAAGCTACATGCAAGTTAATGATGCTGCCTGACTGCAACGTTATGCTGATGACACTAGACTTCACACTCCACCCAGTTACAATGCCATTGCCCTTTCACTTTATTCTGAGCTCCTGTGTGTGGGAAGGTCTGTCAGCAACCTGTGAATGGGTGTGGGTTCACCCCGGGCTCTGTCCGGTTTCCTCCCACCATAATGCTGGCCGCCGTCGCATAAGTGAAATATTCTTGAGTACGGCGTAAAACACCAATCAAATAAAGAAATAAATATTCTGAGCTCCAGACATTAAAGTATATGTGTCTGTACACCCAATTCTGAATCTTCAAGCTTGCACCAGATTCTAGCTTCTGACCTGTCTTAATTTTGGTGAATTAATTTGATGAACACTGACCTGGTCCTGATGTTTCCTGGTGGTCACTGGCCTGTCAGCAGCACTGCTTGGTGCCACACGGCTCTCAAAACCCAACTACAACACAACCAACAATAAATGTAACTCAAACAGCTTCAACATATTCATGGGGTACCATTATAATTTCGCATCCAATGGCGACTCAGGTCCAAGCTAAATTGACCACTGATTTCGTTATTTATTTGATTGGCGTTTTACACTGTACTCAAGAATATTTCACCTATACGACAGCGGCCAAACCGACCACTGTTCTCTGGCAATGCATGCGTAATACTTTAACAGTTTGCCAACAAAACATATCATGACAATTGAACAAAAGTCTACACTGCTCAATTATGCCCGATTTTATTTTAGATGGGAATAAAAGGTTCCTTATTTCTGCACATTAAATTTGATCGATGAATGGCCAAGTCGACTGTTTCCTGCTACAAGTGTACTTTAATTGCCTGCAAAAATTGAACTTAGAGAATTCCCCAATAAACCCTTTTTAGATGGCTGCTCCCACAGATTTACAATAGAGGCCACCCTTCCACTTCCGTCAGCCATAATGGAGTACTACCGCTATACACGCCCATGTTATAATAAAACTCCAATATGGCTGATGGGCTACTTTTCTGCTTGCGTTATGCAACCCATCTATACCTAGAAGGCAGGAATTTGATTGTGTTTATCTTTCTTTGGATGTAACTCGATCATAAACATTATCAATATGATCTGCAGAGACGGTTTTAAAAATGTAATTACACCTATTACTCTCCTTTACTTCATGTCCTTATCACTATCAGGATCCAATATACCCTACAAAGGGTCAGATGGTGTACCTACCAGCCTGGCAGCCACATCCTCTGAGGGAGACCGACTAGGCCTAACCAATACGGGGTCAGACTGTATGTACGGCTTCAACTTCTCTGTGCTTGCCAACTGGACATAACCTAAATCCTGCAAGAAATGACATAGAAAAAGTTATGTACTGGTATCTGTACAAACAGATAAAACAGGATATATACTGTAGATTAGTACTGTGGAGAAGGCTACCAAAACACAAAACTTCAGCTCAGTATAGTAAGGACTTAACATGGATTCTATATACACAAAGAGGTGTAAGGATTATGAATTGGTAACTTACAGTAATTAACACACCTTTAGGTAGTCAACAACGGAACATCTTCCCCACTTAATTGTGCTGTATGAGATGTACAAAACGTCACCCCAATACATAAAGTACGGGGCAGTTACCTATACATGGTAGGTATTTATTTTTTTATTTATTTGATTGGTGTTTTACGCCGTACTCAAGAATATTTCACTTATATGACGGTTGCCAGCATTATGGTGGGAGGAAACCTGGCAGAGCCCGCAGGAAACCCAAAAACCTGGAAGGTATTGAATTTTATACATTAACACACATGCAGGGCATCAAAAATGAGAAAATCCACCTTGTGTTATTGTTCTGTATTTGTATACAAAACCTGAGCTCAATACTTGCAGTACTTTGTAAGGTACCATCCTTAACGTTTACCTTAACAATGCTTTCATTATATTATCGGATGCCAGTATAGACGCTCAGGTATGACATTAACTACAAGTACAACTGAGTTAATAAGGAGTGTAACCAAATGCATGATGTATGTTCAAACCTTATAAAAATACATCTTACTGCTATAACTCAATTTCATTTGAACAGCCTCGATAAGACGTTACTTCAAGTTCTCTGAATATCTGACTTTCAGCCTTACCAATATCTCATCAAGAAGCTCCTGTATCAGCAAGACATTAGCTTTAACAGAGTCCTCACTGATCACACCACAGAAGTCCTTACAAACATGGTACAACCTGTAGTACAGATGACATAGCAACATACACTTTACTACATGCTCTTGCCAAAATAAAACAACACGTTAGAATTCAGCAACCTTGTGTTACACTGATCAGTTTCATGTCAAACACAAGTAGTGCAACTCTATGTATTGGAAATCAGGTATACATGTAAATATCAGAAAATATTTTGGCATTAACCAGCAATCAAATAAATAATCAATCAAAAATATTTTAAAAGACATTGTAATGAAACTGATCAAATCCTAGCGGCAACAACTGTATAAATATAGATCTCTACATATTAAATTAACAGATCAAGTCCAATGCCCATATTCATTTAGCAATCTACTAACTATCAGAACCAAAGTTACATATGGTGCATTAAAAGAAAGAGATAAAGATGTATGTGTTCAAAAAATAAAAGGTGCATACATACTGTTACCTAATTAGGTGTAACTTGACAATCACGAGAGATAACCATTTTTTACAATACAATTAGGTATGCACTACTAAAAATCTGAACTGCCACCTGAACAGTTGCAAAAGAAACACAACAGCAGTAAAATGTCAACTCTTCTTCTTTAAAATGAACACAAAGTCAGCCACTAAAGCTGAATTAATTGATAAAGTAGTATTCCAGAATAGTTCTGAAAATATTTTGAAAAATTCTACATTATTTATCAACAAAATAAATATCAAATGATCGTCAGTACCTAGCCAATGATTTGGTGAAGCCATTTTGCCATATTATAGCTATATAGAGTGACGTCACAAAACTTACAAACTCCCCCCTACCATTGGTATTAAACAATATGCCAATGAGAAAATACAAACAGAAATGCCTGATAACCAACCAAAGAGTATTAGTTCTGTCCTGTTTCTTTTAGCCTGGCGCTCAGTCAAGGTAATTTTCATTGGCACAACAGTCGTCTTTTAGCAGTCCTGCTTGTTTTCGTCTTCGACCTGCATTAGGCCTTGCTGACTGTACTGACAATTTACCGAACACAGCAGTGCTTCCTTATTTATAAGAGACTCTTTCATGCAGATTTCAGGAAGATATTTTCGTAATAAATCTGACTTTCCTAAGCAATGACTCTTCCGAGGCTGTTTTCTTGCCTGCTCACCATGGCAAGTTACTGCAGTCTCCTGCCCAACATGTATGTACTGTTATATGTACAGCTGTTCTCATTTCCCTGCTCATAAATGTATGGCCCAAAATGCATCAGTTTAACACTTAAACTAACTGCAAAATCTAATTTATTGTACTGATATCTGTCTATCCACTATAAGAAACCACATTGATTATCGATAACCCATAGGTATTTTAATGTGACAGCCAATTATCACATGAAGCTTTCAGCGCTAGCGAATGGCAACGTTCATAAGGGCTTCCACAACATGGCTACTTGGAGTGAATTGTCGACAAGTGCCATATCCCCAATGCTGAACTTTTTCTCTGATAACTGTGTCCTATATCCTTTATTCTATGTATACATAGTGGCAGACTTTATGTTCACTTCAATCTACTGTGTACTGTAATTCTTTAACCTTTTCGCATGTTTGCAAGATGTTTATTCAAGCTTAAAACGTTTGCTGTGACGTCACTCTACTGTTTGCGCAACTGATTATTTTTCAAGAATCCACACTTGCAAGTTTGTGGTTTGAGTGGTGACGGGTGACTAATTGTACCACCTGAGTTCGCCTTTGATTAGTGTACAGTAGAGCGGAATTCGAAACCACAAACACAAGACTTTAAAACATTCCAATATCACACTGAGCTATCCTGGAAGACCATACAACCTTCTCCTTTTAAACTGTTTTATACATTTCTTGTGACATCAATCCTTTGTCTGACATAAGAATGTTATATACGAAGGGTCTATTCATTTCTTATCAATGTGGAATTCATTTTTTTCTGACAGTTTCGCTCTTCACGTTCATTTCAAAGACAGAAAATGTTGCCAATGTGAGAAAAGGCAGAGTCGCATCATCAATTCTCTTAGGCATAATTATAAACAGCAAAACACTTAGGTGAACTGATGGGTCTAATTTGTGGCATTCTGATTACTAACATTTTACATATCTCGAGGCCTTGAAATGTCAATGTGACAGAAATTGTATAATCTAGACTTCACCAGTGTGCACATCAATCAATTCAGATATACTTTCCCGCATAACTAATCATAGACCGAGTCAACGTCCATCTTACACACCCAGTGTATGCTCATGTAGTAACCTACATAGAGTACAATGTTCCCATTTGCTAAAATCTCTAACGCTAAGACTTCATGTAACACCGTCACGAAAGATCAACCATGTTACATATTATTTTCAACTGTGCAAATATTGCGGCACAGCCGGCAAGAAAAAACATTCACTGACCCTAATTCTTTTTCAAGAATCAACTGTTGCACTTCGTTTCTCCACTACATATTCTGAAGGCATTGTTCTGAGTGTAGACTGACAAAATGACACTTTTTGTGAGACCTTGAAATTGGCCAATCCAACCACAACCAATGAAGTTTTGTCTCCAAAATCAACTTAAAAATCTGTATAAATTGCACTGAAAGTTACTTTTCGTATGAAAAAGGGTTGAGGAAATAAGGTATACTAGACTAACGATACTTGAAACGAAGAAAAATAACACATTTCAGAAGCTTTCACAGTAGTTCAAGTGAAACAAACCTGCAGAGCAGTTCTATGACCAAGACTGCCGAGATGTTCTGAAGTGAAGAAGCCACAAAGTAAAGGCCTCCTCTTTTGATGTAGTAATATGTCACATCGGACTCCACCTGAAATGCATTTCAATATTTGTTAAATGAATCATTTTAAAATTATATGTAATTACGCTAATTTTAATATTAAAACACCATACATATACTTGCACATCATTTCTGCTGTCATCAATTTTACTCAACTTAAATGCATGCTGCTGAATGAAATGTGCAGCTGTATATGTATAGAACAAAGGACAAAACAGTACGTTACATGTACACATAGCAGGGATTCATACAGGTCGATTTTAGACCCCGGTATTCAGTGATAAAAAATCAATTCTGTGTTTTTCTGGTACAAATACTCAAATTTTTGGACAAAAATTGAATTGCATTTGAATCATACATGCGTAGTGTTTAACTTCAACCGTCAATGGCTGGACCCATGACAAGCGGAGTCAGCCTTGTTTAACAAGTAGTCAGGCGTGATTTTCAAAACCAAGATGGCAAAAAAGACGGCCTAACTGTGCCAACACAGACTGAGTAAATGGTAAAAGTTAAAGGTTAGTCAGGTGTAAGGACAATTTTTCTGTGGTCAAAAGTGTGTCAGGGATCTCGTTTTCGTATATGTTGTTTATTTTTGAAGACGTAAGCAGGGTTTGTAACAGTTTCATTATGTATCTCTAGTCTGAGCAGAATAGGCATCATCCCATATTCTGCACATCTTTACTTTTGATATAATGTGTGTTAGTTCCTTTTTTCCTTTAATACAACAACCAACAACTGAACATGCATCACCATGGTTTATATCTGTTTTGTTATACAATGTGTATCTCTGATCAGGATAATATGCTTTTTAAGGCATATGTCTGTACCAACAATAATATCATCACCAGAAATGAACCTCAACTGAAATTAAACTTTACATATACATTTCATACATACTTTCACATTCACAAAATTACCGGTCGCTAAAGTGGAATTAAACTCAAAACAGATTAAAGTCAGTATTTAAAATACAAGTAAACTAAATCTGACCAGGAAAACAAAAGAATTTTGAGTTTCTAGTCGCAAAGATTTGGACTTCTATGAATCCCTGCATACATGTAGCTTCACAAATTACGGGTACCACTTATCCCAGAAATATATCTACACCTTCATTCTGTATTTAACCTAGAAGTTTGTCCATGACTGAAACTAAGTTGCCTCATTCTGAAAGTTTTGCTGATCTCGTGTTTCTAGGTTTGTCTGGAGGATAGGATGATATCCTACTAGAAAGATGTAAGTTTAAGCACCAAAAGTAATATTCATAACCTTTTTCACTTCTAAATATGCTCTTCTTTGAGTGAATATTTAGGGCTTTTAGGGCAGTATATCTTATGAGATTTTTAGGGAAAAACTACATTATGAGCATGTATCTACAACACAATCTATCCAGGCCTAATCTTTTATAATTTACCTGTTCACAAAATTGTGAAATATAAGCTTGGTATAAAGAAAATGAGGGCCTCCATGGCTCAGTTGGTTAGCGCACTAGCGCAGAGTAATGACCAAGGAGCCTCTCACCAATGCGGTCGCTGTGAGTTCAAGTCCAGCTCATGTTGGCTTCCTCTCCGGCCGTAATTAGGAAGGTCTGACAGCAACCTGCGGATGGCCGTGAGTTTCCCCTGGTCTGTGCCCGGTTTCCTCTGACCATAGTGCCGGCTACTGTCTTATAAGTGAAATATTCTTGAGTACGGTGTAAACTGCTAATCAAATAAATACAAAGTATAACTGATGAAAATTAACTCACAAAGTGTGGTGGCAACTGTCCTCGTTTCACTTCTTTCAGCCGTTTGGCAAAAACAGATCTGGTATCTGCGTTGACATACCTATCTGGAGTGGAGAGTTGAGGTATGTAATTTATTTATTTAATTGATTGTTGTTTAATGCCATACTTTTACTAATAATGATGGCGTGGTTGGTCATCTTTAAGGGCAGAACAAAGCTCAGTGCCTGGGTCCAGTAAACATCTGACAAATTACTGAGAAACACACAGATCTATGTACACCAAATGTACATTAGATGAACACATACATGTGGTCTTCAATGAGCATGAGACTGTGTAAATGGTCGACTACTTATCTACAAATTTCCTTTCAAATTCCAGCTTTGAACCCACATCTTGTGTGAAACCAGCACTTAAAAGGTAAGCACCTTAACCACTCTTTTATGACCCTCTCCTCAAGGCTGAACTGTCCACAATTTTAATATGACAAATTAACCAGTGATCTGGATTCAATACTGAATGCATCATGCCAAAAACACTATAAAAATTGTGACACTGGTATTAATGGTTATTTTCTTCACTGATTGAGGTTTAACACTGTGCTGGCAGTAAACTAAAAATGATCCATGCCTACATGTGCCAATTACTAGTAAGGGTTATGTTAACATAATGCATTAACTGAAACTCTTCATAGAGGGATACAGGTTTTGAAGACCAGAACTTCAGCCCTGTGTGAGAAAATGTATATCTCTGACAACGACAGCATTTCAGATGGAAGTCATCACGCGTGTGGATGGTATCTTCAGTGCATTCACTCCCGGATTTGCAGCATTGCCTTGAATAGCTCAACGAAATCTGTGAAAATAACGAAACGTTTTGAATACCACATGTACATATATAACATTACATTTTCATTTATTATTTCAAAAACGGACATAGTGTATTAGTGAGAGTGTATACCACAAAAATTAATAATCTGTACCACTGACCAGAGGCAGAATATCTCTTCACGGTATGTTGTTTGCGACTACTTCGTAGAACGGACACATGGTGGCAGAAAACCGGGTAGAGAAATGCTGTTAGAATCTGGTTGGCCTTACTCGTCAAGCAAAAGTTTAGGCCAAAGTAATAATGCTTCTTACATGTATATACGTAAATAATGATTTGAAGGTTTTCATCAAGCGCGTAAGCGATATTCAGTATGGTGTGTCTTTCAATGGCCGTAGTATATCTACTACTGCTGCTACTCAGCCGAATGCCGCACTGAAAGAAATATGACGTACATAGTAGATCGCAGATCACAAATTCACGACTATTCCATTCATAATTGTAGCACTGGCGAAACACATGCTTGTGCATAGATGTAATTGCATCTGATCTCTGGGTAGGATGTTCCCAATGCATTCAAAACACTGAAATTTCCGCAAATAAAGAAGGCAGTGACGCAGCTCAAGCAGACAGCTTGTGTCCCTATATCTCGTCTCTGTCGAGATTTAACGAGAAGAACTTGCCAATGACGTCACTCTGAATGAAATCTTGGACGTGTGGTGGAAGAATTTCGATTTTTTCCAAAAACTCTCTTCCGGAACGTTAAAAGACAACTAGTAAAGGTAAATACTTGATATATTAATCCTTTGATCCTCTCAAGCGATATATGTATGACAACTAATTACCAAGCACCGTGAAGAAAACGGCTATTTTTCGGCAGAGGATGTGTCCTCAAATCACCCCCAGGCTTTTCAACAACAACGTTGTACTGTCGTGCATACAACATGTTGAATCACTGAATTTAACAGTTTAGGTGTTACTTTTCGTTTACTGAGGGGATTAAAGTATACCAGATCTGACGAGGCATTTTTCCCTTAGGCGTAATTCAACGGAATTTTTACGGTGAGGTTCCGGGAATAAACAAAAAATGACTTGCTGGATGGCAGATGAGTGAGTTGTGGGGATTTGTTTAGCCTATTCAGTAAAATATTTTGATTTGACTGTATTTCTGTTTGTAATTCTGGATTTGTCACACACATCATTTATAGATACCAGAAATACAATTTGTTCTTAAAAAGAAATTGGCAACTCATTTGTCATTGGATTTATGCATAGGATAAGGGAGATTCTTAAGCTGTATTTATATGCCGTATAATCAACCAATGTCCATGTAGATGGATTCAATTAATTCACCGTACTGTTCATAGCTTTGAGCATCCAGTTTCCTCACAAGGATCAGAGAGTGACGAATAATATGGAGCTGAATGGAGGAAATGTGGCCAGAGACTTTGGTCTAAAGCTGGCTTATATATACTGTTACGCAGGGACTGCTGTCCACCCTTAACCTGAGAGCTATGTTTAACCGATTCCAGTATAATGCTTACAAAGAGCTATCCCCTCATTCAGTTCAGATGCATGCAAGTTTGATTTGTCATGAATACACGTAAAGCACGGCAGGTCTGAAAGCTAAAATAATTATTCACATGATGCCCCAATCGCTACTTGCCTGTATGTCGCCATTCTTGTGTAAATCAATCTTAACCAAAGTTGAAAATAGGCGCATATTTAGCAGGCTGCCACGCACTGCCTTGTTTTTAAAATCTGGGTAAACAAGGCGCGCATGACCAGCAGCAACTCCTCGGCTGTGTCCTACGCCTAGCCCCATATAAAAAGGTCACAGCGGAGATACTGGGCTAGGTGAAATGCTGAAGTTTGCTGATTTCTTAAGTAAAAAAATACAGGGCAATGAAACTATGATATTTAAAAGTTAGGCATATTCTGATTACTTATCGAGAAAGAATTTCTTATTGAAAAGCCATAGTTTTCATTTCTGAAAAGTCATTTCATTGAACCACACATGAACTGCCATTGGCTGAATAGAGACACATCATACTTAGCCTATTTCTTCTAATTTTTGAGACACCTGATCTGCTCATTTTAGCCAATATAAATGTAATTGTAGCTGGAATACTGAGTTTCTTTTTTCCTGCATGATTGGAACAACATACTCATATCTTTACTTTTCCAAAAGGCTGGTGAAGGTATGTTATATTCTACTTTCAACACTACAAATACATCCCAAAAATTAGAAGAATTAAAGTATGAGTTAAGTATGTGGAGAAAGTTTAGTTTTCGAACATATTACATGGATTATATTCAGTTGAAATCTACATAATCTGTCATAACGATACATGTACTTCCTTTAGGGGCCTACAGGATACCTGAAACACTTAGTTTGTGGTCTAACATATGAAAGTACAAAAAAGCTTCTCAGCTTTTTTTCTTGGAATAAAAATGGTTTTAACTACAATTATTCTAAGGCCCCAGCCGTCAGTCCACAAATTATGTAGTCATTGGTGATAGCTGTCAAACCAACTTCAGGGAGAACCTGAAGGTGCCGTAATTTCCAGATATTCCTAGCAATGACGTAAAATATGAATAAAATATAGGGGGTTATTAAAAAATATAAAACATTCCTCAGAAATGAAATTTCTGTAAAATTGTTGGCCATATCTTACTTCATTTCTTTAAAACCATACTCTTCTTTATATTCTGATGGCAGCTTTTCATGTACATTTTAATTGTAAAATTCATGTTGCTGTTTTAGTGACTGTGATTTTCTGATTTATGAGGTACCCAGAATGTTTGATGATGTCAAGTACCCAGTCATAAAAGCATAGTCATGTTGTTTAAGATTACCAGGATCTTCAGAACGAAAATAACACAATTGCCCAAGTTAAGTTGAGTGTCATATTAACATCATGAGACAGGATTGCCTCCCTTTACACAGCCTGTCGAGACCAAAACTACTCACAAAGTTGTACAATGGACATTATTATGAGCTAAACTTGGAAGAAATATTGAGTCACTTGCCTGAAATATACTGATTAGGAAATGAGGAAGGTTGTCTAATACAAATTGTACACAAGGAATAATAGTTACATCCTGGTTGAGGCATGATGCATGCGTTGGTGAGTTGACACATGATATACAGTATATGACATCTCATTTTTCAATTTTTGTGTAACAATTTCTAGGAAATACAACTTGTGTTGTGCTAATTCACATTAATCATATCATCTTCTAATCATAGTGCTTATTCAGGCTGTCATTGCATAGGCTTTATGCATAAATATACAGTGTAGCTGCAAATCATAAGTTCTGATATATCAGACCGATACACATGGCATTGCATTGAAGCTCTGCATAAACTTTTAAATTATAAAATATACTGTAAATTTTTGTGCTCGTGCCCAAAATTACAAATCCTCCTTTGGTTAAATTCTAGAATTTCACTTTGGATCAGGGAAATTAACTCGAAGTAACTCATAGAAGAACTATTATTACTGGCTTTTTTAACCATATTACAGAGTTTTCTATAAGTAATTGACTGAGAATGACAGTTGACTTTTGTGTATAGCTTAAGCTTCTCTACAGGTAAGATAGGCTTTAACCATCGTCCATGCCGAAAAGTTTGTCAAATACATGTAATTGACAGTGAATTATTTTCCCCTAACATTCAGTCAGATTTTCTTCAGTCATAAAAACATAAATAAGCTTCATATACAGTAGTCTTGCAGTTCAGCACATCACTAAGTATTAAAATGACCTATGTCAAAAGATGGCATCTCAAACATTTGACCCAAGCCAGTGACGCTTGATTCCTTGTTTCCTGTCAGAATAATTCGGAAAATTGGTAGAACAATTTTCATTTTTATTACCGATAATTTGGCTTATCTCATAATCTTCCCTCTTGAGACAATTTCTAGTGAAAAGAGAAGTAATGAGGTCTGATGCACGGGATAAATTGGTGTGTGGGTGGTGATAAGAAACTAGGAATCTAGTGTTATTAGCAGTACTGACATCCTTGTCGTAGCCAAAAATGAAAGATTAGGCTACATGTATTATACATAAGCCAAGACTCCCATGACATTATACATAAATATATTTGACATTTTTCAAGATACTCTTCCTTACTACAGCTATGTGGTTAGCAATAAACAATTCACTGAATGTAATTTATTGTGCTATATTCAAACTCTGTATAGTGGATCACTATAAATTTACGCAAGAAAAATTTGCAGTATCATTGCAATTTTGCACGTCATGTTTGTTGTCACATGTCAATACAGGGGAGACTACCCTGTGTTTAATTTGTCAGGGTAAATTAGATCTAACATATTTCTTTCCTTATACAATAGCATTCACATGCATCACTGTACAACATGTATAATATTGCAACAACAGCTTTGAAATTTTGATACCCAGAATGTATCCTTTGAAATAAGACCACATATATGACATTTTTTTCATTCTAAAGTAATCATTTAGTGTACTTCTATTACAGATATTTGGAAAAGCAAATGCATTTAGTATTTGTGGATTTGCTATCTTGAGGTGTATACATAAATGATTTGGGTCTGTAAACACTATTTAGAAAAGAAGTGAGCTGTAAGGGAATGTAATATTTTTGGTATTATTTAAAAGAAATAATTTCATAGTACTCTTTCATAAAGATACACCTTGATAACAGGAGATATTAAGCATGTCTGAAATCCATTTGATTTATAATCTAGAGTAAGAGACTGTAACACATTGTACATGTAATTCACCTTCTCTTTGGAAAATGTGTACCTTGTTAGTGTACATGTAAGTAATTGATCTTGTATAATAACAAAGAGTAGAATCTGGGTATTCAATGCTTGCTTTGTCCTACACGTTGGTTAAATTATATGGATTGGCTAGTAATGTCTCCATATTTGTGTTCATTTCATAATACAGGGATCTTTTTCAGCTGAATAAATATGCATTGTTTGGTATATTAACTACGCATACTGTTGTGGGATAATAATTTGAGAATATCCCATGTGTATGTAATGAGATGTCAGTTACCCAACATGTCCTTAAGGTGATGTTCAGGTGCAATACATATACTCAATATTGATGATGATGAATGAATGGCATGGAAACGTTACCTAATGACTCTAGACAGCCACACCTTAGTTATCTCAAGATGTCTCTTGTCTGCATAACCTCTAGATGACCTCTGTCCAGATGATTAATTCTCCCGCTGTTCAAGTTTTACCTCATCTCTAATCCATGCATGAATGAATAGAACATGTGGTCTGTATTTGACAGGGAAGCAGGGAACTTGTATTTGTGTGACTGAGGGATACATAGCACACATCTCCACAGTGTAGAATGCTTGCTGCTGTATTTGGTCTTACTGATTTGGTACATTTTTAGAGGAAAATAAAGGTCAAAAATTATTACTACTGGTTTTGAAATTTGTAGAGAGCCTAAAACATGACTAAAACATGTCTGATTTTCCTGTACAAATCATCCTACTTTCTAAACAAACCTTAAAACACCCTTCTGATATTGAGTAATTTGATCACGTAGGAAATTTTAGGCCAAATACAAATCCTAAGGGAATCTGTGACATTTTGGCAGTTCACATGACCTTTCAACACAAACTAGAAATACAGCATTTCAGCAGATAGTGATATGATCAGTGACAGGGCACTAGTACTTATGAGTACATGTACATGTATTATAAAAAAAAGTTGACAGCAAACTCTGGGTGGTCATAGGTTTCCCCCGGGCCCTGCCCAGTTTCCTCCCACCATGATGTTGGCTGCAGTCATATAAGTGAAATATTCTTGATTACCCCGCGTAAAACACCAATCAAATAAATAAATAAAAATTAAATCTAATTGCATTCACATACTTGAGACATGTACATTACTTATATGTATTTTGATGTAAATATGATATACAAGTAATATGTAAAGTTGTTAAAATAATTTGAAAAAAAGCGATCAGCGTAGATCTACATGTGACTCTGCTGAAGTGTGTTTTCTATACACATGTACAGGTGGCTTAGTCGCCATACCAGGTCTCATGATATATATTGTATTACCACTCATATTGCATCAATGTGAGGAAATGCTACAGAAAATAATTTGATGTGGTCATCATGATGATCCCTTGTGTTTGGTTTATACATTTGTGCAAACCACGTTCACATATATCTACATTATTCCGAAAAGGACAACTTATGTTGAGAGCAATGTATGCATGCCAATAAGGCAATTAAATGATGTAGGAAGGGACTGTTGAATAAGCCACAAATGAAATTAGTTACAGAAATGAAGATATTTCAATTGCATTTCCTTTTGACCACTCATGTAACAGAATTATGTATGGTGATGCAAAGTTCACTAAAACTAAATGATGTTTATCTTGGTGCTTTCCGAGGCCCTGACAGTTATCAACTACTATTCATGCATGCTTACCCCATGTCCATGGTGGCATGAAATTGCATGGCAATGTAGCCAGCTACATGTACAAAGCTGCCCTGCCCATATGCGACCATTTATTAATTGAAAAGTGAAAATTATGGGCGGAAATGACTAGCAGATTTCTTAACAGGGAACCAGGTGAAAAGGTCACAGAAGTTATGTAAGATTTCTGTTAGGCAATTACCTGAATACCTGATCGTTAAGCTGGGGGGTTGGCTATGAATAATCAGTATTATAATGGGGTTTCTGGGCTGTTGTCCAGCCCTTGTACACCTTGTCAGCAAGGGCTGGAGAAAGCTGACCATTGTGTATGGCTTGGTGTGAGGTGTCGGTTTAACATCGTCCTCTCTTGTTCCACACTGACTGATACAGTCTTCAGTGTTCTTGCAACATTATTGCTTGAGTCTACAATGGATCGTGAGTAGTTCGAATTCAGTTTGTTTTCTGAGCATCTTCTGGTACCATGCTTTATTTGTTCTAAGAAAATTCTGTATGTATTCGTATATCATTGTGTACCAGCAAATGGTGCATTATTACAAAAAGCTCCAATAGACATTGTATCTAGCTTGATTCAAATCTAGATAATTCCTGTCAATCTTTTGTCGCTTTTCTTTCCATTATCCTATTAAAACATTTGGGCTCCCAAACTAATCAAGCTGTATTAAATTTAGAGAGTTACCCTTATTTTTTAAATTTTTGGGACAGATATAAATAGTGTTAAAAGTAGAATATTACGTTTCTTTACCAGTCTTAGGGAAAAGTAAGGATATGAGTATGGTGTTCATTAGATGGTCTAGCCATGTGAGAAAAAAAGAAACTCAATATTCCTGCTAGAATTATATATATGTTGGCTAAAATGAGCAGACCAATTGTCCTAAAAATTAGAAGAAATAGGTGACTGAACAAAAATATGATGGTTAACCACTGAAAAATTTAGTTTCTTTCATTCACAGGAAGCATTATTTGAGTTGCCTTTTTCTGAAATTTCTTAATGCATGGTCACAATGTCACTTTTTAAAGTTTTGGAATAAAATATATAAACAAAGTTTATTTTTACATTATGTAGACACTCAGGGTCAGACCTGTAGGAAATTATGTGACCAAATCATACATTGTTTCTTTCAACTCCAGAATGGCCATTTTAAACAAGAATTTGAAACACAGCCTGAGAATACTTGGATACTCAGTTTGCCAGAACCTTGCATACACAATTCATTCATTGATATGGAGTGTAGCTGATACAAGTGCCTACTCGCCTACTATACATACATGTTGTTGAAACTTGTGATTCAGTGTGTAGGTGTGTTTATCCCTATATGCCAGGTTGCATTTTTGGCAAACAAATATCTAGGTGTGGCTAGTTAGGGGGATATATATCAGTTCAGTATGAGTGAGGGAGTGGATCTTGTTATCCTGATCAGTGAGGCTCAAGATTTGGCAATTTTTGGAATCGATTCCTGGTGAATATGGTTAGAAATCCGGGATATTGTTCGTGTGCTGCTATTAAGGAACATTATGAGATTCTTGACTCTCCCAACATGCCAATTGTTGCCACAGAAACTGTAATCTGTTAATCTCTGATATTTCTCTGGTAAATTATGTGAACATGTGAATTAAATGAGGCAATTTATAAACTCCTTAAGTCTAGCTTGTCAAAGAACATGTGTTTATTGTAGTTGGACAGTTTTCCAGAAGTTAA
Source organism: Liolophura sinensis (assembly GCF_032854445.1). Lineage (NCBI taxonomy): Eukaryota > Metazoa > Mollusca > Polyplacophora > Chitonida > Chitonidae > Liolophura > Liolophura sinensis. The sequence goes on from NC_088300.1 coordinate 29,524,643, forward strand.
AAGCTTTATCTGTTTTTATTTTTTCTCTTGTGTACAACAGTAATCAATAAATGGATATCTCTTTTTTTTGTGCAGTTATTTTTAAAAAAATTTCTATTATTATCGTCATTATTTTTGAATAATTTTATGCTAGCAAAATTAGAATTATAAATAGGAAAATAAAGTTTCAAGATTTTGTCACATGGCATATTTGACAGCATTTTAACATGCTACACTTGGCATATCATACATGTACAGTACATGCATGTACATGTAAGTACTATGCTCTAGCTTGTTGCTGTAGGTTGATTGTTGATATGACCTGCATGAGTTAATGGTTAAAGGATTCATTTGTACAAGTGCTTGTTCATGTGTTCATATACATTGATATATAACTGCGAGTTTTTATACTGTATATTCCTATGGCAGCAACCTGCACATGGTCGTGGGTTTCCCCTGGGCTCTGCCCAGTTTCTTTCCACCATAATGCTGGCTGCTGTAGTATAAGTGAAATATTCTTGTGTACGGCGTAAAACACCAATCAGATAAATAAATGAATAAATACTGTATATTCCTGTATTCATATGGAGTCAGAAAAAGTGCATTTACATGTGTATACATGCATCATGTACAATCTGAATGTCAATTGATGTTTCCTAGGATTCCTGTGGAGAATGATGCACTTTTATACTACGTATAATTAACTTCAACACACACTGAAAAGATCATTAACCTTATTTTCATGCAGTTTAGTGTTGGTTTGACATGGCGTTAAATTCAAATTGATTTTTACGCAGTTTTTAATTTTGATTTCTTATATTTTTAGGTATTACATCATTTTTATTTTTGTAACCTGAGATAACAAAGTATATATGTACATGTACATTAATTTTGAATGACTAGTGAGGATTATGTTGAGTGGTAACTGGACAATAATTCATTGTAGAGATCTTCTTACAGCCATACATGTAGATATGTTAATAGATGTGACATGTGGCAGTACTTACATGCAAACTCTGTGTCATCCTGGGCTAAGAAAGACATGTGGTCCCCTCCCCCCTGGCTATCCCTGTCTGTACTGCAGGCCCTTTCAGCATGGCCAGGCATACCCAGTCCCCTACACAGGGGTTACTGAGGCCACTCAACCAGTTAGGTAATCCACGCAGGTCACATGACCTGCACAGACTAGTAAACAGTCTCAGATTGTTTACAAGCCAAGATAGGGTCAAAAGGTCAAAGGAGAGAAGGATCATGGGAGATATAAATGTTGTTGTTTTGTATCCAGTGAATGATGTGTTGAGGATGATAATAATACACTGGTGTCCAATGAACATCTTTGTCATTGTTATGTAGGTAGTAAGGAGAGTGGTTTGTTTTTATCCCTGCACCCTCGCCTACTGTTTGTGGGATATTTGTGGTGCGGTAACCATTCATTTGTTGCTACTGGCCTGGGTTAGAGCTGTGGTTCAAGTGACAGCTGATCCATGCAGGCTGACCAGCCCTGTGATATAGTGTGGGCATTCAGCACTAGGCAGCTGGCCAGTAGCTCCCAGGCATTTCACCAGGCATAAGATAAACCCAGGGACTAAAGCACATGGGACTAAAGCCGGTTAGAACAACAACTGATTATAGGCTCTTGGGGGATGTACCGTATTTTTTGAAGAGGAAAACATGTTTTTAAAGTGGTAGAAACCAAGTGTGATTTGGTAGATGGTATTGTCTACCCTGTGCATAACTTGAAACATTCCTTCTGATTTGCCACATCATATCCTGTCAAGATGATGATGGAGATTGATGAACCAAATGGTGGGTACCATTTCATGTTTAATTACATGTATGTATATTTGTGGTATGCTCGTGAAGATTTGTGTTCAAAATTGAGAATTACACACTTACCATAACCTGATGAAATCAAAGTTGTTCTGCTTGATAAAATGATTAGGAATTCGAGGTGGCAGTGACTAGATTATATCACGCCCCGTGAGCTGAAAATTGACTTGGCAAATGTTTATTGATAGTGCAATGTGACGAGAGAGTTAGCAGGGGCTAGAAGATGGGCTATTACTCATTTCTGACAAACAGTATAATTAAGCTGTCGTTGTGAGGCGAGTGTACATGTATTCTGCCCACTTTGTGATAATATGGGAGCCTATATGTCATACATGGACGTTGGCACATACATATATGTGTGTATTTATACAGGATACCTGCTGATAGTTCAGCTGATCGATCTCTTTACACATCGGTGTGGTAAACACACATTGCTGGATCAAAGTTCATTTGCTTTCATTTTGAAGGATGTTCCTGGGGAGGCAGAGAGAAACTAAATTTCAATTCAATCAAGTTCAATCAAGATGCTGGTTTGATTAATCTGCTCCGTGCCTAAATTTGTCAACAAAACTGAATCCTATCCAGACTAATCACTTTTTGATATAATACTGATAGTTCTACTACTTGTACATTTTGTACAAATTCTTCTGGTATTTGTGGAAGCACGTTCATACTTCAACTACTATGTTTCTGCATTCTGCATATTAACGATAATCACTTGCCAAAAAACTCCTTTTTTAATTCATGTACACAGTGCATTAAAGACAAACAAAGGTGAAATAATTCTACAACATATGTGGAGTGATGTACATGTATGTCTAAAATGAATTGTTTATCATTGAATATTCACAGAGTGAAACAAGTCTACCCATACGCGTATGTAGATTGAACCACAAATTAAAGGATACACGAAACGCTTGGTTTTTTTAACATGTACTTCTTAATATGGAGCATAGGATATGGCCTAACATATGGACATGCATGTGGCCTGACATATGGACATGCATGTGGCCTAACATATGGACATGCATGTGGCCTAACATATGGTCATGCATGTGGCCTAATATATGAAAGATAAAACAAGCTTCTTATCTTATTACGGTGTAGAAATGGCTTTAAACCACTATTTTCCTAAAGCCCCAGCGGTCGGTCGGGAAATTAAGTAGGCCTCTGTGACGACATCAACTGTTTTAGCTGTGAAAACAACTTTATTGGGGGGGGGGGGGGAGCCCGAATTGGGGGACTTAAGCTGGACCCAAGTTCACCGTGTGTTCATCAATGACATAATTTCTAAAAATTTCTGACCATTGGTGCATAAAACAGAGTAGTAGAATAAAATATGCTTCAAAAAAGAAAATTTTCTCTTTTTTTTTATTGCTTATCTTCTTTCATTTTCCTCAAAACCATACTCTCCAATTTATATTACCATTTCATGTACCCTTGAAGTTATGAACATAATGGAGTACATGTACATTCATATAGAGTAAATAACATGAGCCAAAGTGACAGACCTGAAGTATTTGAAAAATCTTTGAGGGTTTAGATTCACGGATTTTTGACGTGTACGTATTTGAAAAAAAAAAAGAAAAAAAACCAAGCCATTAGGGTATGGGAATCTAATTTTCATATTTCCATTTAATTTTTTTTTAGTGAACATTTTAAAACTTTTCAAAAACCTATTCATTTGATTTTATATGTATACATGTACATGTGTACTGGCCCTAGACCTACCACTATTTGAATTGGGCTTGTCTGTGTCAGTACAGGTACATGTAGGTTTGCAAGCAAAGCCCACATTCATGTACAACAGATACGTGAACCATCTGCTCTGTTTCACACCCTAACTGGTACATCGTGGTCTGGGTGTAATTGGTCAACTGTACATGTAGTCAGCCTGGTAATGCGTCATGGCACTGGAGTCTAATCAGCCATCTGCTAAACTATTTTGTGTGCTGTGTTGTAAATATAATAGTAAGGCTTTTCCTAACATACATGATGACCCCCTACAGTGGCCTAATGGTTTGAGGGTTTGTTTTGAAGTTGGGAGACCTGGGATCAAAACCGGCTCAGGTCGACTTTCAACAAAGTCTTAAAATAGAACCGGTTGGCCTTGTGTCGGTGTAATGTGGCTGGGTGGGGTGTCATGTCTGGTGTCTTCGACATAATTCAGTGGAGACATGGACACAACACAACCTATGTGCACAAACCTAATGACTTGTCGTCAGATGACTGAACGATTGTTCATGAAAAGTGAAACTACATGGACAGCACTGTTGTGTACAACACATAGATTTTAGAAAACATTTGTAAATCCCATATACACTTTGACAGGGGCTGCTTCCTTGTTTGAATATTGCATTGTTTGTAAATGCAATGTGTGACTTCAGTCTGGCAAGGTTAGAAAACAACTGATAGGGGAGTATTTAAAAGTCTGATGATAAGGTAAACAACACATGCTATGACCAAGGTCATGCTGAACCAGCCAAACTTAATCTGAATGTGCTTGCTCAAGCCGTCAGGCATTGAGATTTACGGCATTGAGATTTACGCCGACATGGCAGCTTTACATTTACATTTACATTTACATTTACATTAACCAATCTCTCAGGCTAATGATCATGGATGTCTGGTCGATCTATCAGTTCAGATGTATATCGAATATCAAATCATTAAAATGACAGATAATATATGTGTGTGTTGCAGTGACGAAGCTGTTAACTTTAACAGTGCTCAGCCTCTGTTATGTACATGTATAAATAATTGTACACAAAATAATTTGTCAAAAAAATGACAAACCACATAGCAGTACAATGTTGGCCAAAAAGAAATGAAAAAGAAAAAGGAGAAATTGTTGTTTATAGAAGAGGGGTAAATATAGGTGATCATGTGCATGTTATTAGGTTGTTGTGAAACGACCAGGAATAGACTGCACATGTTCAGGATAGCATATAACTGTCACTACTGGGTTATTGATCACAGAGATGTGATTTACTGGGCTTTGCTGTACACAGCCACTCCTCAGTGTGGTCAGAGGAAGAAGAAAGCAGTCCCAAAATGAATTGTCGGGACACTAGGGGTTATGGCAGGGTCAACTGTATGTCAAATTAAGCATTGCTGCACATGTTCAGACAACATGCTAAACTCCCCCCTCCCCTCTTCGTGTGCTTGCAATATGGCCTAGAGGCAGATAAAAATATTTGGGAGTTTTCTCCAGTTTAAAGAGGGGTTGGCTTTCACCTTGTCAACTTTCAAGACAGGTCAGCTGTGTATGTCTTATTATAGACAGATTTCACTGCAGATTTAAATTAAAAGATATCGCAGGTCATCTTCAGTATTTTGCTTCAGTGTGCGAGATATTCCTTTTACATATATTTCAATTGCTGCTCTGGTGTCTGCCTTCAGTCAGAATTAAGATTTTTGAGGTGGATGGCAAAGCGCACTGGGTTATTGAACTTCTCAAAGGGTATCAGTACTGCAGTTTCCTGTATCCTGACGACCATCATATATGTGCAACATTGTTGAATATGATGGTGAACACTGATCGATTTTGCACATTAGCTCTTTTTTGGTGAGTCAATTGTGAAAAATCGTATAATCTTAAAGAATTAAATGATAATCATGGAAATAAAAAAAATAAAAAGATGCAAATGTAGAGCTTTCCATATGTTATTTTTTGAAATGGAAATCCACTTAATATCAATACCATGTTTTTGCATGCATGAGTTGAGATATTAGTGTTTTGTAGTCTGTCTCTACATCCATGACTGCACATGTATGTGATACTGTGTACATGTATCTTTGACAAGGTTCCAATACAATACCCTCGTTCTTAAACTCTGTATGCCTAATGCGCCTCATACCATGTTAACATATTGATGTACATGTCCATGCATGTGGTTACTCCAGTATGTAACCATGGTGCATATGATTAGAGAAGTGTATTAACATGTACATCGTCCAGCGTTGAGGTCAGTTGGAGTGAGCTCTGGTAAATGACAGTCATACTGTCCTTTCATGCTGAAGCCCCTGTGTCTAGACACATTGCAGCTTGCCTTTCTGTTTTCTGGTCTGATTATTAATTAAAGTCGAGCAAACGCACATGCAAGATATCGTAAATTAAGCTAGACAGAAAGTTGACAAGCTGACACTTAGCGGTATTAACACCTTTGCTCTGTGTAGTGTGTCGGGGTTGCTAGTGCACAGGTGTGTGTAGAAGACATAGTCGTGTTGACATGACTGGGATGTATGTCGTACAACCAGTGTACATACCAAATGAATTAGGCCGTGACTGACTTTAGGGTACATGTACCAGTATGCAGTACAGCATTATGCTGAACAGGTATGGCTACTTTCTAAAGCAGCTGTGGATGTGTGAACAAAGGTAAAAGGTAAAGCTCGTTTAAAACAAACGCGCAGCACACAAAAGCGCATACAGTGTAATGTGGGAGTTTTGGGACGCTGAGTTTGGGTGGCCAAAAAAATTGGAATGTCAAAGCTAATGTTTACTACACAGAGAAAAATTGTTTGCTTGTGGCTGGCAATCCTGATCATGTGTTTTGTTTGTTAGAGCTTTCTGGTGGGGATGAATGTATGAGAGTGAACCCCGCTACGTTCACAACAGTTGATCATGTTATACGTAGATGGGGACAAAGAGCTACATTTGACTCATTTCCCCTTTAGCTGGTTAATAGCAGAGGAAAATCCTGATACACCAGTTACTTTCAGCTTGAGGTGGTAATTCACAACCGGACAGAGTACAGCTTACTTGAGTAGATGGAACATTCGTGTAACCAGCATGTGATGTTTAAGACTCTCTGCCACATTTTCACTATGGTTGAGAACAAATCATAGACTTTGAGAAAGCCTCTGTGTTTTTTTTTTTTTATTTATTCTTTTCTGGTGTAATTAGTAGCTAATTTATCTGGCTCAGTAGCGTGGACATGATTTTTCGCAGACCTCGCCTGTTTTCTAGCGATCGTTTTAAGACTTCAACATGCGAAGTATCAGGTAGGTTTAAACTAAGCAGTGACGCTGCTGTTGTTGTTGTTGCAGTTGTCCTGAAGAAGAAGTTATGAATTTATTATGTTTAGGCTGTTCATTGGATAAACAGAATCCTGAGACAGTGACATACAGTTTTATATACATGGTGCTGTAACTGCATGAAGTAATGCACTTGATATCTTAGATGATGTCCTGGATATCTGAGATGTAAGGAAGTTGCTCTGTCTTTAAACAACTCTCTGACGAGAGGTAGGCCTATATGGGCTGAATACATTGTATTTCATGTAGTGTTTAGGAAAGACAACATTAGACTAAATGTATTTATGCGTCAAGCAGCACAATGATTACCCAGAACCCCCTCACTAATATGATTGCTATTAGTTTAATTCAAGCTTGTGCTGGGTCCCCCCCCCCCCCCCACCCCCTTTCCCGGTTGGGCTTGTACAGCGTTAATATATATCCATCTATTCAGTTTGCAAAGAATGCGTTTTTATTTTTATTATTTTGCATAAGCAAGATATCATAGCTCAAAGTGAGCAAGTTGGTGTAAATATGTCTTATAATTGAGTTTCATTTGTATCTGGGGCTGTAGTGATTCTCTGTACACAGCAGCTGAATTTGACATCAGGGGAAGTCTGTGATGGTACACTGGGTACATAAATGCACAGCCTGAGTTAGATTGAGGGCAAGGTGCAGTCACCAAAAGGAGGGAACCATAAATCATAATGAATCAGAATAAAATATGGGCAGTAAATACTCAAAAATCATTCAGTGAATAACAAAGTGAAAAACAAAGGTGATCAGTTAAATAAGGGTAGTCAAGGCAAACAGCACAAAGTATTACATGTGACAGTGTTATCAGAGATAAGTGACCATCTTAGGGATAATGGTATGGATTGATGTAAGACGCACTCCACATATTATAGAGATATGGAGATATTCCTGGAGGGCATTCATTAACCTTGCCTTCATCAAGGTGTAGTACCTCCTTACATTACCCATCCATCAATGTCCAGGGCTAAACCACCAGTCTCTTTAGCCCGGAGAGTAAACAGAATGATTTTGTTGACGAGTTCAGTTGACTGTATTCCTGATCAATACCGGTGATGTCACATCATTGCAGGGCTGCATTAGCAGTAGACTGATACGTTGCTTTTCTTGATTTAATAAACATGCTGCAGATATGTACATTGCCAAATCTTGACTTCAGGTTTTACATGCAGATGTACACGTCAAGATGTGCTGATTATAGAATTTAATGATTGGTGTGTTGTATTGTATTTATGGAGTATTTATGGAAGGAGATAATTCAAGCAAATCGGTTTGCTCTTTGATAGGGTGTTCAGAAACACAAATACTGTGGTCAGTGTTGTAGTTTTATCCTTCGTAAATATAAGGAAGAGAAGAAAAATATAGAAGGATATACATATACATTGTACACACAGGTTTATGTATCTTACTTCTTCCATGCTGGTGGGCTATTGTTTACTAATACCCATAGTAGTAAATGTTGATGGCAAATAGTTTGCAGCCTCTTCAGCATATACTGCTTTGTGGTCACGATTACCAGTATGTGGTCACATACTGTTGATACTTACACACTGTTGTTTTCTGCTGCCTAACCAGAAAAATAACTAGCCTTTGTATAATTGTGCGAAATTTAGTTCCCATAATCAAGAAATGTTTTCTAACAACTGCACATGTTAAACCAGAAAATATGAATAATATCAGCTGTTTTATAAGGAGCTGATTTTATTGTTCTGTGTGTTAGTACACATGTAATCTGAGGCTGCTGTATTTCACCTAAAGGTTGGTATATACAAATGAACTTTCAGAAACTCATAATCTTAAAAACCTTAAAATGATACTTCTGATGTCAGCACTTAAATTTTTCTGATAAGAAATTAATTAGACTTCACAAAAACTTTAGAAGTGGCTTAATGAGGTGGATGAAACCATCAGTATCAAGCAAAATATGCTTGTTTATTTCTCCCATTTCTTTCTGAACCCAGTAGATCATAATTGTGACATAAGCAGTCAACAAGCTGACAATGAATTCCCAGCGTAGAATGCATTTACCTGTTCAGAGCACTTTTACTGTGTGATTTATGAATGTCTGGGTAATCATTACGAAACTGAGGTTGATGACTGTTTACCATGTACAGTTCATGTCAATCTCAGACGGGTTCATATTGCAATTCTTGGTAATCCATTATGTAACAACGAATGTATGTTGCCATATCAACTGTAATAATTTAGTTGTTTACATACATGTACATGTGTGTTTTACGAATGTTTTAATGTTTTTTGTCTTTTCCTCCGCACAGAATTGCACCCTCCTCAGCCTGTGGCCATGAATGCGGATGGCCAGATGCCCGTGGTTAAGGAGGGCTATTTATTAAAAAGGGGTAAGTACATGTATTTAACAAAAAGCACATGTAGAGCTTGCCCTTACAAAGTATTAAAGGTGGAGGTGGGGGATGAGGGATTGGGTGGTGGGGGTGATGTCAGGTGTTTGGGTAAGCTTTGTGTTAAGGTCACAAATATTCTGTAGCTGTATAAATCAAGGTCAACTTAGCCTGCAAGTTAAACTGAAGCAGGTTCCTTGAAACTGTGTGTTAATTCTGTGGTTTGATTAGAGCCACGTAAATTGTGCTTTTAAATTTTTCAAACTTTTGTTTTGTTTTCATGTTTGGCTGGACCAGGCCAAAACAAAAGTTTAAACTACATACTGCTATTGATTCCATCACTTCCATCACAGTGCATTCTTGCGTACATGTAAGCGTATAACACTTTGCTTTGTAGGTTCATGCGGAAAGAGGAGATTGTGGAAAATTATGATTCCCGCTGAAAACCGGTAGTTTGATAAAATACATTGATGTCACAAGAGTTGACGAGTTGGTTTCGTTGTTTCAGGTTTTATGTATAAACCATTTCCCATAAATTGTCCCAATGATTGAACAAGGGCTAGACTTTCTTTTGACACAGCTGTTAATTGATCATGCCTAGGTTATGAAAGATTAAAGGAATACATGTAAGATGAAAAAAAAAATACCCAAATTAATTTCCTAATTCCAATTATGGTACAAAGAGGTTGTCTGATTTATGACTGACACATGCTAGCGTACTGTGGTGACGGACAAGCATATGCCTGAGACTGTCTGGTTCTGTGCACTCTAAGACATGATCAGGTGAATACAGAATCACCACAAACATGTAAACAACTTCAGAAAAGTCTGCCCAAAGCCCCAGGAATTCAAGTTAAATATTCATGCTCATGTGACTGTGGAGAGAAGCCCAGATTGGCAAATTGTTTTCTGAGAGCCTCAAGGACTACTGCTGCTGCTCTGTTGTCCTGGTCGGCTGATGCCTTCAGACACAGTCCCCCTTTTCCCCTCCTCTCATTGACCTTCACCTTTCTGCTGTGTAGGGTGGGACGGAGCTTGGTAAACAACCATCGCCAGCACGGAAGCAGAAAGCAGTTTTTCAACAGAGGCCTGGGCAGGCTGCCTCATGTATCAGCTGTATTTTCCTGTTTACTTGTCCAGGTGTCTGAAGACTGCACCTCCCAGCAAGTGTATCACTCTGGACACATAAACACCACTTTAAAGCTGCTATGTGCTTATTGATTTCTGCCTGCCCAACTAATCTGATTATGTCAGGGGGACCTGGTTGTCTCGAAATATCTGCCATGCACGCCCCCCCACCCTACCTTCCAGTGGAATCACTGGCTTGTGGTGGTATTATTAAACCACTTGCATACAGAACAAAACAGGTGCTCCCTTTACACAATAACAAGAGATTGATTTACCCAGCTGTCAAAACACATGTATATCATAGTGACTGGTCAGGGAATATATGTGGACATGTATTATTTATGAAAAGGGCTTGTATTATAATGAGAGGATAATATGTGAATATAATAATACACATGCACAAAGCCAGGTTCATACTCAGTTGTACAGTTTGGCCCTTGACAAAAGTCTTTATGTACCATAGTAAATATTATTGCACAATTTTGTTTTTTGTGATAAGTGTCAAACAGTCTTAAATAAGTTGATCAGTATTAACTTATTGATTAAATAATGATATAATTTATAAATTAATTCTTTTTTTTCCTTTTTATGTGTGGAAAATGTTTATGGAATTCTGTTTTAAAGGGTTGCTGTGGCCTCTCCAACTCAGTTCACGCATTTACTGGAATTGTATTAGTGGGTTTGCTGAAGCCTGTGATGATATTGATGCTGTAATACCATGCATCCTTTATGTAACATGCTATCAGACAGTCATATATCTGAATTTGCATCTTTCTGGAAACGTTGCCTTCACCTACATGTATTATAATACTTGATGTATAAGTTTAGTTGTCATTATCATTCAGCTGTACATCTTATACCTTATTTCACCTTATGCTTTGAATATGGAGACCTGGAATCAAACCCCAGTCAGGTCATACCAAAGACTTCAAAAATGACACTGTTCGCTGCCTGGCTTAGCACTTAGGAGTGAGAGGTTTATTGAACGAGGAAACAACACTAGTCGTCCCAGTGTCAGAATAATGTGACGGATGATTTGTCATGTCTGGTGTCTTTGGCATGATACTTCAGTAGTGGTAGCACTTTGACTGCATGGACTCGCTGTTCCACAAGAAGACACAGTTTATGTACACAAACTTACTGATTCATCCTCGTCATATATCTGAAAGAGCAATGTAAAAACCCCACAGATACATGCATATTAATTTACCTTATCTTTCATGTTGTGAGAAAAACCACAGTGTCTCCATAATTATGTGACAGCAGGCTACTCAAGAAAATGCATCTTTAATACATATGTGTTAAGGTCTTTCAAAAAAAACAATTTGTCAGGATTAAAATTTCATCTTTTTTGTAAGTTGACTTTTTATATGGGAAGGATGGTGAAATTATCTTCAATAATACAGCGATAATTTTGGAAACAAAATTCCCATTTTGTCAGGGTTGAAGCTACATGTACATGTACTTAGTACTTCTTACTAATCATCAGTTTGCCTCTTAAAACTGGATAATGCAAAGTTACGATACTAAAAGCAAAGTGAACAGTGTCTTCTCGTTAATGTGAGAAATAATTATAATGTGATAAAACAAGCTTTATACAGCATTTTATCATCAAGCTTTTGGAAAGCATTTGTTCCATCATCATGTCATAAAGTGGTTCACTTCCACTTGTAAATGTTGGCATTCTCTTCTCTTCCTGTAAGCTGAAGTTACAGGAAGTGAATCTTAATTGTATAGACTATAAAGTGAATAACATTCAAAATTATTAAACAATTGATTTTTGTGATTAAATCCTTCATTTGTGTAAAACATTATGGATATATCTTCAGACACTGTATTATGTTAGTAAAATCTTGCATAAAATCTTGTGAATTCAGATTGCCATATTGTTTTATCTCCATATTGAAATTACTTTTGAAGAACACAGGCCGGTTTCATGAAGTTCACTTAGCCCAGTAAACCCTGAAAACATAAGTTGTAGAGATATGAAGTACACTTAGCTGGGGGTCACTTAACACAGTATGCTTCATGTTTATAGATACGGTACTGTAAATCTTTAACCGTTTCAGCCACTAAAGCACTATTTTCAGTGGTATTTATGAATACAGTTATTATGCAAATGATCCTAAAAATTATTTGGTTTTACTGGTATCACTTAAGATGCAAGCTTCCCTAAACTGTGCAGATTATTTCTCTACACTTCAGAGTTCTTGCAGAATATTTCAAAATAATGGTTGCAGATGTGGGTGAAAGAATGAGGGTATACATGTACATGTAGCAAAAGCTTGAAGAATAAGGTGGAAAGTGTTTTTACTTGTACATCTAGTTGCGTTTAATAGATTAATTTTTTTCTTGAATATTCCTCCTAAATTGAATTATGAATCATTTATAGACATAACAAAGACTCTAAAGGGAGAAAAAGAAGAAACTGACACTCGCTTTAATGTGGGTGCACATGTACACTGTTAATTAGATTTACTCGAAAATTTATGACTGGGTATCTCTTGTAAAAATGTCTCTTAGCTCCTCTTTAATCTGGTTCCCATCGTTCATATGCTATGGGACATGTACTGAACATGTGTGTGTTTTTTGTCACTCGGTTGGGGTCACATGGGGGGCACATTAAACAAGCTGTAGGCTGTAGTTCATTCAAGTTGTTTATGCGAAAGGAAATCACCTTTTCTCCTTGCCATTAAATAATCGTCTGATCACAAGATAGACCTGAAGTGAAAATTAAGGTGAAGAAATGAGGTCATATTACTTTTACATAGTACTTTGTACACGACTGGGTTCGTCTTCAACACAAGCTTGACCAGAACCCACTAGCAGAAGAATCCTTTTGGCTAGTACCGGCTTCCGAAAACTCGGTACAGTGTCTGCTTCGGTTGCGACAGTAAACCATATTACTCACTCATTCACTCCCTTTGGCTAAGGATATTGACACTTCCTCGACCAAATAGTTTATAAGAGCTGACGCATGTACATGGCTGTGGGAGTAATCAAAAAGACCTTAGGCTAAGGATGCTTTGTGCAAGTTCATTGGATTTATTTATCTGATTAGGCTTTTATGCCATAATCAAGAATATTACACTTATATGATGGCAGCAAGCATTATGGTGGAAGGAAACCGAGCAGAGCCAGGTAGAAAGTTGATCGAATCCATGTCTACATTTTACCTTTAGACAGGTGTAGCTACCATTAGATACAAAATCTTATTTCTCTTTTGCACTTTTTGTGTGTTAATTTCATTTTGGTGTATAAACGTTTGGTGTATCTTAGTTGTTATTAATTGCAATATGTATATTTACTACTGTAATGCTTCAAACTTTAGTACCATTATTCTGTGTAAACTGATAAAATTATACCATACTTAATTAAATGAAGCACTAAAATTGGCCAACCCAACCAACATAGCAACAGGTTAGAAAATGACAGTGTTGCTCTATGGTATACGAAAAGGTTGAGGAATTAGGGTGCGAGTATTTTATTCACAAAATGCATAGACGGTGCTTCAGTCTTGGATAGATTCAGCACCTCCATTGTTCTCAAGACGAACTGATCTGAATAGGTTATTGTAAGATGTTAAATTAATTTCTGCCCTGAGAAGAACGATCAAAATTGTGTAAATTATGTTTTCAGATTTAGTCTAATTGCACACTTAATGGTCAGATTTGTTGAGGATAAAGGGTACATACATACCCGTACCCGTCACAAGCATTTGTAATCACAGAATATGAACCTAATGTTCATACACCTGGATCCATTGTAGTGATCCAGATTGTTAAATCCAGCATAGAACATCAGAGAACATGACAGTATTTTTGATTGTGAACTTGAATTTTGAATTTTACTTGGCTGTTGCCATGGCTTAAGAAGCACAGCACAGTTTTTACCGTATGTCTGTCTCTATCCATCCATCTATCGGGGCGACAGGTGGTTCCTTGACTCTCTATAACCATGGACAGTCTCTCTATTGCATCAACAGCCATACTCAAAGGCTTCGTCACCGCGGCAACAGCACACCATCAACTTAGAGCGTGCTCCACAAATAAGTGTAAGGATTAACTCAGTTTTCTTTATTTCTCCAGGAGAGCACATTCGGAATTGGAGGAAGCGCTACTTTATTCTCCGAAAAGATGGTTCCTTTTTTGGCTTCAGAGCTAAGCCAGACCAAAGACTAGCAGACCCATTGAATAATTTTACAGTGAAAGGTAAGGTTCTCCAGTGAAGCCTTTGTGATGTCCATGTTTTCAAACATCTTGCTCATAATTTCCCTTACGTTGTGTGCTCATTAAACCCAGTTATCCGCTAGACACACACCTGCACATTCCGCAATTAGGAAGTTATTGTTTCCCATTTTGATTCTCAACATCCTAACATAAACCACCATTAACTTGGAAATTATGGTCATAAGTAAAATAAGACGCAAAATCTCCAAACATACATACATATAAAACTATGGTTTACTGTTATCTGCATATGGTGATATCCCATGCACTTATTGGGTTTATCTCTAAACACAGTGATATCATATGAAATGTAAACAACCACACTGGGATTTCATTGACAAGAACCTCTAGGTTTGTTCATGTGCCGTTCCAGTGTAGCAGTGAACACTTTTATTTTTGAATAGTGCACTTTTAGTACTTCGTTGTATGAATAAACGTAGATGTGATCCATGAATATCCAGCCTCATTGTTTGTCTTTATTACCAAATTTTTTACTGCAATGTCCCGTTTGTTATATGTTGTAGATACAGTAATTTTAGCCTGTTCATGCTGTTTTCTGTATAGATAGTTCACATTTGCTGTTCTGTCGGTATTTATGGGACGTTTGTTTACACTGTTGTCTGTGTGTGGAGTCCCTTCATACTGTGAAATAAATTGTGTTGATGAATGTCTGGTCATGTTGTTTGTATGGGATGTCTGTTCTTGCTGTTGTCTGTATGGGATGTCTGTTCATGCTGTTGTCTGTGTGGGATGCCTGTTCATGCTGTTTGTATGGAATATTTCTTCATGTTGTCTGTATGGATGTCTATTCATGCTGTTGTCTGTATGGAATGTCTGTTCATGCTGTTGTCTGTATGGAATGTCTGTTCATGTTGTTTGTATGAAATGTCTGTTCATGTTGTTTGTATGAAATGTCTGTTCATGTTGTCCTATGTGGAATGTCTCTTCATGCTGTTGTCTGTAGGGGATGCCTGTTCATGCTGTTGGATGTGTGGTTCATGATATTATTTGTGTGAGATGTCTGTTTATGCTGTAGTCTGTATGAGATGTCTGTTATACATTTGCCTGTATGGTCACTTTGCATATGATTGTATGGAATATTATGTCATGTTCTTGTCTGTATAGGATATTACGTCATGTTCTTGTCTGTATAGGATATGAGGTCATGTTTGTATAGGATGTCATTTCATGCTGTTGTCTGCGTGGGGTGTCTGGTCATATGATTGTTTGTATAGGATATTAAGTCATATTGCCCTCTGTATGGGATGTCTCTTCATATGTTAGTCTGTATAGGATATGAGGTCATTTTTCTATGGGGTGTCATTTCATGCTGTTGTCTGTACGGGATGTGTGGTCACATGATTGTATAGGACATTAGGTCATATTGCCCTCTGTAAGGGATGTCTGGTCATATGATTGTCTGTATGGGATGTCTGGTCATATGATTGTCTGTATAGGACATTAGGTCATATTGCCCTCTGTAAGGGATGTCTGGTCATATGATTGTCTGTATGGGATGTCTGGTCATATGATTGTCTGTATAGGACATTAGGTTATATTGCCCTCTGTATGGGATGTCTGGTCATATGATTGTCTGTATGGGATGTCTGGTCAATATGATTGCCTGTAGGATATTTAGTCATATTGCTCTGTAAGGGATGTCTCTTCACACAGTCATCTGTATAGGATATTAGATCATGTTGTTTTCTTTATGGTATGACAGTTCATGCTTTGGCAGAAAATGGCTGCAGTACTTGTCAAAGTCGCATTAAGCCATATTCACTCATTTGTTCAGTTCATGTTTTTGCCTGCAGAGGCTGAGTGTTTAAGCAATTAAGGTGTGCCACATTCTCTGCTTGTGTGCATATCCTCTGGGCATGTATAAATGTGTGTTAATTTGCTGAAGTTGTATGTTTTATCTGCATAATACTTGGATGTACAGTATAGTGTATGCTCAGCCATTATCTATTAATGTTGATCAAGCCTTCAAGTTCATGACACTGTGTAAACTTGTATTTGTATTTAGGATGTCAGCTTATGAAGCAGGAGAAGCCGAAGCCAAATACATTTGTAATCAGAGGTTTACAATGGACAACTGTTGTAGAACGTATGTTTAGTGTGGACTCCACAGAAGAAAGGTAAGTGACTTCACACTCATTCACAGATTCTGGCAAATCTGTAGTAACACTTACGTTTTAGACATTAGTATAGGTGATATTAAATAAGCAGATTTATATGTGTATTTATGTCAAAAATAATGCTGAAAAAAACTATACAACATGCCATTATAAAATGGTAGAAATTTGATAATTTATAATGGGTTAAAGCTGAATGTTGTCGTCAAAAGGAAATCAATGTGAGGATATAAAAACAATCATAACTAAATGTCAAGATGTGAAATTTTTGTTTTGTCCCGTATGAATTGTGGACATCTCTGACTTACGTATGAGGGACTGTATAAGCACATATACATGTTAATGAATTTTTTCTTTTTTGGACATATACATTCCAATTATTAGGATACGATATATGTAGCTTATGTCATACAGTGTCCAGTAAACGAGAGAGCAATGTTAGGTGTGGTATCTAAAAAAACTAGTACATTGAGCTCAGGTTTTGCTCATATACAGAACACAATAACATGAGTGGGATGTTCCATCCTTGATTAGCTGTGATGAGTACAACATTAAAATTTTTTGTAATCAGGTGACATGTTCTTTGGTAGCCTTCCTAATAAATCTGCGTTTATCATTGTCTTGAACAACAGTGATTGATTTTGCGAAAAAATTCACTTGTGTTGTCCATAGATGTTATGATAAGTATGTGTAGATAGATGCATGATCATTTCTTATTTTATTGTGTATCTTTTTTCACAGGGAAGAATGGATAGCAGCAATCAAATCAGTAGCAGAAAATTTAGAAATAATCCAAGATCAGGATTACCAATTCAATCCAGAGAAATTATCCAAGAAGAAGGTATGGTATAACATTGTGCTTGTGGGTTAGCTTTCTTCTTGTATTGGGCCTGCATGGCCTGGTGGTCAGCAGGAGCCTCTCATCCATGCGGTCGCTGTGAGTTCAATTCCAGCCCAGCCCAGTCCTCTCCGGTCATGAAAGGGAAGGTCTGCGGCAACTTGCGGATGGTTGCTGGTTTCCCCCAGACTCGGCCCGGTTTCCTCGTACCATAATGCTGGCCACTGTTGTATAAGTGAAATGTTCTTGAGTATGGCTGGAAACTCAGTTCAAATAAATGTATTTTTCATGTACGGATTCTGCTGTTTTTTTTTATTTTGATACATCACATTTCACTAACGAGTGACTGTAAGGAGAGGCCACATCGCATCAATGGACTGAAGTTTCGGGTTCTCACTTGTATGGGTTGACTTTCATTAACGTTTTCATTTATATCTAACTCTAATTTAATTTACAAAGTTCCAAAACGAAATATTTGTTGCCCATGACAATAGTGTGCGTACATGCAGATTGATGGCTCCTCCGTATTAGAATTTCACAATAAACATTGTACATGTCCAAATCTATCAGATTCTGTCACATGCTGCTCAGAAACAGAGTGTTCTGGCACTTGGGGAATTAGTCTTGTGGGGGCAGATGCCACGGGTATCTAGCTAGGTTTGCCGACTATTCACTGTGATATATACTACTCCTCCGTTCTATTGTGTCTGTCCACTGACTGGTCAAAGTCAGAGTGGACACAGTCAGGTGTTGTATTAGCTCTCTGATTGTCCAGCTGTACAGGTACACAAATAGCTAAGCCCTTCTAGGTCTACACTTCCGTGTAATAATTAGCATATGGGTACACGTGAATAGGTGGTGTGGGAACTGCCAGGTAGTCAGATAATAGAGCTGACTACGACAGAAAAGACTGTTTTAGCTAGTGGCATAGTATAATTGTATATTAATGTATTGTATTCTGCTTGCAGTATGGTTTTGGTCTGCTCTACATCTAAATAGTAACCGTGTCTTTATACATAGCTAATACATACGGTGCCAGGCTATGGCCCTGAAATGAATGACCACAACAGGGCTGACGTACTGCTACTGTAATTCTGCAACTTTTTCACATGTTTGCTAGGTGAAAGTTGTGCTAAAAGGTTGAGGAATTAGTGTAATTGTATACTGTGGTGTTCAACCATATTTTCATTCATTCCTGAAATGTATAAAAGGTATACTTGTTTGCTTTCACCGGCCCCGATAGCACAGTTGGTAGAGCGTCTGCTTCGGGAGCAGTAGATCCAGGGTCAATCCTGGGTTGGATCACACCTAAGACTTTAAAAGAGGAAGTTGTAAGTTTCTCACTTGGCGTTCAGCACTAAAGGGTATAGTGCACTGATGGTGGCTTAATATCATTTTGAAAGTCACATCAGTGAAGCAACAAGGAGATCAATTAGATGCACTCTAAAGGACTCCTCCATGATCATATCACTAAAAAATTGTTAAGTACAACGGTAAACCCCAAGTATACTTGTTTGCTTTCACCGGCCCCGATATCACAGTTGGTAGAGCGTCTGCTTCGGGAGCAGTAGATCCAGGATCAATCCTGGGTCAAATCACACATAAGACTTTAAAAGAGGAAGTTGTAACTTCCTCGCTTGGCGTTCAGCATAAAGGGGACAGTGCAACAATTGGTTGACCCGTATCAGTAAAATGGCTCGGGCGGGGCGGCTTACTTGCCTTCGGTAAGTCGTCTCAGTGAAGCAGCACTAGATAAAAGAGTGGTGGAAATCTGTCCTGCAACAAGGGGGTACATTACATGCACTCTAAGGATTCCTTCATCGTCATAGGACTGAAAAATTGTTGAGTACAACATAAAACCCCAGGCACTCACTCCCTCGTTTGTCATTTGCTTTCAAGTTGTATGGTCATGCGCCGTGTTCAAATATATACCTCCTTATATTAGGTCCACTGCATTTGTAATTAAGCGCTATCAATTAATCTGTGTGCTGATTGGTGTTGTAGAGCCTGGAGGATTTTGAATATTTAAAAGTGCTAGGAAAAGGAACATTTGGCAAAGTGATCATGTGCCGAGAGAAGTCCACGGGAAGCTTATACGCCATCAAAATCCTGAAAAAAGCTGTTATCATACAGAAGGTGAGGAAGACTTGAGCTTTTATAGGGTTTATAACTGAACAGCTACTGAATGTCGCCTAAACTTTAGTATTTTTGAAGTGACACATTTTGCTTGATTCTCATTGATTCATATCCTTTATACAGTCATTGAAGAGTTTTTTTGAAGTTTGCTCAATTTCATGTCATGAAGTCCCCAGTGCCAACTTCAAAAGCATTACGTTAAGGCCTTTATTGCGTTTGAAAATACATTGCCAGAATTTAGGTTTAATACAGGACATATACGTTGCATGGTCAAAAATGGTTCAGTCACTAATGATTGTGTTAAAGAAGGGTAAATGTCTTAAAGTAAATTTGGCTGTGCAGTGTAGTTTTATCAAACTTACCAATTGACTGAGTTTTGTAAAATTACATAGAGTATTATAAAATCAGCCAATAAATTTCATTTGTGCAAATAAGCTTATCTTGGTATTTAATCAGGACAAATGCAACATCCTTGCCACTGAATTGTGACTATGAACAGGAACAGGAACTGCCTAATGCTGTTAAAACTGCCTCTCTACAGAATTGCAGAAGTATTCTGCCGGCAATATGTTAAACCTTACCTTGATATGACATTTAGGTTTTCTTTGTAAACATAAAGCCACTTTCCTTCCATTTAATTCTACACTATGGGTTGAACTGGTTGTATGAAGTGAACTGACTCAAGATTATATGTACAGTTTCTGAGTCATGAGATGAATGCTTTGACTCTTCTTATGATTGATTCTTATATGAATTATGTTTGATTTCAGGATGAAGTAGCCCACACACTAACAGAAAGTAGAGTTTTACAAACAACAAGGCATCCATTTTTAACAGTAAGATATTTTTTCTTTCTGCATTAGTATCTGTTTTAGTTGAACTTTAGTTACATTGTATATGTATATTATAAAACTGTGCTTTGTGCGTTATTCATTCAAAATGTAGCCCATTGTATATAAAATAAAATAAAAATTGTTTCTTATACATCGTTAGGTATATGGTGTGGAAGTAGTATCCCATTAAGCACTAAAACAGTTTAAAAATGTTCCAGCTGTGAATGAACTTCAGGATTGTTAAAGTGTTTTCAGTCATGTTCAATAGCCTTTAAGAGGTTTACTGTGAACATATGCTACTCTCAATGTCAAGGCCCTCAAAGTTCTGATGCACTTTTGAAAATGGAGGTTGTAAATAGAAAGTATTTAAAAAATTAAATACATACAGGTAGATGTGTATTATTGTGTGGTGCACTCGTGCATGTTTGCTGTTTTATGCTTAATAATGGTATTTTGGGGTTTAATGCTGCTAGTTTTCTCTCTGATCATGGGCTGAACCTCTTAATTTAACCATGGTATTTTCTTATTGTTTTCAGCAACTGAAGTATTCATTCCAAACAGCTGACCGCCTTTGCTTTGTCATGGAATATGTCAATGGTGGAGAATTGTTTTTCCATTTGTCCCGGGAAAGGGTATTCTCTGAGGATAGGACTCGATTCTATGGAGCAGAAATCATCTCAGCCTTAGGCTATCTGCATGAAAATAATGTTATATACAGAGATCTTAAGGTACACAGTCTGGGAGGAAGAGATCATTCAGTATTTTGATTCATTGTTACTTCAGTTTTTTTAGCCTGACTCTAGACTTTACACGCTTATGGAATAAGGTTTTCTGAGAACCCTGAACAACATGTAAGCGAATATCTTAATTTCCCTAAACATTCTAAAGTTGTTACTATCTTCCAATTTACATTATAGGAAAACAGCTTAAAATGCTGATGTTTTCAACCCTTGTTTGTTTTTGTTTTTTTGTTTGTTCAGCTGGAAAATTTATTACTTGACAAAGATGGGCACATTAAGATAGCTGATTTTGGACTGTGTAAGGAAGAGATGTTCTTTGGGGCCAGCACAAAGACATTTTGTGGTACACCTGAGTATCTGGCACCAGAGGTGAGATTTCTTATTGTAAATTTTTGTACCAGAAACGTCTGACCAAAGACATTATACTCAAACTAAATTGTGTCTTCAAAATTGCGACTCTAATATTTTCAGTCTTTTGGTTTGAAACTGATTTAAATGTTTAATCTTTTTTTACTGTGTCAATATATTTAAAATCAGTAGGTCAGTTGTATGGCCTTTTCCATGCTTAAGGATTATGTGCATCAGACTGTACATTGAAGTTGGTTCTAAATATTGTTAGATTGTTGGATTTGGGGGGAGAGAGAGAAAAACACATGGGAACGTTTTTTAAACTTTGAAGTCCATTATTTTATTCGGGATTATGGGTGGGGCAGTGAAAGGCACCAAGATTGCCCCCAAAAATGTGTCCACATTGCCAAAAGTTTGTATTGCTTTTAAAAACTAGATCGTATGATAACTATAAAATGATAGCATTGTCTCAGTTTTTGTGGAATGCATTTATGTGCATGTATTCATTGGCATCCATGTTCATGCCTGTTCTGGATGTTGCCTGTAGGTTCTTGACGACAATGACTACGGGAGAGCTGTGGACTGGTGGGGGACTGGGGTGGTCATGTACGAGATGATGTGTGGCCGACTGCCATTCTACAACAGAGACCATGAGGTTCTGTTTGAGCTCATTCTATTGTCAGAAATCAAATTCCCTCGCACACTCTCATCTGATGCCAAATCTATGTTAAGTGGCCTTTTGGACAAAGATCCCAAACTAAGGTACGAATAGCAGTTTATTTCCTTTCCTGTTGGAAATTATAGGTTGGTATAACTATTTTGCTCATACATTCTTACATTTACAAAGGACACATTATTGTAAGAACAGTATAATATATTACACCTAAAATTTGATACATAAAAAGGCTCTTTCAGAAGCACATAAAATGATACTTTTGTTGCCAACACATTTTTTGATAATAATCAAACTTCACAAAAAACTCTTTACATGGCCCTATAAATTTGATGAATCAATCAAAATCAAGCAAAATGTGGCACTCGAAAAAATGTTAAAATTTGGCACTTGAAAAATGTTAGAATTGTGATACTGTATGGTATCTCCCTCCTTAAATGTATTTTTGTATTCTGCGTGCTATCCTGCCTGTATACTGTGACTGAATAGACCGGGATCATTTACAGATTTGTCGCTGCTATTATTTCTATGCTGTGATTAGTCTTAATTCCATGTTAATTTAATATGTGTTCCAACTGCTGAATAAATCAGATCAAGGTTATTTTTCCAAACATCTTTCCTGGGTGGTTTGACTGTGGCGTCCGGTCAGGATATCTGCTTGGGGTACTTGATAAATTGTGATGGTTTTCCTCAGGCTCTGCCTGTTATCCTCCTGCTATGCTGTCAGCCAAATCTCCTTGGACATATCAACAAAACTTAAATCTATCCTTTTATGTTAAGCTGTGAGTGATTTGGAGGTTTTTTTTTATTTCTAATGCTTAGGTTCTTTGTTTATTTTTCTTGGAAGAATAAAAAAAAACTTAATGCTGATCCATTAATAATGTGGTGATCAAAGAAGGAAAAGTAATCTTCTGCACAAATGGTTTAGGCTCTGACTCAAATATTTTTGATTTGTGAAATGCTTAAAAGTTTTTTATTCATGTTCCAACAGATATGATTACGTGCCACCTGTTGTGGGCTCCTAAAGCATTTCTTTTATTCTACGTTGTTTTTGGTTACTGTAAATCTTCAACTGTTTCAACCTAGAAAGCACTTTTTTGAATGAAATTTACCCATGCATTTGTTCTGAAAATGATGCTAAAAATGACTTCTTTGTGTCACTCAAGATGCCAGCGTCATAAAACTGTGACAATTATTTCTCTACTCTCCATAGTTCTCTCGGAATGTCTCAAAATGTTGGTCGCAGAGTTGGCTGAAAATGTTGAGAAAAAAAAAAAAGGTTGAAGAATTAGAGATGTGTAACTAGGATTAATAGCAAACATACATATGTCATTATCAGGCGCATTTAAACTTAGTATAAAAGACAAAAGTTTTAATAGGTGTATGAACAGTGAGTGCAAAGCATAGCATAAACGCCTGTGGAATACAGGACTGTTGTTTGGAGGATGCTGATTCTTTGTGTGATTTGATTACAGGTTAGGAGGAGGGGAGAGTGATGTCAAAGAAATTATGTCTCATCCATTCTTTTCCTGCATTAACTGGACAGATCTTTATGATAAGAAGGTAAGTTTATAAACTCTGGTATTTACATGGTGCTTACCGGGCATTGGGTGCTGCATGGTTCATGCTTACACATCAAACCTTAGTATGCACTGAGGCAGGTGACAGGCATTGATTTTATGGTATTAAACAGGTATAATGATTGGCTTTTGTAGCTCAGCGATGTAAGACAGATAGCAGTTTCAGGTATGAATGACCAGAATGGAGCATAGGTAGATAGACCAAAACGTGGCGATGCTGTGCTGCAGCAAGGCGAACTTGGTGACAGTCCAGGATGCGATAAGAGTTTTACTTTTTTTGTGTGTATTTTTGGAGCTGTTTGACTCAACTGTGCTTGAATCCTTGTGCAGGGATGAGGATTTTCAGTTAATTAGCTGATTTCAGCTGATTTAAAGGGAAAGCAGGATTTTCACAGTATCTAATCTTTAATCAAGCTAGCCAAAACTAATCATTTATCTAATGGAAGTAATCAGGTAGAAGACATTTCAGCTGATTTTGATGGAAAGGAATTCTCTTCCTTGCATGTTTCATGTCACCAAAAAGTCAAACAGTGCATGATATTTGCTGATGTTTTGTGTGACTTCCAAGGGTTGCAATGCTTTAGCATAGGCAGATGTGCCATTGTTTTTCCCCCCAAAGACCCAGATATGTTTGGCGGACTTGAAACCGCTATCTGACTTATTTTGGTACCCTAAGGTATTAGGACTTTTCACACGTATCCATATTTAGTACACAAAGTATATGTATAACCAGACACAATCAAATCATGAGCATAGTGCTGGTTTGTATGAGCTTTCTGCTACAGGCACAGGATAGTATTAAAAATGAAAGAAACAAGCTCGGTTTTCTGTTTGGAACAGTAGTGCAACGATGTAGGGCATACATGCTGGGCATCCTAGATGGTGAGTTGATGAGCCCTGGCACCGTAGAACAAGGGAGGTAATTACAGGGTACTTCGCATTCATGGGATGTACAGTTCCCTTGTCATGGAGATTAATGTTGATTAAGGGAAGTAATTAAGGGGCACTGCAGATAAAATATACAAGGTTATAAAAACGGGACAAGAACAGATACCAGTGACATTTTGTGACAGTTCTGTCCAAACTGAAATTTTGTTATTCATTCATTTATCATATGACTGAATATAAACACATTCTTTAGGTTGGCCTTTAGTGAATTACCTACCCTCTCAACTTGTGTGTTATTGTGACGAGACCTATTCATAATTGTTCAGCACAGAGATGTTAGAGCAAGGAAACATCATGGCTGGTTGTCATGGTGTCAGTATAATGTGATTGGTTGTCATGTCATGTCTGGTGTCTTTGGCATGATACTTCAGTGCTGGCAGAACTTGGGCGGTAGGAACTCACCCTGCCACAAGAAGACTCGTACACACACCTATTCGCTCGTCATCGTCATATGACTGAAAAATTGTTCATAGATTCATAATAAGTCAGTACTTGTTGAGTCACTGTTGTCATATTCAGGTATAGCATATGTTTTGGTATAAGGTGATTCCATGAACACCTATACATAAACTAACTACAAATCCATGTCTTCCAGTGTCACAAACTTACACCAATCAACATTTGGTAAATGTTTGTACATGTATATACCTGTACTATCATAAAACACATGTTTTCTTTCTTTATGGTAAAGCCATTAAAATCAGTGCACAATTGGGCTGTTCAGATTGATTACGTCTTTCACAGGGCTTGCTGTGATAACATGGCCATCATAATGTAACATTTGAGTTATTGCCAGCAGCTGAAATCTCAGTTGATTGCAACTTTTTCTGTACCGGAATTACCTGTCAAGAGTTCAGAGGTCAGTTTGTTTGAGCCAGTCAAGGGTCTAGTATTAGAAAAGTTGCCCTTAGGCACTGTCTTGCATTATGCTGATTTCTTGTGTGGTGAGTTTTACACAACATCCAGAAATATCAGTCTCATATTTCAGAGGACATGTACATGTACCTATTTTGAAATCAAACACTTACTGTGAGTGGTTACAAGGTCGCTTTGGCATGTCGTGTTCAATTTTAAAGGTTCTAAAATCAATTAGGGGTTAACGGAGGGGGTAATCATTCACAAATATCTTAAGGAAGTGAACGCAAAATTAGTTAAAGTATGTTCATTTTGAAAAAACTAGAAATTTGCTGGCTGTCCATACCATTTATATAGGTACATTTTTAGTTTTTGGACACAAAGCAAAGAAATAATTATCATAAATGAAGTTAAGCACTTCATGACACAAATTTGCTCTTTCTTCGTTAAGCACATGCAGCTGTAACTAAAACATTGATATTTTATGGATAAATTGTGCCTTTTCACTGAAATGTACATACAGCATTTATGTACATCTGACTTCATTGTACCTCAATGGGCAGAATTATATGTTTTATTTTCTGCAAGAAAATCACGATCTTAGCAGCAAAAGGTTTTAAAAACTTTCAACAAAATCACCTTTCGTGGTCATTGATAAGCATATAAGAACATGTGATATTGGGACATCGAAAGAATGAAGTTCTTCAAGTAAGAATCAAAGGATAGTCTTGTGTGGCATTTGAACACTTTACTTAGAGACTGTTTTCCTTTATAATTCATTCTTTTTTTATACTAGAAAGAAAGACTGGTTTTAGTCATTTCTTATAATATGGTTTTAACATCCATTGATGATTCTCCAATGATAGACTGAAATGATCAACTGAAACTGGCAAATACTTCGAGATTAGGCTGACAATTTATATACTGAGAAGCTTTAGTTTTAATCTGGCCCATGTGTCTTTCTGTGTATGCCTGACAGGAGGGTGACACGGATGTAGAATGATTTTTCACTGCTCCTTGTTGTGTAGTTGTCATGTTCAGAGCCGGCAGGTTGTGTCTGGTTTCTCTTCGTGTGTTTTGCGTACTTACCATATCTGTTTGTTTATGTAAGTCTGTGCAGTTTACCCCATCACAAACCAATCTTTTATGGAAGAAGTTAAAGGAGAGCTCTCAGTAGTTTTCAAACCACTGTTTAAAAACATTTTAATGAATATTTAAATTTCCAGTATATGATGGCTTAATATTAAGTTGCAACTTATAGAAATTGGATATTTAACAGCTGGTGGGTTCCCCAGGGCTCTGCCCAGTTTCGTCCCATGCCGTCATATAACTGAAATATTCTTGAGTACGGCATAAAACACCAATCAAATAAATAAATTTAACAGCTGGTGGGCTAATGTAAGACTAAAGTGAATGCCATGATTACTTTACGTCAAAATATGTGGATGACAGCATCATTCTGGAGTATCATTTTCATAAGATGCAAAGACACAGACTGAAGTATGATGTCACTTCTGTTGACCTTTTTTTCATTCATAATGACATCTAGAACAGAATGGCTGCTTGTACTGCCAATGCAAATAACACAAAATTTCATTGGAAAATGAACAAGCATGGGACAAGAAGTATAACCTTTTTTAAAAATATGTTCAGCTGAAATTAATGATAGCACTCCTTTAATGTCATCTTGTGATAAGATCAAGCACCTACATGTACCTATCAAGTGATGTTTTGTTTAGAGCTATAATGGATGCCGGCAAGTAATGTCTTGTTAGAGATTTACTTCTATAAAGGCGGATTTGTGTACACGTTAAGTTAGATTTACAATCTTCTCAGTGCTTCCTTGAAATTCTTGAAAGTACTTGAAGTATTGAAACGTTTCCATGACGTTGAAAAAGTATTTTTGAAAATACTTGATTTTTGTATGTTATATATTTTATTGTGATATGTGCAAAATGGGCTGATAACAAGCTATCAAAATAGTATGTGTTAATCCCCGTCTGAATGTTGCTACTTAAACTGAATGGTCTGGAAAACATCAGGTATTAGGGCCTTCAAAACTTTTTTTGTCACACTTTTGAGCCCTGTTATAAATCCGTGCTATGGCAAGAACACAATGTGAACCCCTAGTGTATTTCCTTCACCAAAAAAACAACCAGTTCATCAGAAACAGTTGTACCATTCCTTCATTATGCAACTCTCAACATCATACTCCCATCAAAAATTCTGTTCTGCTGGTGTTGGGTGTCTTTGGTGAAAAATTGCAAACTACTGTATTTACTCTAAAATTCATCTGAAAAAAAAAATACATTTTTAGAGTCAAAAAAGGTCATGAAATATTTTTGGAACGATGAGACTCACCTTTTTCAGTAGGATTTTACACCTACCTTCCTAACAAACTTCAAAACTTTCTTCCTATCCATAGAATGCTCATGACTGGACATCATGAGAAACTTAGCCAAGTTTTAAATTTTATGTCAAATACGTTAGTCCTGTGGTTAAACCAGAAGCAGACCTTATGTTTTTGACACTAGTTGCTTTCTGTTCTTTTGCTTTCTTTAACTCTTATTGCATCCTGCTTTAACCTCCCGTAGATACCGCCTCCGTTCAAGCCCCAGGTCACCTCGGAGACTGACACTCGCTACTTCGACCAAATGTTCACCGGTGAGCCGGTCGAGTTGACGCCACCGGATCAGCACCACCCCTTGGAAGTTATCGACGAAGGCATGGAGACAAATCTGCCACACTTCGAACAGTTCTCGTACCACGGCAGCTCAAAATGTCTAGCGGGAACGTCTCAGGCCAGCTATGACTCCACCTGGTCCATGACTAGTGTACCGGAAGCCGTAGAGGATGATAGCTAACTACACAAGCCAGGCTGTGTCTAGATCAGTCAGAGCGCCAGCACCCAGCTTCCCTCTAATAGTCTCTAGTGTGATCTGCACTACAACAACAACAACATCAGCAGCAGCAACAGCAGAATGTCTGGTAACAACTTGTCTGCTCTACATGCTACATGCTCACAAGTGCTTCAGATTTTATTCTCAGAGTGTGTGAATGTGACTGAAAACTGTGTGCTCAATCCAAAGAATGTGAAATACAGGGGAAGTGGCTTTTAAAGCAGGACTATTGGCCAATACCCATTGTGAGTGACCCATAATGTTCAGCTATGTAGTGTGATCAGGCCAGTTTTTTTTAGCAGTGTGTTCAGGGGGATTACCCAGGATTGATTTTCTTACCATGTCGCACAGAAGATTGCAGTTTTGTTATGGGCTCAGTGATTTTGTTGGATCAAGCCAGTTGTCAGTTGGTGAAAGTCAAGTTGGATGGTGTGAAAACAAAGAACATTCAAGCTTTATGGACTAAGACATCTTGGGTAGTTCACCCATGAGAGAACTGCAAATTTTTACACGTAGGTAATTTCGTGAACCGTGCAAACGAATTAGAGAACCATTGGCATATGTCCACGGGAACAACGACAATGCATGTTATGTCTGGTGCACAGTAGTGTGGTAGTAAGAAGTGTTTCTGTATCTGGTGGTGGACTCTAATTCGTGGTTGCTTCACAACTGCTTGTCTCTGTTGCCAAGGCGCCTGTTTAGACATGTCCATTTGATGGTGCCTGTTGCATATGGTGTTTTTCTTACAGGTCTGTTTAAGAGAGCACTGGTTTTGGTGAAAGTTTCTTAAAAATGTCCTGAAGTGCTGTGTAACTAATTGGAATAGGGTCTTTGCAGTGAAACGAAAATTCAAGGACACTTTGACTCAGAGAGGTTTTGGCTTTTGACAAAAATAGTGTTGGCTTCTCAGAGTTTGATTTCAGTTGAATTTGAATGCTCAAGAGAGGATGATTTAAAGTGACCTTAAGCATAGAAACACAGAAAACTTCTGAGTAAAATATGTTCATGGTTTTGAAACATACATTTACATGCATGTTTGGCCAAATTTGATTTATTAAGAGCAGTGTAATTCAGGTATTGCTTTTCAGTTGTGTAACTGTGGGTAAAGCTGTGGATAATATAGTTTATTTTTCTCCGTGCTGCCTAGGTTGAATGAAAATGCACTGGATGAATGAAAATGAGTAAAAAAGAAATGGCTTTAGTATGAGGCAAAACTGTAGATGATAGCTTTACATTTAGTGGCTTGACCCAAATGTTACATGTAAGACCACTGTTGATGCAATGTCACTTTGTTATTTGAGGGGGGGGGGGGGGGGTTGTCATGGGTAAACCTGAAAGAGGTATATGTAGCTCTGAAGTGATATAGTTGTACATGTGTAATGCATATGTGATAGTATACAAAATGAACATCTAAAAAGTACTTACACAAAAAACAGATGTCTTTAATGTTCAAGTCAAATAACATTAAAGACCACCACTTTTAATATATACTTTACTCCTGTCAAGCATTTTGAGCACGTATCTGCTTTTCACGTCGACTGGTATAAACTCCTAACTTACCCGTTCGGATCATTGATCATCGTATTGTTTTGTCAATGGGATATAAATTTGATGTGTAAATAGTTGATACAGTATTTCTGTATGTGGATTTGTTTGGTGAATCCATACAGCAGCATTGCCTTTGTCTTTGTTCCGTTATGGCTACTGCATGCACTCATGTCTTGTGTACTGGTTATGCCACACAAATTTTTGTTTGATGGGCAGAGTGAATCTTTATTCATTGCCATCAAGAAGGTATACAAATAATGTGTAAAACCTGAAAAATGATATAATGTGAAGTGTTGACTGTCTGAGCAAATTTTCCTGTTAAAGACAGTAATGCAATCAGAAAGCGTTTGAAAAAAAAAAGGAAAACATAAAAAGATCGCATAAATTAAAATGGTGGTTTTTCAGTTTAAATTTATTTAAACTTTTAACACTTTATAAACACATTTGTCAATCATATAATTTAACATTCAACTGAAATTGTACAATATCTCGTGCATTTCATTTGGGTTGAAGGCCACATTGTTCCTGTGATTTGGCGCTTGTGAATATATCATTGTGCACAACCAGTTGAAATATAGTGCATTGCCATCACCAATCTTAGTGCCTCACAAACATGTAGATGATGTGAAAAATTCCGCCGGAGAAGTTGGGTGCTTCCTGCAGCTTTGTATCATAACTGCATGTGACATTTAAATACATGACAAATCCAATTATACATGTATATCTGCATGTAGTTTACTTTATACTAACAGAAATGTATATGTCAGATTTGGTTTGGGATGTGGGCACTGGGTATGGTGCTGGTGAACCAAATTATTTGAATTTGTAATGTAATTTTCCTCAATGAATTCTACGTATATGTGTGCATGCACTGACTATTTTACCGAACTGCTATCCTGGGATATGCTATAATATGTACAAGTCACTTTTTGTATCATTATAGCAAGTGATTCAACTTTATCTTTTATCTCGAATTTTACTCAGTTGTGTCCCTTGAATGCACTTCGAAGTTTTTGTGATCTTACTTTGTATAAGATATATATATATATATATATATATATATATATATATATATCTACACACATACATGTACAGGTACAGTTTATTTAATGAACTTGTAGTATATAATGTTACAGCTAGTTATTAGTCAACGGGCTATGTACAGGTATTAATATTGTATGCATCATTTTAGTATTTATTGTTATCATTATTATTATTATTATATTATAATTATTATTGTCTTTAGAATTGATTTATCACTTGTTACCAACAGTTTATAGGACCCATTTTACCTGTCCTCCCTGGTATAAAGGTAGACCACCTGTACACCGTTGTATGTTGATGAGTAAACCAGTAGTAAATATGCTTAGTTTTAGGCTATTAGAGACCTATCTACGCAGGAGGTATTAACTGTTATGTTGTCTCGCCAGATTGTCTTTATTGTAAAATAAAACGAAGTCTGACTCTCATAGAAATCACGAAGTGAAGTTGTGCTTTTGTTTTTGTCCCTACCCACCAGCACAGAAGCCTAGTGAAAATAGATCCTAGAGGCAAGACTATACTTTTTTTTTTTTTTTATGTCTTTAACACTATATCAACACAACTGCTTAATTTGATGGAGCTTATAAAGTTAAGGTGCATATGTCTCTCTAACATTGATTGGTGTATACATGTACATTGGTGTCTTTGTGACTATTGAGGCAACAATCTGATAAACCCCAAGCCATGTGGAAATAAGCTGAGGAATTGTGTACAACTCATGATGGGAAATTCAGCCTTACCATTTCTGCTCTGAATTTTATAAGACAGATTTATTATCAGAAAATTTTATGGGGTTTAAGGTCGAATTTGAACAATAATTCAAGAATATGGTTGCTTGACACTGCTGCATGTATGTTTAGGACAACTCATTGACCCACTGAAGTTTTGTTAATTAGTTATAAGAAAATGTAGGTGTTGGTATCAAAAATGTCTTTTTAAGGCCTTCATGTGCTGCTCAAAGTTCATTTTTGTATTCCAAATTTTAGGTGAAATACAGTAATTACTGATCTTATTAGTGTTTAATGTTAGACTAAAGGAGTTTTTCACTGACATGTATATGGATAAGGCAGTGATCAGATCTATGGGTAGAGGAATCTCTGTAGAGCCCTGAAAAGACGATCTGACTTCAAGCTAGCATGTAAGCTCATTGGTAAATTAAGTGTATGCGTACCCTAATTCTTCAACATTTTCAACCCCCTCGGCGACCAATATTTCTGGTCCTGAGAGAACTTTGGGGTGTGCACACTTTTATGAAGCTTGCAACTTTAATGACAAACTAAAGCATTTTTATTGGGTCATTTTTGTAATAATTGTATGCATGAATTCCACAGAAAAAGTGCTTTAGTGGTGGAAAGGGTTGAGTTGTATATGAGTAATTGTCTTCCAAGTTGTCTACAACTTTTGGTTAATTCCATGCTAAGTTAACTAAGTTGTTGCAATACTACATAGTGACGTATGGTGATGTTTTTATTTGCCATATGTTGCTAAGAATGTTGGACCAGGAGCATGTTGTGACAGATATCTTCCAGATGCACCATAACCGAGCCTTTGGCTATACCTGTGTTTACATTCTGTGATTTTCTCATGGCATGCCTGCTATGTATGTGTAGTTAATCTATTTGACAACCAAACAAAAGGGATTTGGCACCAATTAACCCTTGCAGATTAGCTTTGATTCTTTTCTTTGATTTTTTTCTTAGAACACATGCAGAAGAATCCTCTAAAAAAAGTTCCTACTATGCAGATGTTCTTGCGACCATTTCAGCGTCGTCCTCTAGTCTCAGTAGTTTCAGTTTGGAATCTGATTATGCCCGAGATTTAATATAAATGCTGGCAATTTCTTTAATAATACTGCTTGCTTGAAAGCCTGAAGACATTAGAAGACAGATCAAGCATGGATCATTCTGGTGTTTTTTAACTGCAGTGAGATGTGATGTATGGTGTCTTGGACGCCCTGTTCCAGCGAAGCAGTTCAAGGAATATACTCACATATGCAATAGAAAAGCAAAATAGTAAAATTTAATCCAGGCAATAACTATACTGAGACAAACATAACATGTGATTGGCAGGGAGGTATTGTGATCAGAACAATATTCTTCTGGATAAACCTCATTCTTTCACACGGTAAACCTCATTCCTTTACACAGTAAGCCTCATTCCTTTACACAGTCAGCCCCATTCCTTTACACAGTAAACTGCATTCCTTTACACAGTAAGCCTCGTTCCTTTAAACAGTCAGCCTCATTCCTTTACACAGTGAACCTCATTCAGTTTCACTGCTTGTTCATCATACTGTTGCATCCAAGGTTTGTTTGCATTTTCAGACTGTTTCGCCATACATGTGTGTCGGTTTTGGATCTGGCTTGCTAACTTAATTCTTCAACCTTTTCAACCACCTCTGCAGCCAGTATTTTGAAACATTCTGAGAAAACTGTGGGGTGTAGAGAAATAATGTGCATAGTTTTGTGAACTTTGCATCTTAGGTGATACAAACAAATTATTTTTAATGTCATTTTCATAAGAATTGTATACATACATTCCACTTAAAAAAGTGCACTGGTGGTTGAAGATTTACATTACACAGAGATACCATCATGATCACAGGGTTAGCCAGCTACCCATCCTGGACGGGTGAAACAGAAAACTGGTGCTATTTGGACACCGTTTTTTTTCAGCATTTTTAACACAGAGGAGATAGGAGAAAATGAAATCTGGACACTCTGCTGTAACAAAATGTTTGGACACTCTCTTTCACATTTCTGGCTGACCTGCTGATCATGATATGCAGTCATGAACAATATGAAATGACTTATACCATCAACCACCCCTGCCCCCTCTAAGCACTCTAAAATTATTTCAGATGACTCCATATCATTCCCAGATTTCTTTAACTGTGTGGTTGTTTATTTGAAGCTTGAACCACCCTGGAAGCCTGACGTGAAGGATGCAGCTGACACAAAGTATATCCCAGAAGAGTTTGCCCGCGAGCCTGTAGAGTTAACCCCACCAGACGGCCTGTCAGCACACTCAGGAACACTGGATTCCATCGCCGAAGAATCGGAGATGCCTTACTTTGAGCAGTTTTCATACCATGGTGGTCCCGGAAGCCGTGGCAGCTATGGGTACCTGAGTGCATCAGCAGCCATGAATGAAATGCATATTTAACAGGAATGATTTTAGCACATTTTTTTTTTTTTTTGTTACTTTTAACAGCTGGTGACAAGCTAATAGCCAAATTTCTACTCTGATTTGTAAATGTACATATGCATGTACTGGTGAGAGAGAGTACACCAAAGAGCTCAGAGGAGCCTACATTAGCCAGTCTACAAAGGCATATGCAGCTACATTGTATTTATCACAAATCAGACTTGTGCTTCTCATGTTTTTTGTCTGTGTCTTGAGATCTAGTACTGCTATCTCTTACATGTACATGCTCCTTGGACCCGTATTACAGGATGAAATACATGAAGTTAGCGTTAAAGCCTGGGTCATTTTCATATTCAATGAAAGATTTTTTTCCGTATTTTTATCTGTCTGCTGCTAAAAGATAACAGTAAAATAGAACACATTTTCTCCGAAAACAACATACAACTACTCTGAGTTAAGGTTGCTGTCATGTGGTAGAGTGACATGAATTCATGGATAAATTTGTTTTTCATAATCGACATGTGAGATATGGATCAGTGACAAACAGAAGCATCAACCATGTCAACAACTATCCAGACATGGATCTGTCGGTTTCCATCATGCTTCTGGTACGTGATAATCTGACCATGTACTGACTAGAATGTTCGTCAGTGGCTTTATGTCGAGCAAAGTCTTACAAACAGACCTAAGGGCGTCAGGTAAAACTTTCTTCATATGTATGTGTGACTTTTTATGATAACATTGACAAGGCGTGTATGTTTTTTTTTTATTTCTTTCATTTTTGTTACAGAAAATAGATACCCCAGTTTACTTTACTGTTAGAAATACATGGTGGAATTTATACCATTTACAATTTATTTAACCTAACATACATTTAGTGCAAGTCAGGGACATTTTGTTGGCATCTTAATTTTATCCTGAGCAATATGCTGCCAACCAGTCCATGTGAATCCAGTGGTTATAGACATACAGAAAGATGACGGTATAGATCTGAATAAACAAACTAACACACAACAGGAGATTCAGAGTGCCAGTGTACTTCACTAGAACAAACAGGGAAGAAAAAATGAAAGGAAGAAGCTAAATGTGACAATCATATTGTAAGTGTGCTCTATCACATAGCTACCTTCACCAATTCATTAAATATTACATCACCTTCTGTTGATTTGTTATGAAATGCTGCTTATACATGACATGTAGCCTGGGTTATTGTTCTTGATAAATTTACTATCAGTCTAAGACAAGACATTATCTCTCCAAACCTTTGAGGACTATGGCTTTTGTAAATGAAAACAAGATGAAAAAGACTTCTTTTGGATCATTTTTTTATTGGATCATTTGGAATTTCCAACATAAGATATACATCGATTTCAATGCATTCGCATATGCAAGAGAAATTATAAATTGCATTTACAGGTGTAGCAATCAGAAGGTACATCCTTGATTTTGTACCTGATTAGCAATCAGGCTAAATCTTCTTGATGTGTACGTGTAGCTTGGTATACAATCTGTAGTAGAAGGACTGAATCATTCAAATTCACTGTCATTGTGCATTTTATTGATTTATATTTTTGTGTGAAAACTAGCCAATAGGCTGTGGAAAGTTCTAACAATGATGTTTAGAAAGAATCAGTTGGTATTTGGGTACCGGGTAATAAAATATAGCAAATAATTCTTTCGTTTTTGATATTGGCGATTATGATATTCTCCAACAGAAACTATATGTATATATTTAGAGCCAATACATCACAGAAACGACAATGGATATAGGGTTTCAAACTCCTACTTCAGCTGTATAAAGACGATGTCCAATAGTGCATAGAGGTACTTGTCCAAATTGCTTCCTTTTTTCTTTGCTGTACAAAAAGCTGAATGGGCGTTTCAGGAGTCACACGAGTTCACATCTGGTTTACGTTCGCTTTACATCACTGCCACCACTAGCAACCCAATGTTTGCTTTACACCACTGGCAAATTTTATATTAAAATCAAGAACAACGCCATGGTCAGTGGGGTCACGCTGATGAGGCAGGAGGAGATGTAAGAATATATAAAATCTCTGTCTGAACTTATGTTTCTATCAATACTTGATGCACATGCGGCACATGCGCTGCAAGAAGAATGTTACGAACGCGGTTAAAAGACGTGATTTAACAGTAGCTGATAACGGCACCACTGAGGCATCAAACACAATCATGTTGAATCCGTACACTGTTAGCACTTCTACTTTGGAAGCTAGAGACCATGTGATCTTAGTAACAAATGGCGTGGGTGAAGAAAACGGTTCTCCCAACGTTATTGCTTACAAAAGTGCCTGTTTCGGAATCGCTGTCAGCCATCTTGTATCTGTTGGATTTGTATAATTGTCAGCTTTCCAGATAGTTTGAGTACTTCTGCAGAGCTTTCGAGGCGTTATTTGATACATCTAGTCCTTTCTGATCGCTGGCGAAGTGGCGAGAAGTGACCTTTTCGTCAATGCTTTAACATTGAGAAGTAATTTTGTTTTAGACACGAAAGGATGGTCATGTGACTTCCAACCCATCTTACAGCATAGTAAGGTCCAGATTTTGATGATCAACCAATGTCAAGATTTTATGGCTGCTTTTTCTCAAGCTGGGAAAGCTATGCACCCGTGCTTATTGGGCAGGGAATTGTTTGGGAAGGAATTACAGCACTAAATGTTAACACTGTCGCTTATGGAAATTTAATAGGGCATGATGCCAGATGACAAATACCGCATTAGCTCGCGAGAGCCTTCACCTTGTCTTGTGCAAACCTGCGTCGACTCGTGAGAGTCGTGAAATACCAATTTGGCTTTATATGACGGAATGTAATTCACTACAGTTTTATTATGTCCTTGAAATTTCTTTAGGTTTCTATTACTTGTAAAGTTTTCAAATACAATATGTTCTATAATGAAAGAAGGACTGTCATTTATATAGGTCAGGAATCTTAAATGTTAAATTGTATATGTACATTTAGTATTCTCTTTACATAAAAAGTATGCATAGACTAAGTCTTACCTTTCAAGTTTGCGTATAATTTTGTCGTTACTTGTTCATAACAACACTATTTACTGTCATGTATACCACTTTTTACCTTGCCAGGAAGCCAGACAATTTTTTTGGTGGGGGGGGGGGGGGGGGGCTAGGAGGGGAGAAGAAAGTTGGGAAGAAAGCATAAAGCATTTTGAAGTCCTGTTCAGTGTCTTTTTATATGACATTGTTTAAGGAGGTGAAATATGTTCGTGTTGTTGTTCCTGGCATGTTCACATTTTCTAGAATCTGCCATACTGTGTGCTATTTTGTAAATATCTAGACATGTACATACTTTGTATATGTGTATAAAGCGCCTCAGTGCTATACCTCAGTAATCGCGGTCACCATGTGGTTTTCATGTGGTTACCCTGTGCCCCTTACATGGCGACCATACAGTCTACTTGTATCATCCCAGGCAATATATTATATATACGGTTGTATATGTGGCAATGATGGCTGTTGTTGTATCGCAGTTTAACACGTGTATAGATACAGCATTACACAACAGTGGCCTGGGTATATACATTGTGTAGTCATTTATGTGCTATTGACCTTTTATCTACGATTGAAATAGTACTTAATAATTACATGCATCAAAGACTACATGTGAGTGTTTTCTTTCAGAAGGGCCTTAATGTCCCATACATTTCATGCGTTGACCTCCATGTTGGATAAGTCGCCACGATACGGCTGAAATATTGCCGATGTGGTGTTAAACCATAATTAGTCATTCATTCATTCATTCATTTCATGTTGGATAAGGTTACTTGGAGGCATGAGCATAAGTCTCTCAAATGAATGTACAAGGATTTACCTTAAACATGTCGAGGGGATGTCCAAATACTTCAAAGATGTTACTTTATTTTTCCTTCGCTTGGCACTCAGCACTGAGATGTTAGAGCAAGGTAAGAGGACACGCTGGCCTGGTGTCGGTACAATGTCATGTCTTGTGTCTTCGGCATGACACTTCAGTGGGCAGTACTTTGGCGGCATGGAATCGCACTCCCACACACATAATGACGCCTTGTCGTCATATGACTGAAAACTTGTTAAATACGACGTAAAAGACAACACACAGATACACAGCACATACATACATACATACATGCATGAACCCCCCCCCCCCCCCCCCCCCCTCCCCCCGTGACAGAGTAGTTAGCGTTCTAGCCAGTGGATGGTCGTGGGTTCCCCCCGGTCTTCATGATGGAGGTGTTCATGTGCTTGTGGAAAGATTTGTCTGCTGTGTCTCCGAGGATGCAAACCATGTTCCACTCCTTTGTTTCTGTCAAAGTATTGTATCTGGTTTCACCATAAGAACGTAAATCAAAGTTTCCTCAAAAGTGAAGTATTCATGAGTATGGCCTAAAAAACCAGTCAAATAAATGTATAAACAGAGCTACGTATGTCCGTATGGACAGATTTCTGCACTAGGGACCTTGTCAAACCAATTGGTAAAACGCACACGTACAAGTGAACGCTTGAGCAAGTCTAACTGCAAAAAAAGAACGGAAAAATAAAGACAAAAAGGGCTCATGTTCGAAGAAGACTTTGTACCCGTGCTTAATCAGACCGACTTGCGCTACCTTCTGCATACATGGACTTTCCAAGGTCAACGTTTCTCTAGTTTTTCTAAAGTGTATAAGCATTTAGTATTTACTTACTTTCGCGCCTGAAGAAGTGTGACCACGAAATCTGACCGCCATCGTATAACTGAACTATTTTAGAGTGTGATGATAACTATCATTCTTGGCTCAAGTTGGTTGTTTAGTCCGGACTCTTTCTCCACCCATAAATGGGCATGGCCGTCGTTGTATGATGGAAATATTCCTTTGCCAAATGTTAAACCCTAGTGGAATACCTTTTCCCACGCAAGTCGTCTGGGGTTTAAGTCAGGATTTAGGCCTACCATTTTGCGGTGAATGAGTGAAATGTTACCATTTAACTCAGAGAACATCAGCTTAAAAGTCATGGCCAAAATTACTGTGAGAGTCCCCATCTATCTGGTCGGCAGTTTTAATCCAATACCCATCCACAATATACCTGAACAGATCCGTCGAAAAACTCACTTGGTTTACGCAATTTTTAACCCAGAATAATACACTGAACAGGTGAAATAATAGTGAATAAGGCGTTAAACACCAGATCAGATACATGAGCCTTGTGTGGTCAACTTGGTTTTAAAAGAAAAGGAAATGCACACGAGATTTCAGCTCGGATAGAAATTGGAAAGTTTGAGAAAGGATCGAATAAGTCAAGCAGTTCATTGTCAGCGTTTTATTCGTAAAACTTGTCACTTTTACAAGTGTGAGAGACTTGTACGCCAATAACACAAGGTGTCCCCTCTGGTCAAATTTGTTAAGTTGAAGGAATGAGTTGGATAACCGACAAGTGTTTTACTCCTTAAAACGGCTACAGGAAATGGTATATAGGCCTTTCCCCTCGTGTTTTTCAAAAATTGCAAGCTGCAAACTTCAGCCAAGGATCTGGTACGGTAAGGCGAAGAATAACCGGTCCTGAGAGGTTCGGTAAGAAAGTGCGAATTTCAAAATCCCAGAACAACTTAATAATGTAATCAGTTTTGTCACAGTTTGCCTTATTAGTACAGTGAAGTAACGGACTGACAGTGGAGAACAGGTTGCACCTCAAGGAAGAGTTCCAGTCTTTGTGGTTCTTTTGTTCTTTCTTTGGATGCATGTTTTTGAGTGAGTAAAGATATAGGCCGTTTGTCGTTAAATAAGTGTTATCATGAATTATGATGGTTAATTGTTAAGGTATGGGATAAGGTAGGCCCTATGGTATTACGAAACGTGTGGCAACGAATGGCGAAATCATACGTGAATCCTTGTCGAGAGCAGTCGTGTAAGTGAAATATTCTTGAGTATTGCGTAAAACACCAATCAAATAAATAAATAAATTGTCGAGAGCACATGTGATCGTATAGCTGTCATTAATATTAAAATGCGGTGCGGGACTATAAGGCTTACAGTTACATTTGTTATATATTTTGTAATTGATTGGTGTATTGCTCAAGAATTTTCAGAAAGTTATCATTGTGGTGCAGCGACTATCCCCACTCTATAGTGTCTAATGCAAAAAAAATGTATTTCTGTGTGACTGGAGTAGCGTGCCCTTTTTCGATTTTTTGACCAAAACATCGCTTCAGTTATTGTTTGGAGCTTTATAAGTCGGATGCTTGTCACATAACAGGAAAAGAAGAGTAAAACAGAATTTAAAAAAATGGCCTGTGCAAACAGCTGTCAGTCACGGCTATAATCAGTTTCGCTTCTTAAGGTGCACACTTTCTTGCACTTGGGAGATTCCCCGCCTTACCACACCAGGTCCTTTCAAAGCAATAGTGGACAATGGACAAAAGCTGTCATTTCCTAAGCTATTCTGCAACACGGTAACCCAGATGTATCATAACTTATGGTAAGGTGAAATTAAGTTCCAGACGTCTTCAAAAGAATGCATGCCGAATGCCTGTTTAACTGCATGGTTTTAAGGCAGACGATGAGCATGTTTCTTGAACTGCAGCTACCAAATTTACATTTATCTTTCGCTAATGGTGTGGAATATGTCATGTCTCTTCTCAGGACAAAGAGGGCCAAACGAAGACAAGATATCCGTAACACATTAAAACTTTCTAATAAGAAAAAAATTTCTGTACAAAGGTGACTCATCTGGAAGAGTCACAATTCACGAAGGAATGGATTGAAAAGAGGAGAGCAGAAAATATATAATTTAACCGTCAGCAGCGGAAATATGGTAGGCCTATTGAATTCCACCATTTGAAGGGCAATATCGAGTTCACGTCAGTCTTAATTGTCGATTCAGTTAGAGGTGTTGGCGGGTTAATCTGGCCAGTCCAACAAAAAATAGGAGGGAATAAATAAGATTGTTATAGCTCAAAACCACAGGCCTCTAGCACCAGCTGGCTTGGGTCTCATTGCTGGGGGGATACCTGAAATAACAAGACAAATATGTATGAATCTCCGAGTTCATTGTCTGACCGCTGGCATATTAATGGTATTAAAACTTTCCACAATGAATCAAGAGCAGAAATAACGGGATAGACGGAAATGGCATTCAGATTACATTCAAATAACAATCTGTGTGAAAATGCACGTAAAAACTTTTCTGTGACGATAACTGGAGCCTTTGTGGCCGAGTAGTTAGTGTGCCACCGCGGAGTAATGACACAGGAGTCTCTCCCCAATGCGATCGGTGTTAGTTCAAGTCCAGCTCATGGTGGCTTCCTCTTCGGTCATAAGTGGAAAAGTCTTCCGGCAACTTGCGGATGGTCGTTGGTTTTTCCCGGGTTCTGTCCGGTGTCCTTCCACCAAAATGCTCGTCGCCGTCGTTTATAGTGAAATATCCTTGAGCACGGCGTAAAACATCAATCAAATAAATAAATGTGACGAAAACTTCGGCTGTGATCATTCGTACATGGTTTAGTGAGGTAAATAAGCAGTTCTTGAATGTTCGCATAATACTGGTTTCTTAAATGGTACAGCGATGTTAAGGAGGTTCAAATATTGCATTTCTGTTTTTAAATATTCTGGGGATGTGGTTGAAGAGGGTTTTGAGGGGAAAACATACCGACACTCGCCGATGAAATCAAATTTTGTGTGCCAAGAATGGCTCAGATTATTGCCTTACAGTAACTATCTATCTCGTATCTGCATTATCTATAGTGTTAAAATGATTTTGATGTTTGAAAAAGTTGTGATGTTTGATCCGATACATAAATTTTATCGATTTTGAACGGTAGCACGTGGATGTTTTGTGGATTTATTTTTTCTATTCTAAAAATAATGGCAAATATTCGGTTTGCTCTGACCGATTTCTTGCCAAAAATCTCTTGATAGTGTTCGTGGCACTATGTTCAGAGCTATGGGTGTAGTTCCAAACACGGTCGTTGTATTTATCACTCATCACCCATGCATGTCTAAGCTGTATATACTTACTCCGAGCTGGTGGTTGCTCGGAGGCAGTCAGCTCGGCCCGGACATCCGTGTTCTTCACTCCGCTCCCTTTGGAGATATCCGATCCTTGCGAAGGAGGCCGATATTTCTCTTCCAGAGGAGAATTTTCATCAAACACCGATTTAGGTTGAAGTTTCCACCATTTCATGTCACCGCCGTCTGCGTACCCCGGTTTGTTCGTGGACACTGGGGGCTTTGTGGCGTAGCGTCCGGTTGGTGGAGCAACTTTACCGCCCCCAATCCTGAAACAATTAAGTTACATGTCAACATCTATACATTACCCTAATTATGTAACGGGGGTGGGGGGTGGTGGGCTCAGTGGCTCAGTTGCTTAGCGCGCTAGCACAGCGTAATGACCCAGGAGACTCTCACCAATGTGGTCGCTGTGAGTTCAAGTCCAGCTCATGTTGGCTTCCTCTCCGGCCGGAAGTGGGAAGGTCTGTCAACAACCTGCGGATGGTCGTGGGTTTCCTCCTACCAAAATGCTGGCCGCCGTCGTATAAGTGAAATATTCTTGAGTACGGCGTAAAACATCAATCAAATAAATAAATGTGACGAAAACTTCGGCTGTGATCATTCGTACATGGTTTAGTGAGGTAAATACGCAGTTCTTGAATGTTCGCAGTATACTGGTTTCTTATATGTTACAGCGATGAAAGAAAGAAAGAACATAACTGTTATGTAACTGTGACCATCAATTCGTAGAAGCCTTTTCTGAAATCAGATGGGTGGTGATGATTGTTTCTACTCTGCAACGTCGCTTATAGTTGGGTCATTTTCTAACGTGGCTTATATAACGATGCTTATAGTTCGCTTATAGTACGGTCCTGTATCGGTTACTCGTGACCATTTGCCAACAACTGCAATGTCGTCGCTCTTCTGGTTTTACTGTCTATGTCGTGGTCTTTCATAATGTAAGTTATGGTTGACAATTGGCATACGAATGTGTGTTACCACGCGTAAACATTGCACTGGTATCTCCTTATAGAAGGCCAGCCTCAATGCCGACTAATTTACAGTGTCCAAGACGAATCCAGGACAGAAGCCCCGCAGACAAAATCCCGTCGTCTTAATTAACCGGCAAAACATATCCGACAGTCTAACAAACATGATGTCAAATATTTGTTGACGGAAATTC
The DNA here is from genome assembly GCF_032854445.1 of Liolophura sinensis. NCBI lineage: Eukaryota > Metazoa > Mollusca > Polyplacophora > Chitonida > Chitonidae > Liolophura > Liolophura sinensis. Next base: position 29,568,099 of record NC_088300.1, read on the forward strand.
ATATACAGTGTGACTTTGTTTTCCATCTAAAAATTTGTCATCAGAGCGTATCCCAGTCTCACTGGGGTTCAACAGCTGACTGTCTTTGATGTCTCTAAAATAATATTATCGAATGCTTTCCGTGAGCAAATATACGTTTGTTTTACATACCACTACACTTAATTTGTTTGGATGAAATATTTCAGCATGGTGTACAGGTTATAGCTTACTATTTTATGTGTTCGCTGTAACAGATGTATTTAAAAATTTTGATTATTTAGAAATTTAAACCAAATTATATTATAGTTCACAGGAAAAATACTGTTTTTGAATACTCTTAAAAAGAATAAAAAAACATCTGCACTCGGAAAGATCGAAACAGGCATGTTTTGTTTATTTTGGTTTCTGAGGTTAAAACCATCACTGCTACAAATATTTGGAATGAATAATTTTCTTTAGAAGTATAAGGCTATAGTGTGTAAATTATATTTCTGGGATAGGAACGATTGACATATATATGTGTATAAGATCTGTGTTCTTAGAATAGGAAAAAAATTCTAACAAAAGGTGCAGTACAGCAACTGTTTACCATTATAGCCTTGTTTAGCTTTCAGATAAGCATTCTGTATGCCGTTGAGAGCTATATATCTCTTTAAGATCGTCAAAAACGGTTAGAAGACATGGAGATTTAACGAGTAAGAATTGGTTCTAATGATTGCAAACATGGCTTATGTCCACAGGGCTTTTGGTTGCAGGGTTTTTGTCCGCGGTGGCTTTTGTCTATCCCCTGTCCACTAAAAAAACTAAATACCCCCCCCCCCCCACAAAAAAAAATGAACATGTCTTTTTTTTTTTTTGGCTTATCTTTCAAATATGTACTCCGATGGATTATTACGTTGCTATTATCGGTGCTTTATCGTAGATTAATTAAGTATAACAATGAGTTGTACGTACAAATCTTTGCACCGGCTTGCGGCAAGCATACCAAGCCACGAGAGGGCTGCCAACGCCAGACCAGCAGCGATGGTGGAGAGTATACCAGTTGTCGCCTGACCCTCTGTCGTCTCCAACCACCAGTTGAGGTCGCTGGTCACGCAACATTCACACGTCACTTTGGTGACCGGGAACTGGTTGAATCGCCCGGATGATAAGTAAGCTACGGGATTTCCTTCCTCGCCATATGTTGTCCAGCGGATGACTTCTTCAACGGGCACAAAGTCCTTTTGGTTGTATATGGTAGAAGAACTTCCGGTGCTGTTGTTTCTCAACACGTAAACCAATACTTCACTTGTTCCTCTTTTAAAGTTAAAGTTCTTGTGTTATGGTTATGAGCGCAAAAAAACAAAACGTAAACCAACACTCCATTTGTTCACTTTATAAAGTTCAAAACGCTTTGGTATGGTTATCACCCCAAAAAAACAAAACGTAAACCAACACTTCATTTGTTCACTTTATAAAGTTCAAAACGCTTTGGTATGGTTATCACCCCAAAAAAACAAAACGTAAACCAACACTTCACTTGTTCACCGTATAAAGTTAAAGACGCTTTGGTATGGTTATCACACCAAAAGAACAAAGCGTAAACCAACACTTAACTTGTTCACCGTATAAAGTTAAAGACGTTTTGTATCGTTATCACCCCAAAGAACCCCAAAGATTATGACTCTCTGAAGAATATATCCATACTCCTTACAGCGCATTGCTGCTCACTACGTTCACTTAATGTCACTGCCGCCACAATACCACAATACACCGCCACACAACAACGCCGAGGTCATTGGGGTCACGGTGATGAGGCAGAAAGTGATGTCAGAAAAGCTCTGTCTCAACCTTTATTTCTATTATACTTGAGACACATGCATTCTCTTACTCTAAAGTATAGGCCTACACAAAACGATACTAACGCATATCTGAAACAATTTTATATACGAATGCTGATTAATGGTTAGGCTAGGTCTAAACAAACCATCGTGCGCTGCACAGGCTCCCAAGGTCAGGCTAGCCTAGTGGTGACAGTGATGGAAAGCGAACGTAGAGAGCGGCGCATGCGCTGTAAGGAGTATGGAATATGCCACCCATGCATGCGCAGCAAATTACAGCTTCTTCCAAAAATAGAGGAATTAAAAATGATACTCACACAATCTTAAAAATAGATCTTGAAAAATATTAATTTGTTCAGGATTTTTTTATATCAAAAGAATGTGCTCATGAATCTACAACGAAATATATGGGCTTACGAATGAACTACGAAATATATGGGCTTAAGAATGAACAACGAAATATATGAGCTTATGAATGACCAATGAAATATTTCAGCAACTTGGACGCGGTTTGATTTTAGAATAGTATACCTTAAAATATGTGACTACAGTTTAATACAAGCTGTGAGAAGGTTCTTACTGTGTAGATCCGGCTCTAACCTCACCAACTCTCGCCACAAATCCGGGGAAAAGCCCAGCCATCGCTGACGTGAACTGAGCCTTGCCGGAAGCGTCGAAGAAAGATGGTTGTCGGTAGACGTCCATCTTCACTAGAGACTCTTCACAGACGTATGTGTCAATCCGCACTCCAACTGCTCTGTGGAATACAGTGTATAAATATGATTTTAGTGGAATGTTTGACACCAAGGTATGACAGTTTACCAAATGTACTTAGCACAAATTCACAGAGCACCCGAATTTGAGAAACGGAGTCTATACTCTTTTCTCACTTTTCTTTGCGATTTAATAGTTATATCTTCGTTATATTGCGTAAAGATATCGTTCTTTTCGAATATTTTCGGATATCATTTTTATCAATAGAATATTGGGGTTATTAGCAAACATTTCGTTTATCCTTCGTGTAAATACAGGACATTCAACACAACTGATCACGTTTATCTACATTTCATCTCAGTTCCTCTATCAAAGCAAATCTGTTCTCTGCATATCAACCCGATAGCGAAAGCTCTACGTATATACATACTTTCACTGCATTTCATATTTTTCATTTTAATCACATTTTCAGTTGTTAACTTCTCTTGCGTCTTTCCGGAATCAATGAAAACTTATGCCTTCTTCTCTTTTTATGAATCCGCCCCCATTTATTATTATTTTTTGTTCTTTCTTAGTTCTTTTTTAAACTTTGTATTGAAAATTAGTCTTGTTAGTATTGACCCGGAACATCCATTACGGTTTGATGACTGGTATACGAATGTCTGCTTCAAGGCCTAAATTTATGTATTCATGAGACACCGACAGTGTTTCACTCTTCTGGTTGATAGGTAATCTAGTGGTGTTTTTGAAGTAAACTAAGTAAACTACGTATAAATAAGCCGTACTCCGACACTTCTGGTGGAAACCCTGTGTCCTGAGCCTGTACATAGAGTAGATAGCGCAGATTAGAGATCAGCTTCTGTTTGGTTTGGATGACACCTGACACAGAACCGATCTCAAACTCGTGAGAAATCCCAAGGATGGAATACTCCAGGATCTTGCTGGCTGAAACGGAGAGAAACAATAATCTTCCTGGTAGAACCAATTCCAAATGTAATGACTGGCTCCAAGAAATAATCAACTTGGGCCTGTTCTACAAGGCAGTAGCAAACTGCGCCTGGTGTAACTTCCATGACAACATATAGTGAAGAGGAAGGTCACTGAGGTAAAGGCGCTTGGCGTAGTGTTACGGCAGCTTTGTAGAAGCGGGCCCCCCTATCTATATACCAAAGGTAAGAAAAATTTATACGAGGACAATGCCGCCAGTGCGCAGGACAAGACATATATGCTTTTCGTGGTATGGATTTCTTAGTCAATGAAGCGGCACATAATGCTCAAAGTAAATGTTATACTGGTATGCACATTCATAACTTTGAGCATCCGGGTTCCTCTTAGCAAGCAGGATATGATAAATAACATGGAGTTAACTGCGCGAAATGCTGATTTTTGCCGATTGCTAAAGTTTAAAGTACTGCAGGTCAATGAAACTATCATATTTGAAGTTTACGCTCATTCTGATTACTTTTCCAGAAAAAAAGGTATGAAACCTAAAATGTATAGTTTTTCATTATTTATGCCAAACTCTTATTCAAGACCTATCTCGCCTCGGTTAAGTTTGGTTTTATTTTGGCCTCCATACTCTAGTCACGTGACTAAATAGTGTGCTGATGATTGGCTCAGAGCAACTCTGACATCATTTCAAAACTATGAATATGGTAATTTCTCTTGTGTTTGATTTATTTATTTATTTATTTGGTGTTTTACGCCGTACTCAAGAATATTTCACTTATACGACGGTGGCCAGCATTATGGTGGGAGGAAAACGTGCAAAGCTCGGGAGAAACCCACGACCATCCTCAGGTTACGCTGCGCTAGCGCGCTCACACATGTATAAATATGAGGTACCTCAAGGCAATGAAGTTTGGTCTCAAAGTCAAAGTCAAGGAATTCAAAATTATTAGAAAATTCCTCCAACTGTATTTTCTTTGCAATTATAGAGACACTCAACATCAATTCCTAGAGCTTGCTGTGTTATGTGTCAGTGGCGAATGGCAATTTTGTTAGTGAGTATGTGGGTGATTTTACAGTTATTAGAATCCAGGGGATAAAGTATAAAAGAAAGACGTAATGACCCAGGCGTAATGACCCAGAAGTCTCTCACCAATGCGGTCGCTGTGAGTTCAAGTCTAGCTCATGCTGGCTTCCTCTCCGGCCGTAAGTGGGAAGGTCTGTCAACAACCTGCGGATGGTCGTGGGTTTCCCCCGGGCCCTGCCCGATTTCCACCCACCGTAACGCTGACTGCCGTCGTATAAGTGAAATATTCTTGAGTACGGCGTAAAACACCAATCAAATAAATAAACCAAATAAATAAAAGAAAGAGATCATGGTATGACGGAAACAGAGCCAATACTTCTAGCAAAATGGCCACTAAAGGAAGTGATTCAAATCATCCGGAAGTCTTTCAGTAACAGCTAAGATGGTAATGTGCCATTTACAGCAAACTTACGTTTATCTGTGTCGATGGCTGAGACCAATCCAACCATGGTACCCTTAGCGGAATCATACCGGGCTTCAAAATCATAAAACGACTTTAGGAATACAGGTCGATTATCGTTTTCATCTAAAATGACCACCGTGACCGACGCCGTTGCTGACAAAGGCGGAGAGCCGCGATCTGACGCCACAACGTCAAACGCGACAACGCTCACATCCTCTCGATCTAAATGGGACGCTAACGTAACTTCCCCATCTAGTGAAACGTCGAAGTAGTCTCTTCCCTCTGGAGTGGTGATGTTGAATATAACATCGCCATCCAGTCCGCTGTCCCCGTCCGTGACGTTCAAACTGACCACTGGGGCATCCACGTCTTCGTTTTCGATGATATGAACCAGGTAGTTGTCCGGAGAGAAGACAGGGGCGTGGTCGTTTACCTCAAGTACGTTAACTATCACCGACACTGCTGCGACCATGCCCCCAGAGTCCGTCACTGTAACCCCTGAAACACAGTCACAGATAACACGATGTGTATTGTATAACAGAATATACATAGGACAGCATCTAATAAAATAGAGATAGCACGTTAAGTGACATATACATCACATATAACTACGCAAACCGTTAACTGAAACGCAGATAGCCCGTTACTATATTTAACACATAAGACACAGTTACGGTATGCATTCTATATGGAGAATCTGAATAGAGAATCACCTGTTTCTACTCTACAGGTATCTGTAAAGATAAAGTTTATGCTAAGTTACAGATGCCATGATTGGACTAAAAGAATCAGCTACATGCAAGCTAGGAAACAGCTAACAGGCTTTCTAAGAGCGCAAGCTACTGCCAATGCGAAATGTTCAATTCCCGAACTACAGACAAAGGGATTACAATTATGGGGTACTTCGTGATGGTGAAGAATCGTTTAAAAATTTCGTGAAATTCGATCCAAATGTGGATCACCACTAAAATCTATTGGATTGGTGTTTGGCCAAAGACAATACTGTGTTCAAACCTTTAGCGTATAGTTGCTAACAGACATTTTATAATGGACATGGATCATTTAAAACTCCAAAAATATCACCTCCTTTGTTGTATAATGATAGAAATGGCGTATAGTGAGGAATGGTTACTCAGAATAAGGGATTCAGGGGCTGCTGGGTCTTCACTGTCAATGGTCTGTGCGAGGACCAGGGCACATCCGTTCCTTGTGTCTAGGGTGAAAAACTGACGGTCTACAGTGGGTGCCAGGTTGTACGATAATACTTCCTTATCGTCTTCGTCTTGAGCTGTACAGTTCCAGGGTAAGTGGTAACCAACTGGCTATAAGCAATAAAAGGTCAAAACCAGGTAAAGCAATAAGACGGATGGAAATTTATGAAGTGTGTTCGACTGAAGCAACGACAACATGATATCTGGACTGGCTAGTTATAACCAACTAGGTGATGGGATGGGAGTTCAGATTTCGCTGCTGGGCTGCCGTTTTAAATCACGGAATTTATCAGGAATTAATGCTTAAAGCATAGATGAAACGCTTGGTTTTACTTCTTAATATGAAGTACATGACATAGCATAACATATAAAAGGGGGGAAAAAGCTTCTCAGCTTTCTTCTTGTAGCGTATAATTGACTTTAGAATATACAGTTTTCCTAAGGCCCCAGTTGAGTATAAGAACTTCAGAACATAAAAAACATATGCAATTAGTCTGCACCTTGGTGAAGTTAATAGTACGCTCGAGTTTCTTGAAATATACATGGAAGCATAAAATACAAACAGGAACAAAGGGAGTTAAAAACAAAATGTGTATTTAATACCCGTGTATGTTTACTGAGGCAAATCATTCACTCTTCAAACTAAAGAGCTGCATTAACACATGGGTCGCGGACTAACTGCATACAACCTGTTTCTTTCAGCCAATTGTCTATATTCAGTTGTCTGTAAAACCCATTATTGATGCAGCCAAGGCAAATGCGTTCTTGGTATCGAAACCAGGCTTATGGAGTATAACATTATGAATTAGAAAACATATTCTGACTGCATTTTCTGAGCAACAGTACGAACGTTCAACACATCAATGTGTAGAGCTTGTGGTGTTACGTTTCACTAACTGAAGACAATTATGGTATCAACTATGACTGATTTTACAGAGAGCTGAGTATAGTCGACTGGTTAAACTGGTTAGTTATGCTCCGCTTGTAAGTGGTTATAAAGTAACAGTTATAAAGTTATAGAGTAACAGCTGTAAGCATTCGGTGCAACATTTTGGGAGTGTGGTTACTCCTCGAACTCTTTAAGTGTTAACGCGGCGTTTTAGTTTCCAGAGTGTCCATTACCTCTTCCTCGTTCATCTCAAGTGTCACTGCCGAAGATGGAAGTCTTGGAGCTTCATTCACGTTCAGAATCTTCACTCTCAGAATCCCAGTTCCGCTTAACAGTTCCCCATCGAATGCTTTTATCATAAGCATGTATAATTTGGCTCTCTCGTAATCAAAGTTTGGATTTGACGCCACGGAAACTTCTCCGGCTGAAGCAGACATAGTTTACGCACTGTAGATCTTCAAGTTTTTCGACATCTAAAGCACTTTTCAGTGGAATTTATACAAGGAATTATTATGAAAATAGCAGCAAAAATAGTTGATTTCTGTCACTGAGGACGCAAGCTTTACAAAACTGTGAAATTATTTCACTACATCTTATAGTTCTCTTGGAATTTTTCAAAATATTGGTCGCAGTGGTGGTTGAAAAGGTGTCCAGAATTAGGTTAGTCGTTTTCATACTGATAATATAGCAAAAATCATTTATCTGATGGTTGTTTTAAGCCACACATAAAAGTATTTCACCTGTGTGATGCCGATCAGATTTTTGGTTGGGGGAAACTGGGCAGAACCATGAGGAAACCGTTGCAACTCGACATCGTAATTCGAAGGACTTCATGACTGGTTGTACTCCGATAATTTTAATGATAGACATAAATGCACATGTTAAGTTTCGTTTTATTTAATCGTAGACGTAAATATGTTTAAGTAAAATTAATGCAACTAAATTACTCTATATTTACGCAAATTCACAAATAAACATGTTTTAGGACTAAATGGGAAAATGCTCAATTTGATCGGGATCCAGCCTTTTTCCCCACTGGCCCTTTTCCCCCATAGGCCATTTCCCCAGGGCATATTCCCCATTGGCCCTTTTCCCCACTGGCCTTTTCCCCCATAGGCCCTTTCTCCACTATAGATACAAATCAATTAGAAAACATGCACTACTATGTGATTTGAAATATAATAAAAAATGGGTATTGTTGTAAAACTGTGTTGTAAAACAAATTTTTGAGGAAATGACCTATGGGGAAAAAGGCCAGTGGGGAAAAGGGCCCATGGGGAATGTGCCCCGGGGAAAGGGCCCATGGAGAATGTGCCCTGGGGAAAAGGGCCAGCGAGAAAAAAGGCCTACACCCCAGGTTGATCAACTGGATTCATGCACGAGCTATCCATGTATAATGTATTGTATAAACTCTGTTGGAGTAATGTTTCTAAAATTTGTATCTTTTCTTGGGGGGGTGGGGTGGGGGTGGTAATGAAGTTTGTTATATTGGCAAGTATACTTATGGGATCCAGCGTAAACTTGGAGTTGCCGTCAGAAGGATGTACTGTCATATTATAGGTGATACTAGAGCCGGCATCCTGATCCGATCCTGATACCTGTAATGGTTAAATACAGCATACAAGACCCAAGGTATAATCTCTTGGACCGCAACACTAGGTTATCGTTATCGCCTCAGTTTGGTGCAATGTTTTTCTCAATATCTGCGATTTAGCCTACTTTGAACTACGGTATATGAGTTATGCTACGAATAATATTACATAAGTGACCTTGTAATAATACCTTGAAAATTGTGCCGGCTTTGACAAAGTCCTCCTTCAAATTCAGAAAGGCGGGCAGATTGTCCAGATTCGGTGGTTCGTTAACATCTTTGATGTTGACGTAAATACTCTTCGCTTGACTAACCTTCTTCCCATTGCTAACCGTCACAGATATCTCGTAGGAAGATATCTTCTCAAAGTCAAAGTTTGGATTGTCAATGTACCAAACTTCGCCCTCTGGGTAAAGAAAAAAAAGAACGTGCAATCCAGTCAGTTTGAGCGGTTACAGAATGTTAGATTGTATATAACTATGTTAAAAGATTCGCGTTTATTTAGGACAAAGACTGCCAACTCGACAGGATCTACATAGTGCTTTGTATAAGGAACATGCAGTCTAACGGTTACCGGTTATAAAATATCCAGCTGTATACAACGCACATGTTGTTATAGGGCATAACATGGTACCGATGCACGTATACATTTGGTCTGATGATACTATATGACATAAAAATTGTTAAGTACGACGTTAAGCCTCAAGCACTCACTCACTTTTCTTTTAAATCATTAGTTAAAAATCCCATCCCCAAGTATTTTGGCGCATTCTATATCAAGTGGGCATACAAAATGGGCCGTACTTTGACACTCAATATCTCCGAAACCCTCTTACGTCAGCTTCTAAAAATTTACACTCAAAAGCCATTATGCCATAAGTATACAGACCAAATTTTATTTTCATCCTTTAAGATTTCTGTTCATGGGACCAAAATCAAAATAGAATCAAAAACGCATGTTTCGGACATTTCAAAATGATGCTCTACCTTGTTTTACTTGAAAAGGTGATCAATTCCTTGTCCGCCGCAGAGAAAACCATCTTGATTCAGCAAAACTTGTGCCTATCTGGCAGAAGGGTTTCTCTGACACTAGAGACAATTTCTCCAGACGACACTTGATTGACGCGTGTCACACAGGTGCAGCTCGCGCTCTGCTCATGACACCTGGCAGGTGATGCAATGTGGGTCACCAAAACGTGCGTTTTTGAGGTTGTGTTTTCATTTTAACCCTATGTACAAGTTTTTCTTCAGTATACATACACTATGACGACTAAATTTCCGGTTGGAGGTAACCAGAGTGCCCAGTATACCTTTGTAGGTAATCCTAAACTTCCGATCATCCGGCGACACAGTCATGTTGTAGATCAGGGTTCCGTTGATCATGTCTATAGTCCTCGCGTGGAAGATCTTCAGACCATATTTTTCCGTCTCCTTTACAAAAACCGTCAGTGGAAGATTCCAGATCTCCGGGACATCGGTGATATCCACGATCCTGATGGTGAGCAATCCCGAGTCCGTGAAGCCCTCCTTGTCCATGACGGTGACATTGATGGTGTAGAGGTTGGTGACCGACGGATCGAGGCCCGTGGGGTTGTGCACCACTAACTCACCTAAAACAAGGACGTCTCAAAGTTATACTGAGATCACCATTAGAGTATACAACGCTGTTCAGAGTTTGCACTTTGCATAAGAAACGTATAAACTTATATCAAAGTTTTCATTACAAGGAGCCAACGAGTCCAGAGAGTTGATTACCTTCAAAGGGATCGTCAATTTGATAATTGATGACAAACATATAAACACAGAAAGATTTCTTTAAAAAAAAGAAGTGAGGGTGTAAGAATAGAAGTTATTTAGTTTATGGGCTTGCTTCGTGACTGAGTGAAGTTAATTGCTTGCTTTATAGCACAGCTCTGTATGTATTTAAAAACATAGTCACCAGTTGCTGGGTTCAGAACGAATGGATCTCCAAACTCTGACGGAGGCACAGACGTAAACGTGTACATCAACTGTTCATTGCGATCCTCGTCGAACGCCTGGACGTAATAGATTGGACCTAGCGTTCCTCTGGGCAGCGTCAGCGTCACACCCATATTGAGGATTTTTGGCGGTTCGTTAACATCCTCCACAATGATTGTAAGAACCTGGGTGGAGTACAGCTCTTTGTCCTTTACCTCCAACGCAAGGCGGTACACATTTTTCGTTTCGTAATCCAAACCCGGATTGGTTTGTAACGTAATCACACCTGGTGAGAAAAAATGAGGACAAAAGACGAATAATATTGGTGGTGCAGGACATGCAGATCATTCTGGTCGATGACAAGTGGTCTTCAAGGATCGTTTGACAGCGCACACGGCAACACGAGCTTATTGTCATCAAGGCCCTACAAAGATTGACAACGTGTGTTGAGGGAACTCCAACTCCGTCCAACACAGGACTGACAGGATCCAAGCAAATGCCAAGGGCCGCTTGACCACGGCCCACTCCATGGATTGGCTGATTGGTAGGTCGATTGATTTTCTAATATAGTTTCATACATGCATAGAAGTGAAAATTATTCAGTGTATTCAACTGAATAATCATTCATGTGACTTCTGCCTACATGACTTCTAAATGGCCGTGGGTTTTCTGCCCGTTTTTTTTTTTGCTTATCATAATGCTGGTCGCCGTCGTATAAGTCAAATATTCTCGAGATCGGCGTAAAACACCAATCAAATAAATAAATAAATAAATTCATTTTCATCTTACCTGACGGAAAAACGTCAAATGGAGCGTTGATGGGTGATATCAGGCTGTACGTGACTTTGTCTCCTTCTGGGTCTGTAGACAACAGATTGTATATAACGTAGGTGGGTAAGGTGTCCTCCGGCAGGTACACCAAGCCTGGCAAATTATCAAACGTGGGCTTCTCATTGACGTCAATGACGTTCACCGTTAGCGTCTCCGTAGCCGTCAGATTGCCGTCGTCCACGGTGACATCGAGGACGTACTGGGAGATGTTCTCGTAGTCAAACCTCGGGTTAGGAGGTGAACTAATTTCTCCAGTAACTGAAAAAGATGAGACGGCTTGGGGGAAATTGGCAGAATGAATGTTTGAAATTGTGACATTCCCACAGTAAAAAATGGTCCTGTTCCACAAAGCATATTAAACACCTTGTTGCTATTGTATAGTTACAATCAACTTAACATGCTTCACACAAGTTGTCGCTATTGTGGTTACTATAAACTTACACTACGATGTCTTTGTGAAATGGGGCCTGTCGATATCAAATTCACAACACATTGTTTTCATTGACTTTGTTTCAAATTCCGATAAGATCAGTTTTCAATTTGATACGATACTGTCGTGACAGAGTTATGATTTATAAACAAATTCAAACATGATGAAATATATATAATGGTACCACACATAAAATACGTAAGATATAGTTTAATGGTTTAAACATTGAAGCGTAGCCGCTTTCAAAACACGTGTGATCAAGAAACTGTAGCAATTCTGAATTCCTGAGCAGAGCTCTTGAAACGAATTTTTGCAAAAAAAGAGCCAAAGATTGTTCAGAGAAGACGAGAGTATTCTGCTCAGTGCACAGTAATATTTCATCGTGTTTGTCACAATAACGCCAGTTTATAAGCGGAAAGCACAAAGTTCACATGACCTGAGCTTACCACTGTCGATGATGAACGGTCCGCCAGGTGGAGATGAGACCATTGTGTATATAAAGGGAGACCCATCAGGATGCCTCGCTGTTGCTTCCATGGTCTTAAATGGACTCGTCCGATTTTCGAAAATATCGATTGTCTTCGGCAAGAAGTTAAAGTTTGGAGCTGAGTTTATAGAAAGGAAAAAATACAGGCTAGTGTTTGGAATGACATTACCTTATTTAATGATGTTGTTGAGAAATTCCTGTGCTTATGCATTTATTCGATAACGAATTAAGGCGTATGTTTCTTATCCACTACTTCTGTTTTTGTTTTTTTTTTTGGCAATTGTTACCAGATTATCACAGTGAATTTTATAGGAAACATCCGCCAAAGCGCACAAGACAATTCAATTCACAATTAAGGTTGGGATTTATATATATTAGTTAACTCTTGGCTACACATCACAACAAAACAAGAATTCTGACATAGAGGATATTGCACAGTGAAGGTTGAATACCATTATTATTGTTCGAGTGAAAAGTTCGAAAGCGAAGTGGACTGGCGCATTAAACCAACCTTCATTGTGCAATATTCTATTCTATCCTGACATTTTCTCTACATGTATATAAATGCGTATCAGTTTATCCGTTGCATCCGTGAAAAAAAATAAGCAATGTGCCATCTTCGTCGTATTTCTGATTCTATTCATACACGCTACAAGTTTGTTCACGTCCGCGCTCACAAAACCCTTTTACAGTTTTAAACGCTGTCTGTAAGTAATTATACATTCTACAAAGGTGCTTAATGCTAATGCAATATAGGTATTTACGTAAATTAAGCACATGAAGAATTTCGATCTCTCTTTTTGGCGAACTACTAGTATATATTGCGCGGAAGTGCACGGCCGTGGGTCATGGGTCAAGGTCGCCAGCAGTGTTATAACAAAATGTAATAAAGTGATATTTAACCAGTGAAGATATCATTTTTATCAGTGAAGGAAATACTGGGATTTCACTGATGTATAAATAATAAACTAATATAGCTAACTGCTTTTTGCCGTTAGAACAATACAATTCATAATTCAGGGTAGGATCCTATATATATTATAACTGCATCTTCATGTACATAAAACAAGTTAAAAGTGACTGGCATTGGACGAAACGGGAAAACAGAATAGATGAATGTCCACTGAAAAGTCGGTCAGTGCAAAAGGCTACAGTGTTGAGAGTAAAACGGGAATGGGGACGACAGTGTGAAAGAATACACAATGGTCACACGTAACCAATAAAATCGAGCCCCTTTTTCAGGTTACCTTTGTTTCTAACTGTTTATACTCCTCCATGGCTTACGCTGAATTACAAGTAGGTAAAGAAAAATGAATGGTGTTAATTACAAGGGAACATTGTACACGGGAACCCGGAGACTTTTCGTCCGCCAGACACATTTGGTAAATAAATTAATATAACCCTATAAAAGAAGCTTCAAATGATATTCGTCTGTAATGTCATAGTTTTTCAGCATGTGTTCACAAACCATTACGTAACAGTAAGTGCACGTATCACCATGTCAGCCAGAGCTGAACACGTTTCCCATCATTATAAGCAGCTGTCTCTAAATTGTCTTAAACAGAAAGAAATGCTTCATTTTGAAAAAAAAGCTAAAGAAATACAAAGATTTACTAAGTGTCTATTTGTAAACACCTACGTCCGACGCCCGTGACAACCCATATCGTCACTGTCATAACAAGTGTTGTATACGTAACACATCGGGTCCATTCCACAACGACTGTTCTACCGTCTTGCGTCCCCATATTATGTCTTCTGCCGGCATCTGAAAATAAAACTTTTGCCACGGCTGCTTTCGTTGTTTCTCATGAAAACATTCTTTCCAGCAGAAATAGCTTTATATGCATCAGTGAGTGACATATCTTTTAAATCTCGCAATGTTTCACCAACTGTGCAAGGACACTATGAGAGTTAATGTTGATCACGTGATCAGGAGAGACACGAGTATAGATAGGATTGGTTTCTGACTGGTCCAGTCCAATTACGAGTTCAATATCTCTCCGTTTAGCCAGGTTGTAAATTTCACTTCTTCATTTCACATGTTTGCCCGTCAGTAAAGAGTACACAGGGTCATAAATAAATTTCCATCAGATTAATATTTGTTTGGCAAGGCACTCGTGTATGTTAAGAGATTGATTGATAAATAAGAAAAGACGGTGTGGTGAGCCACGTACATGTACTACATAAATGTAACCGATGATTCCTTAGGTTGTTCGGCCAATAACTAAATAGGCCTACCCCACGATACGTCAAGGCTGTAACATATCACTTATTAATATGCTCTATGTTGTTCTGTTCAACCGGGCATATACACAAACATAGGTGCATATATAGGCTTCTTTGATTAAAGGTTAATGTGTATGAATTTATTTATTTCGCCAGTGCTTTACACCGAACTTAACACTGTTTCACTTACGGGTACAGTTGGTTTGCACTTAACATAATAACATTTCACTTAGAAGTAAAATTGGTTAACTCAGAACACAATAATGTTTTATTTAAGAGTAAAGGTAGTTTACACTGAACATAATAACATTTCACATTTCAAGTATAAGTGGTTTACTCATGTAGAACACAACAATGTCTCACTTACGGCTAAATGATTTTTACACTGAATACAATAACGTTTCATTGACAAGTATGGGTGACTTTACGCCAAGCAAATTAATATTTCACTAGCAAAGAAAGGTGCTTCGTCACTCTTGCAGCTTGTGGGGCTTTAGTCGCAATAAGAAGTTAACCACGCTCTTGTGGCCATTAGCACAGCTTAACGTTCGATGAACGCCATCAATATGTTGTACATATCTGTATGTCACGTGGGAAGGTTTGTCAGTAACTTGTCAATGGACGATAGTTTATGCTGTGCATGTCCGGTCTTTCATCCACTTTCATCTTAGTGAAAATTTTTGACCATGGCGTTAACAAACAATAAAATAAATAAATAAATAAATAAATAAATAAATAAATAAATAAACAAATAAAATAAATGAATAAATAGTTGAAGGCGGTTACATCAAACACATTCCTATTTCACTCATAAGAAGGCAGGCGTATAAGCGAATATAGACGAGAACATAGAAAGTAAAACCAGAGACGCGAATACTGCATGGTCCCGACTTTGACCATCAACCTATATGTCAGGATTTTTATGGCTGCTTTGGATAAGGTACCAGTGCTACTTGGCAATGGAACATTGGCGGCTTTAAGCCTGGAGATCAGTCAGGTAGCTGGTAAATGGCGGAGGTTTCTTCCTGGAGCTCCGGTTTTCTCCAATCATAAAGCCGATCTTCATCATTTGAATGGAAAATTCTTGAATACAATATTAAACACCAACAAATAAATAAATACGATGACAGTATATAATGTTCAAAACGTTTCCGCGATGGTGGAGTGGTTTAGAGTGTCGACGGAAGATCGATGTTCAATTCCGAGTTTGGGTCAGAAGATCCACATCCTAAGACTGAATTGAAATGGCAATCCAGGCATTTACTAGCTTGGAACTTCGTATCTAAGAGATTAAATCACGCAGAGGTAGGCCCTGCGTGAGTTTGTGATGTGTGATGTCCTAATGATTTATTTACTTATTTAAACTACGGCGGCCAACATTATGCTGGGAGGAAACGGGAGGACAGCCGCGAGGACAGCATTATCATTTATCGTCGTTAAAGCCATTGCCATGTGACAAAAATGACTGTGTCAGCGGCTTTCAATTTCAATCAAGCAAACAAATGAATTACGACGTTTTTGGCAAATCAGGAACTGTTCCTGACAAATGAAAGGCTAGCAAAATTGTCATAGCTTCACTATTTAATTTTATATATAAAAAGTACCTCACGAATAAATAACAGAATATTTGCATCAACAGACTGATAATACAAAGTGCAATGTACACGTGTCAGTTGTACTCTTAGCTCATCACATGATGATGTTCATTCAAAACAGTTCACCTGTATCTTGGTAGCAAGACAATGTAAAGAATGTTCACGTCAGTTACTACAAGCTCATGGTTTCATTGTGTTTCTGCAGACCATTTCATTCCTTCTTTGTCGTAGTCGCAGACGAAGGGAAAACATATCAGAGACTTGGTTGTTGTCTGGTATCAGAATTCAAGGCCTGTTTCTCCACCTGGTAATGGTCTACCGGTTACATCTGTAACAAATACGAGATTAGTATTAATAGTAAATACATTCATTCTAAAGTTATTATATGCATTTATACATACTTATTTTTTATATACATTATTTATATTCGCACACATACTCTACGGGAACCGTAGAATGAGGGTGGTGGTGGCAGAGTGGTAAAGTTGCTTGTCTTGCAATTGCTAGGGCGAATAAGTAGTAATTCAAGTAATTCAATTCCAAGAGATTTCCACACCTGATGATGAGGTAAGTCAGTGAACAATTCTCCCCGTTTCTCCTGTTTCGACATCAACAACCAGAAATAACTACATATTGGAATAACACAATTTCCCGTTTTTGCGTTGCACTTTTAGGTTTCGCTTCGTACCGCCCATTTGGGTTTTCCTTTCAACTTTCCGGTTTTTGACCCACGAACTTATATGGGTTTTCCACCTTTGCACTTTCTGGTTGTGCCTTTTGGGCCTCATATTTATAAGGTGGAAAATACGAAAACGAAAGGCCGAATCCGTGTACAATGTGCTGATTGTTCGAAGAGCATGAATAGAAGTTTCAAACTACCAATATACCATTTAGCTCTGTCATCTCTACTTTGATACAGGCCACACCGCAATACCTCTGTTAGCGTATACAAGTACATCATGTGTTTCAAATGACCAATACGCCAGTCAGGAATGCCGTCTCTACTGTCATATATGCCATATCCCAATACGCCTCTTTATACGCATGTACATGTACTTACTTCGGCTGGGTCGAGAAACCTTTAGGTTAACACCACTAGAAGAAAAGGGACGCTCTGCAGGACCTTTGTATTTTTTTCTTCTAACGCTGAAGAGCTCTCAAAAGCGGCTTTCGGTTTCAGTTTCCACCAGTTCTGGTCGTCCTTGTAAGGTGGTAGCTTAGTGTGCTTGATGCCAGTTGTTGTACGAGGGGATACCCGACTCTGACGCCAGTTCTCAAAGCTCAGACAGAAGGAACATACGGCATATTATACATTATTTTTCTAAGTAGAGAAAAACACAAGTATTTGGGGATTGGGAGCTTCTCCAACATGAAAATGTTGGAGAAGCTTGTTTAACGAGTCCTATACAGCCGTTTTCCTCATGGAATTACAACACTCTAGGAATCCATATTAAGGCCCTCACAAGAGGGATGAAATCCATATGAATTTGGAACAGGTCCACTGCAAAGACATTACCACAACTCATCAACATTCGGAGAGCACCTTTCTGTTCAAGCAATGACACTGCGTCATTCGGATGATGCCATGGGACCGTTCAACGAAGCAGTCCTAACTTGGGCCTGGTGTAATGTCTATCATAACACAATAACGAAGATAAACATCAAAATATTAAATGCTAAAACCAGCTCAAATCAAGTTTAGGTAGGGAGTAAAATTTTGAGGGAGCCGCAAAATTCGAAATCTCGCATTCTCGTCCTAATATCGACCGAAACCCCAACGACATCGTTCAAATATCACTTGACGGAAGATTGTAAAAGACAAAATCGTCGAATCCGGCTTACATTAAAATATAGACTATTACTTACATATTGCAGCGACTCACAGCCAGCATTGCCAGGTAGGACAACGCCGCCAGGGCCAGTACTCCCCCGATTGTAGCCAGTATACCCAGTGTCACCCGCCCCCCATCCGTGTCCAGCCACCAGTTTACCTTCTCTATCTCACATTCATGGGCAATGTCCGTGACTGGGAAACTCACAAACGAGCCAGTCATGAATCGCAGGTTAGGTTGGCCATCTTGGCCCGTGTTGGTTGAGTGCAAAATCTCTGTCACTGGTACGAAGAATTTGTCCTCCGAGAGAGAGGTGAGATCCTCTGTCCGATTGCTTCTCAAGAAGTAGACCAAGACTTCACTCGTGCCTCTGAGAACGAGAATTAATAGCGGGGTAAGTGAAATGTGAGCAATCTGATAGAAGGTATTCACGGATTGGATATATGCTGGTTGGTTCGTCATATGCATTTATGTCGTGGACTTTGAATGCTGGAAACAGCACCAGCGGTTTGATAATTCTCTTCTAGATTTTGATATCATATAGTGTCCGCAGATTTTGCTGATTTGCCCCGTAAAATTGTTCTTCTGAAGATTAAACAGATTTACGTCACAAATATGTTCTGAGCTACTGGAAATTTGGTAGGCTTTCTGGCTGAAAATGCCATGCTGCTGGAGATTTCACAGATTTACCTCATGAAAATGCCATGCCGCTGCAGATTTGACAGATTTACCTCATGAAAATGCCTCATGAAAATGCCATGGCGCTGCAGAATTGACAGATTTATCTCATGAAAATGTAATGCTGCTGTAGATTTTACAGATTTTGCTCAAGAAAATGCCATTCTGCAGATTTGACAGATTTACCTCTTGAAAATGTCCTGCTGCAGGGATGATACATTTTCTTGATGAAAATGCCCTTATGAAGATTTGACAAATTTACCTCTTGAAAATGCCCTAGAGCAAATCTGACAGATTTAACAAGCACTTTCACGGTCGTTGTTAGCTTTTGAGCTTTCAAACTTTAGTTATGTTTGTTATATATGACATGTACAAAATAATGGTCTTGGTATTTATCTTACGCCTTCTCTCCAACTCGAACTCTCTCAATTTTGGCAACAAAACCAGAAAACACCTCATCCTTCAATGCTCGAACAAATCTGGACTTGCCAACATCATCAAAGAACGACATTGCTTGGTTGACCTTCATCACCACAAGGGATTCCTTACAGGTGTACGTGTCTACCCGTATATGCACGGCTCTAGAAGGAAAAGTAAACAGTGTTATAAACTGAAGTTAACCTTTATCCCCACCAAGGATTCCTCACAAGTGTATGTATCCACCCGGATATTCACGGCTCTAGAGGGAAAAGTAAACTGTGTTATAAACAGAATGTGACATCCATCATCACCAGGGATTCCTTACTGGTGTATATATCTACCCGAACATTAACGACTCTAGAGGGAAAAGTAAACTGTGTTATAAACAGAGTGTGACATCCATCACCACCAGGGATTCCTTACTGGTGTATATATCTACCCGAACATTCACGACTCTAGAGGGAAAAGTAAACTGTGTTATTTACAGAATGTGACATCCATCACCACCAGGGATTCCTTACTGGTGTATATATCTACCCGAATATTCATGGCTCTAGAAGGAAAGGTAAACTGTGTTATAAACAGAATGTGACATCCATCTCCACCAGGGATTCCTTACTGGTGTATATATCTACCCGAACATTCACGACTCTAGAGGGAAAAGTAAACTGTGTTATAAACAGAATGTGACATCCATCACCACCAGGGATTCCTTACTGGTGTATGTATCTACCCGAACATTCACGACTCTAGAGGGAAAAGTAAACTGTGTTATAAACAGAATGTGACATCCATCACCACCAGGTATTCCTTACCGGTGTATATATCTACCCGAACATTCACAGCTCTAGAAGGAAAAGTAATCAGTGCTGTGAACAGATGGACTCTCCTTGTTTTCTGGTATCAGTGATACGAAATGGTGAATGCAGCAAAGAAATTTATTTATTGTATCAATTATTATCAAAATACATAAATTATTTATGTATCAAATGCCGTCTTGTCATTTAATACAGGTCTACCGTCAGTTCAAGTACAGATGACCATATTGCAAAACTGACGGATATGACGTCAAACTGATGAGTAGAATGTCATACGTACTTGGACGTCTGGGCGGGCGATCCGTTGTCTTCGACCACGGCTTGTAGAAGATACCGTGTCTTCACCGCCAGGCTGGACGCGGTGCGGATTTCTCCAGAATTTGGGTTCAGCTCAAATTCGTCTGATATCCCCAGTAGTTTGTATCGTAAACGCGTATTACCTGGAACAAACGAACGGTCAATATAATGTTAGTTGTATGACAAAGTATGCCTTGGGTTGGTTTTTCTCTGTGTATACACCGTGTACATGGATAACCAGTACCGTGAAACGTCTTGTGATTCGCTATCTTTTCTAGTTTTAGAGAAATCAGTTGAATTGAATCGCGGGTAGTTTTAGAGTGAGTCCACAAGGTTAACAATATTACGACAAGGAAAAGTGAGGGGTCTCGTCAAAACCAATGATTGCATGTTGAAATTAATACATTAAAAACAAACATAAAACTCAAATGAATTTACGGCATATGGATGAATGACCATTGAACACTCTGGTTGAGAACAGATCGATTTTTTAGTACAATGTGACTATCAATGACGTCACAAACGTGTTTTACCTTGAATGTAGAAGTCTAACAGTCTGGATGTATTTAGTGGCAAAAACCTGATGTGCCCTCAGGGTCATAATAATGCGGTTAGCGTGTTCGTGCAGGGCAATGACCCTGACGGCTCTCGCCAGTGCGTTCGCTGTCAGATTCTTTAGGGCTTGACGTCGTCGAATGAGTGAAATATTCTTAACTACGGGGTAAAACACCAATCAAATAAATGAGTAATTAATAAAATCCAAAGGTTTCAAATGCAGTCTACTGTGTTAATACATTTTAAAAAATACTAATATCTTTCGTATACCGTATTTAATGGTCTTTCATCTGAGATATACAGTTTATTTTATGTTACTGTTTTCTTTTGCTTTCGGTGAAAGGATGCAGATTTAAAATATCATACCTTCATCGCTATCTGTGGCCATGAGTCTACCGACAGAGGTCCCCACCTGTGTGTCATAACGGGCTTCGAAGTCATAAATCTTTTTGAGGAATGTCGGTCTGTGATCGTTACTATCCTGTACGTAGACTGTGACCGTGGCCGTGTCAGAGCGGGCTGGGGACCCTTGATCCGATGCCACCACTTTGAATGTCAGCTTCTGGATGGTCTCTCTGTCCAGTTTTGCGCGGACGGACACATCACCGGAAGTGGATACGCGGAAGTAGTAGGCCCCTGGGGAGGTGGAGATTCTGTACGTGAGTTTACCATAGTCACCGACATCCTTGTCGTGAGCCGTCACGCGGACAAGGTATGAGCCAACTGCGGTGTCTTCCACCAGGTTAACCTCGTAGTTTGTCGGCGAAAACTCAGGGGAATTGTCGTTTATATTATGAATGTTGATGTCAAGATGGAGAGGTGGCTTAGAAATTAAACCACGAGAGTCGATGGCTGTTACTTCTGAAAACAAAACAAACAAATAAACGTATGAACTTAAAAATATGAGACATAAACATCAGTGTATAATATTGATCGCAACACAACTGAAACATAAACTTAAGCGTAAAAAAATGCAAGTGTTACTACATTATCCTGTTTATTGGCTGTTGTTTGATCGTCTTGGTTTTTGAGCAAATGTCAACACAAGATGTTGAATGTATATCCCAATCTATATATTTTGCAATTTTAGTCATTTTCAGGAGAAATGAAACGGGTGGCGATTGTCAGGAACCTCAATTATGTAAACTGGAATCAAAAATACAATCAAAACCAATTAAACGCAGTTGCCCGGCGAGGGCAAATCTTCATGCTCTCTAACAATTTATACATAATAAACAATTTTTAATTTTAAACAATTTCAAACAATTTACTCAGCCTTGCCATTTTCGGAAATTTTTTGGTTGATATTTACTTGTGGTTACCTAATAAGACTGTTTTGGGGGAGCCTGTTGTTTCGCTGTCAAAGGTTTTGGTGATCTTCAGTTGACAACCGTTGGTCGTGTCCACAGAAAAGTACTGACTGTGTGTTGTCCTGCCCAGTTGATACAGGAGCACTTTATCCCAGATGTCTGGGTCCAGAGCAGCACAAGACAAGGGTAGAGCGTCACCCACAAGCTGAAACGGACAGTAAAACATCATCAATGACAAAATATTTGAACTTTTATCTGAGTATAGCACTGACACCAGACCAGCCAGTGTTTTGTCTATATCCCCTTATCATGAGCGTCAGGTGAGGGAATACCAAGATGTACCAACTTCCTAGGTAGTGTACACCATTGACACCAGACCAGCCAGTGCTTGGGTTATATCCCAATGCAACACGCGTCAACTGAGAGAATACCAAGATGTACCAACTTTACAGTGTACGCCACTGACCCCAGATCAGCCAGTGCTTGGGCTATATCCCCATGCCACAAGCGTCAAGTGAGAGAATACCACGATGTACCAACTTTACAGTGTATGCCATTAACCCCAGACCAGTCAGTGCTTGGGCTATATCCCCATGCCACAAGCGTCAAGTGGGAGAATACCAAGATGTATCCACTTTATAGTTAATGTACACCACTGACACCAAATGGTCAAGTGAGGGAATACCAAGATGTACCAACTTGATAGTTACTGTACACCACTGACACCAGACAAGGCAGTGCTTGTTACATATCCCTTTACCACAAGCGTCAAGTCAGGGAATATCAAGATGTATCAACTTTATAGTAGATCAAAGTATAAAACCCTTTTAAAAAGTATCGTCAAGAGAAATTTTGGCAGTTGTAAAGCATTGTTATTCAAACACACCATTTTTCGCTATTTTTCAAGAGCTTTGAAAGTAAATCACTCTTCTTTCCCCATTTAAGAACTCAAAAACCAAACTAATATTGTTATGATATAGTTAGCCAAGCATTGTGTATATTGCTTCCCAGTCGTCCCATTACATCCGTAGGCATACCATTTCTTCGGGAATGTTGATGCGTCGATAAGTACTGGAATAAACCGGCGGTTCGTTCACGTTCGTGACGTCCACTGTCATCCTGTACGGATTACTGGTGAGAACGCCGTCGTAGGCTGTCACAGTCAGTGTGTACTGGTCCAGATCCTCATAGTCCAGGCCCGGAACAGGCGACACGCTGACTTCGCCGTCTGGAATTGATTCTGGTCAATTAATTCAAGGCTGTTTCTCGCCATACTCAAGAATTTTTCAAGAAGGCCGTCAGTTTTGTAGGTGAAGGAAAACGGATGAACCGGCGAATAACGCCAACCTTTGTATCTGGCGAACTTTCCCACGTGTGGCGAACAAACTAGCGTAGATTATCGTGGGAAGACAATTAAGTGGCCTTCGACTAGTGTAAGACTGCTCTTTGAAAGCGTCATGCGTGTTTTCATCTGAATGATACATTGCTTCATAATAAGACATATCCATGGGGTTCACAGATTCTGTATTGCTGGTCATGTCATGACGTATTTTGCAACACTTAAAACTCTTCGGGGATATAGATTTGTTAATGCATAATTTATTTAGAGTATAAAGCATGATTTAAGATTATTTTTATGTATCACAACGAGGCATTTCACAATTGCTTTTCAATAAAAGCAATGCAGTATAGTTGCAATAACACGTTCACCGCTCTCATACCACTTACTATATTCCTGTATGAAAGAACTCACTTAGAGGGTTGATGGCAAACTTGTCCTGTCCTTCTGGAGGCTCCACTTTCAAATTAAACGTTATCGTCTGCCGTTCCGGGTCTTTGGCACTCACCTAGAAACAACAACAACAGTGTATATACTATATCTATGGTTTTACTGCCATATGTGAAACCTTTTGCCAATTCTTCACCGCCATCTCTGCCAATAGGATTGCTTGTTCCAATAAGCGGTATTAGACTTTCGCAGAAATTTCGCATGAGTTGCAGAGTCCATCCTAATATTTTATGATGGAAGACACTGAAGACTTCTCATTTAGATCTAGGAAGAGTGTTCGTCCACTGGATTTCGAATAGTGTCAGTAAATAATCGCAAGATAAGTTTCCAAAACCCTCCCGGACTAAAGAACAAGGACCAACAGGCCTATATGCTATATTTAAACCAAAAATGTTATATATATATAAATGAGCCAAAACTATGAATATTCAATATCTTTAATTAGATAAATAGTTTATCAATAACACTGAGAAATCTGTTGAAGGAACGGACATTCGGAGAAGTTTTAGTCGTGATCAAATCAGTCAGATGTATAGAAACTTGTCGACAGGTTTGAATGCAAACTGGATTCACTTGTATGTCATGAAAAAAGATTGCATAGTATTGATATGCTTGGGAGACTTTTAGGACACATCTTGAAGAGCCCATAACTGCATTCACTATTCATTCATATTTATACAATCATCTTTTCGAGAATCGTCAACACGAAATGAAATATACCTTTCTGTTTTCTCGCCACGATATGGCTGAAAAGGTGCCAATGTGGCCTTAAGCCATACCCATTCATTCATTTTCTGTATTGTTTTGCATTTTAACCCTATATAACAAAAGGTACTGGTGGACTGAAAGCTGATCTCATGAAACTTACTTGGTGTTAAGTAGTCCTTAGATACGTGCACTTATATTCCCACAACATACGTTGTCATGGGAGTTAAAAGCTATCTTAGCTAAGTACGTTTCGTGAAACTAGTATCTGTTCTCTTACTTTGTGTATAACTTCTGGCGTCGGAGTATTCTCTTGCACTGTGAAGACCGTCTGGACATCAGTAATGTACGGCTTCTCATTCATATCCACAATTCGCACGTGCAGCTGATGGGGGGTACTAGAGGCCACCCCGTTACTGACCGTTATCTCCAGATCGTATTTGTAATTTTTCTCGTAGTCGAAGCCTGGATTTTCCCGTACCCATACGTAACCCGCTGAAATTGTATAAACAATTCGTCACCCGCAAGCGCGCGATGTAAGGTATGATTAAACTCTTGTAGCAATAAGTGCATTATTATAAATGCTAAAAGGAAACAGGAGAAATACTAGTGAAATAATTAAGTAGATCGATATTTTCAAAGATTTCTCTATCAATAAAGTAGGGCCACTCAAAACTACTCCGGTAACATTAGATGGTTTAAGGTCCGGGGTCTGGTTCCTAACAGTTTATTGTAACTATCATAACAAGATATATGTTGCGGTGGAAGTTACAGGTAATGAAACGACTTCTTTGTGAAACACAACCAAGTAGATCTGGATCTCATTCTTCCTACCAATCATATGATATCAGCGTTGCGATTGGTTAGGCGTTCAGCTAAGCTAACGCGTAGAAAGAGCAAGGTACATGTACGAGGGCAACGAATGTCATATCTTCCCCTCCGTATAACAAGATACTCCTTACAGCGTCGCTCACTACGTTCGTTTTATATCACTGACACCATTAGCGATTTTTTAAAAGAAATCTTACGCAACGCCGAGGTCACTGGGGTCACGGTGATGAGACAGGAAGTATTGTCAAAAAACACAAACCATCCGTCTCAAACCGTTTTCTAATGACACTTTAAACACGCATACGCATTCTCTTTATCTTAAATGTGTACAACCTGATTCTAACCAAACCCTGAAACAATTTTATTGACTGAATGCTGAGTAAATAGATCCGTGCTAGTGGTTAGGCTAATCATAAACAACCCTGCATGTGTCTCACAGGATCCAAAGGTCTCTCTTGACTAGTGTTGCAGTGATGTAAAGCGAACGTAGCGAGTGTTGCATGTGCTGAAAGGAGTATGATGAACCATTGGCCGAACGAAACTCACTGTTAGGATCTATGGTGAATTTCCCGTCAGGTGGGTAAGCCTTCATATGGTAAGAGAGCTTCCCGCCCTGGGTCAGGTCTATAGTCCGGGGAGCGAATATCATGGCGGACTCGGTGCGGTTTTCGAACAGGACCTTTTTGTTGGGAAGATTCCATATTTCTGGAAACCCCATGTAACTCACAACTTTCACGTACAGGATCCCCGTGGTGTTGTGGCCGGCAGAGTCTGTGACCGTTATGTGAACCTCGTACAAGTTCTCCTCGTTAGGGTTCAGTCCCGGGGGGTTGTGTACAATAAGCTCACCTGAAACATCGGTTTATTTATTTATTTTTGGTATATTTAATTGACTGGTGTTTTACGCTGTACTGAAAAATATTTCACTTATGCGACTGTGACCAATGGTGTCGGGAAATCGGGTACAGCCCAGAGGCTTAGGATAACATACACATCTCTTTAGCTTAGTGTTTACTCTTCACATAGTGTTTATGAATAAATCATTGCGAAGTGTTAATTAAGTGCAACAGAAGTGTTTTATTTTTCCATTCACAAGCTAAAAATCTATTCTAATGTGTGGGTCTAGTGTGAATTTACATAAATTTGTTCGCAATCGTATAAGAGAAAAATCCTTAGGAAGGGTGTTTAACACTGTTCGCCGTGATTATGGTGAAAAATTGCGCAACATTATGTCAGAAAGACAACACTATAGGGCTAATAATAAAAAAATACAAAGCCAGGACTAAACTCTTCGTGACCACAATAGACCTTCTTTTATATGTCAGCAGTGCTGCCCAAGTGGCGTAAGCCATAATCCGTCATTCATTCACTGGTATTACATTTACCAATCGCTACGGCACCGACCTGTGTTACGGTTGATGCTGAAGAGGTTTGCGTCAGTTGTATTCGGGTAGGTGACAAATGAGTACGTCAGTTTGTCGTTGTCTTCATCAATGGCATTCACTTTAAAGATACTTCCCGCCGTGTCCTTTGGTACTGTTATTTCATCCCCCATGTTCAGTATTTGCGGAGGCTCGTTGACGTCAGTGATGTTGACGGTAAACGTCGACAGCGTAGACAGCGTTCCGTCAGTAGCGGCAATCGTCAGCGTAAACTGACGTCGCGTTTCAAAATTGAAATTGGGGTCCGCTCGAATCGATAATATACCTGTATTTAGACATAGGAATAGTTAGGGTGCAAGTCAGTTTAATGCATTTGTTGAAGAGTTACATTTTGATCGCAATTTAAGGATAATGTTCGACATGTGAAACGGGCCCATTGTCGAGCATCATTTATTAACATAGTTTCATCTATCTACAACCAAAACTTGCTTCGAGATTTCTTACAGTAGTCCTCCTTCGAAACCAACTGCAGCAGTCCTGCTTTAAGATAGTTACAGTAGTCCTCCTTCGAGACTAGTAATAGTAGTCTTGCTTCAAGACCAATAACTGAAATCCTCGGGTTTCAGTAATCCTGCTTCAAGACTAGTTAAGTATAGTCCTGCATCAAGACTAGTTACATTAATCCTACTTCATGACTATAGTTACACTAGCCCTACTTAAAAAAAGATGCTTCAGTGATAATATATTATCTCATTAGTCTTAATTTATAGAACAGAAAATGCACCCTATTTGAAGGAGTGAACTAAAAAATGTACATACGTGAGGGCAATTAACGAATATTAACAAGGCAGCAGAGAGGACATATATAGGATTTTGACAAAAAGGCCTCAGAAATAATTCAATATACCTCGCGGAGAAACATCAAATGGAGCTCCTAAAGGCGATACCAATGTGTAGGTCACATATTCATGTTCCGGGTCAGTAGCTGTTACATTCCATAGTGCAACTACTTTGTTGTAATCTTCAGGAAGGGAAAATGATGCTGGAAGAGTGACGAAAACTGGTGCTTCGTCGACGTCTTCTATATGAACGTCCAGGGTACTGGTTATTGATTGAATGCTGTCATTCACACTAATCTGTAGCTGATACTGTTTGAGAGACTCAAAATCCAACCCTGGGTTCGCGCGAACAGACACGATGCCCGAGACTGGAAGAGAGCAAAATGGTTTGTAAGATTCATATCTCACATTGTTTCCAGTTCTGGGCAGTCGGTACCTGCAAAGTGAAACGACATGTTATTTTTATTATTGACTACGGGTTCATTGTCTAAGTTTTTGTGCATGAATATATAACAAAAACGTGAACTTATTTGGAGTGTGGGTAAGAACCATTAGAAGAACGCCCAGTGGTTTATGTCCTGGTTGCTAAATAGACAGAGGTATTGTCCTTGTTTTCCATAAAAATATGCTCAAGTTTAAAGTAATTGGGAATATTTATCCAGTATTATTTTTAGGATAAAAATCCTTTTCGAATGTAGAAATGTTTTTGAGTTCTTACAGATAGTTTGTATTCGCACAGGTTATTACAGATAAGACTTTGCTTGGGCTGATCTGACTTTTGTCTGTCTTGATATTGTGCCAGTGAATACGAACCTTAAACAAATGCCGAAAGCTGCACGTCCTGGTGCGCTGACCCAAAACACCACAGCCCAGTTGTTTCAAACTGGTGTAAGACTTCATAACATATTTAACTTTTATCCAAGTCTTCAGCTTTACAATTAGCCTAAGAAAAATTGTGGAACATTATATTAAAAACGAACTAAAACTGCTGCTATCATGCTTTGACTTTTGGCTGCTGAATTTGGCTAAAAATTCAAATATAAAATGATTTAATACCAGTATTAACTAATACACTTTCAATCAACTGGGCCCAGAACGCTAAATGATAGGTCTAATTTTAGGTATTCAAAAAGTTACTGTAACCCTACTCACTTGGATCGATCACAAATGGTGCGCCTTGTGGACCTACAATGTTGTACTGAAGGCGATCTCCATCCGGGTCACTGGCTGTGACCTCATAGAAGGACGTTTGTACCCGGATGTCCTCACGTAGTGGAATCGACACAGCCGGCAGATTGGTGAACACCGGAGCTGATATGGTAAAGATGGTGGATAAGGGATGATATCCATGAACAGAAATTAGAGCTCAACGGACAATTCAGAGCTCATATAAAGAATACAGCAAATTTCAAAGGATATTTGTGAAGCAAAGGAACACCACGGTATGATACTGTACAGATTTGGTGGACATGCAGGGTAATCCTAATGAATACGGATGAGAATTATTAGGATTTGTGAATACAGAGGACCATATAATAAATAGAACTATGAACAATAGATTAGAAAAGTCCGATGACTCCTTTAAAAGGGTCTGTCATTCTTGACGCCGTTAACACCGAGAAATAAAGACATTTATAGTTTCCATTTCATTTATTTCATTTATATTCCACTGATATTTAAGGACAAAGAGGAAATTTCTTTTCTCTTCTAATTCTTCAGTGGATTCCCAACTGTATGTAGTACACCTTTCTACAACTCAAATTTATTAAGACTGTGCCCTCACGTTTTCGGAATGTGCATGGACCTAATAAGTTACGCTTCGTTTTGTCCCATAGGTCTACGTTTTTCTAACTTAAGCTAAAACTGTCATGTCCGTCACTGCGTGGTCTGTAACTGGCGTAGTATTTAGTAAAGAAAATTGTTGATTTCGTGAGGTTGTTTATGCATGAGAAAAAACAAAATGGATGCGACGTGAATCGACGGTAGTTGGTCTTCTGTTATTAGACGGGACATCCCTTGGTTCGGATCGTTAAAGGAGACAAAAACATAAAAATGATGCCTAAAATGATTTCATCAGATGAAAGAGCATGAAAACTTATTTGCAAAAATATGGTCTTTAATATTTTTGTTATTATTTCTTTTATTAGAAAAGGGTATTTGAAAATATTTTTGTATGGTGTGTATTTGGGACCACCTCTTGGAACGTATCGTCTTTGCATAATAATATTCTCAATAAGGAAGTGATGCATACCTAATAAATTTGTTGTTTATACATTTAAGTATGATAATATTTATGAATATATAAAAAATATAAATATGTTTGAAATCCAGGTTGAAGACATTGGTTCTCTGAATAGAACAAATTCTATGGTGCAAATATATTTATTAAACATGTGTTACATCCTCATTTATAACACTATTACGCATAAGCAATATGAGGTGACGCCAAATACAGTAATGCAAAAATTATTTTTTAAGTGTTTTTTTGTCTTTGATGCCCCCCCCCTCAGAATATATATATAAATATATAAATATATATATATATATATATATATATATATATATATATATATATATATATATATATATATATATATATATATATTGAAGACCACATCTACTACTATGTTTTCATCTGAATTATAAATTTTTTATGTTTTCTCCACCTTTAAAGCATTGCCTAACTGCGATTGTATCATACCCTTTACCAATGAGGTCGCGTGTCCCAGTACTGCTCCTGCTGTCTCGGCTGCGACTTTAAAGCAATAGGCTTGTCGTGTATCTGAAGTCAGTGGTTTACTCCAGGCAGCCCGGCAACTCTGGTTTTCTCCATCAATAAACTTGATGATGACAGGTAAAATAATCTTCAGGACGGCTTTAAACATCAGTCAATGAATTAATCAATTCATCAATAAATCACATTCACGGTAAGATGCGTCCATGCACAACCCTATGACAACTTACCGCCAGCAAAACACGGCTGTGTGTACAGCAGGCAAACAACAGCCATCAACCAAATCATACTGTATCGCAGGATGTTTTGTTCATTCTTCATGTTGCCCGAGTTAATTGTCCACATGCTCAAAAGCAACATGGTATTAATCGCGTTCTCCGTTGAATAACCATTAGCTAGCTTGGTTTGGTAGCAAAACGCAGATGTACAACTGAATGAATTGTAAATCACAGCAACCCGTTGTACAGTTGTATCGGTATGGGTTATTCCTTATACTACCAAGTTTCTCACCAGTCCCTCATACGTCAGTTTTAAGATATAACCACTGTATATGTCTCTTAGCTAAATGAAAAGGGGTCTACAAACGACCTTGTCAAAGTGTGCACAATTCGTACTGACAGATGTACAGTTCGTCTTTACACCCGGTTAGAAGCGGTTAGAACAAAATCACTCACCCCCACAGTACATAGTCCTGTTGATGGACAGTAGAAAACATGTCTGTACAACCGGTTTCGCATGCAATAAATTGTCAGTCACTCCCTGAAATAATTTGAACTGCACCAATAAATCTTGTTGATATGAGATCAGTTTTATTGATATAACTGTGGTTGGCTTTCATGTCTAATGGTTAGCATTTGTATACGCATTGCGCACTGGCATAATTTTCTGGCACCCATGTCAACCCAATCGCCAGCGACTTCCTTCGAAATTGGTTATACATTAGATCTGAGGTTTAGGAAACCTAATTAATTAACAGGCATTAATCACGGGTTAAAACATTTGTAAATTATCTCAGTGCCATCACTGCTATTTATTTACTCTCTATGCTAAGAGTCTTTTGTGCTATATATTCCCGGAGAAACCAAGATCCTGCTGGTGAACTAAGCCTCCTCAAAAACCTATAATCTAGCTCTTTGCATTGTTTTCATGTGGTTGTTTATGAGATATGATGACAACACAGCATTTAGAGTATTTCTAGACCAGTTACCTTTTATAAATTGCAATTAACAATTTTTTTGTTTACCTAATAGTGCTTCAGCCGAGGTGATAGGAGGCTTGTAAGTTGCTACTGTTAAACATTTACATGAACAGTTAGAATATAACTCTACCGAGATAGACTATGTGTGACTACTTGCTAAATATCACAATGTCATGTCTACTCTGATTTTGTTCTTTATGCTGTGATCTTTTATGTTAAGCAAATAATACATGACGAATTTTCTCATATAACATGCAGATTTTTGAGCCGATAAGGGAGCTCAAATATGAATGTTATATTGGAGAAACGCGTTGAAAAGTTGCGGTGTGGTTATTCAAGCATGTATGAATGCTTGGAGATTTTACCTCGTACTTCACAATCTTCCAGTCATATGACGACGAGGAGTCATTAGGTACAGGTATATATCCTGTGTCTTCCTAACTGTGACAGGGCAAGTCCATGTCGCTAAAGTGCTGCCGTCACTGAAGTATCCTGCCGAAACTGTGGCCACCACATTAGACTGACACTGGGCCAACCAGTCCAATAAGCAGAAAAAAGTACCATTTTTAAACTCTTTTGGTGTGACCCGATACAGGTCTGATCCAAAGCCTCCAGATGTGATCACTGGTCCCTAGTACGAAACCAAGCCTCAGCGAGTCTGATTTGATCATCGATTCTGAGTAGATTTGTCCAAAATGCTACAAATCACCTTATTCATTCATCAATATCTAATGAAAAAAACTTTAATTGCAAGGATTTATTAACTTTTGATTGGGTTGTGCTATTTTTAAGGCAGTAAACACCTCTTCCATACAATATCATCTACAGGCACATGAAACAGTATTAGTAAATTACGGAACAAGAAACATTGCCCGATTGAACAAGGCGCTCCAACAGCCTACTATTGTTTTTTTTTTGTGTGCAATACTAAGTTTCCTCATGGCTGTACCTATATAGTCTCTATATTTTATTTATTTATTTGATTGGTGTTCTATCCCTTACTCGGGGATATTTCACTTATATGACGGCGGTCAGCATTATGGAGGAAGAAAACCGGGCAGAGCTCGGAGGAAACCCATAGATGCCCATTCGCAGGTTGCTGACAGACCTTCTCTCTTTCTTTGACTTGTCGCCTACATTCACCCACTTGTAAAATCCGTCGAATTCACAACCAGATTTACCATTTGTTAGTGGCACGTATCACCACAAGGTCCACGCACTGACGTGTTGAAATTCCACATTATTCAATATGTGCAAATTTTTTTGCATCAATATTTTTGCAAAGAAAATGCAGATAGAATGCTTCTGTTTAAATTCATAATGTTAAAGTCCATAAGCTTGGTTTCAACCCCAAGAATTGATTGCCTCCAGTGACGTCATAATTATCAAAAATCAAGTGTCATGCTGAATACTGGTCGGATTTCAGTATGTTTTAACGTATAGGGACATCAGTTACCTAAATTGCTATTGACTTCACTCTGCGCCCTGTATTTGACACTGCCGTCTTTGAAATCAATGTGGTCTACTCGCGGAGACTCCTAGCTCTACTCCTAGGTTGTGTCACTGTGTGAAGTTTGTTCTAACCGCTTGTTGGTGCAGCAATTGTAAAACAAATTACTCTTCACGCCCATTGTAAAGCATGCACTTTGTTTTTTAATGATGATGTCACCTGAGGCACCGAGTTTTTGGTATCGAAACCGAGCTCATGAAGTTTAACATTATGAATTTAAACAGAAGCATTCTATCTGCATTTTCTTTGCAAAAAATATTGAAGTCCAACATATCGAGTGAGTGAGTGAGTACTTGGGGTTTAACGTCGCACTCAACAATTTTTCAGTCATATGACGACGAATCCAACATATCGATGTGTAGGCCTACAGCTTCGAAAGGCAAATTGGTAACGAGTATGATTGATTTTACACACAGCTGAATATAGTTGACAAGTTAAAAGAAGCATGCAGCCTATAAAGCAAAAACGCGTACTTGTTTTCCACAGCTTGGAATAGACTTGTGTAGGCAGGAAATGTAGTGCGATCGCGCGCATTGGCAGTTAAGCCTGCTTCTCAGCTAGAACTGGTGGTCCGTGCTGGCTGTACGAGAACATGACCAACATCGAAATATCATCGCCAGCAATGGTGAAGTTGAAAAGGTCATCCGCCGGGTGTATACGTAAACCAGGCCTTAGTGAACACATTTCAAATTGTGAACTGGTCCACGAAACTTTGCGTAATAAATCTAGACAACGGTAATAACATATCGCCCTCAAGCCTCGAGTTAAGTTGAAATAACTTTGGTTCATTTCATAAAAAAATCCATAAATTATCAATGTCTTGCTGGAAATTTTTGAAGAACACACTTTTTTGATCCTCACGTTACACGAATGTAGACTTAATGATAATGGCATATAACGCCATACTGGCAATATTTCAGCCATATCGTGGCGACCTATGTACAAGGCATTGGACTTGTTTATGTTGGGACAACACATATCTCGAAGTAAGTAATAAAGTTTGGATGGAGGGGAAGAGACTTGCACCAAGTCTTCAAAGCTGAATAGTCTATTGTTCATTCCTGCCTTTGCGATGATGCTTTGTCGACAAACAAGTACAGACTCCTGCCTGCGCATGTGCCGCTGTTTATTCTCGCTTAACACCACTGCCCACACTAGAAAAGGTTGACCTAACCTACGTGTTTAGGCTTAGCCTCATCACTTGTGTCCTCGCGCGGAACTATGTAATCAGCATTCAACAATAAAATTGTTTTAGGTGATGGTTAGAATCATGCTGGGCATGCTATAGATACAGAGAATGCATGTGTATCAAGCATTATTAGAAACAAAGGTTGAGACAGAGACTTCCTGTTTTCTGACATCACTTCCTGCCGTGACCTCAGTGAACTCGGCTTTGTTCCAAGATTTCTGAACAAATTTTGCTAGTGGTGGCAGTGATTTATTTATTTAATTGATTGGTGTTTTACGCCGTACTCAAGAATATTTCACTTATACGACGGCGGCCAGCATTATGGTGGGAGAAAACCGGGCACAGCCCGGGGGAAACCCACGACCATCCGCAGGTTGCTGCCGGACCTTCCCACTTACGGCCGGAGAGGAATGCATGCCCAGCATAGAGGAAGCCAGCATGAGCTGGACTTGAACTCACAGCGACCGCATTGGTGAGAGGCTTCTGGGTCATTACGCTGCGCTAGCCGACTGAGCCACGGAGGCCCCATGGCGGCAGTGATGTAAAGCGAACAGAACGACGCAAGCGCTGTAAGGAGTATGAAACTGGTAACGTATTTGGTGCATTGCAGGAAAACAATGGTCAATTCAGTTAATCGTGACATATGCTACAAATGCTGTTGCAAGAACACAAACTCCTTATAACAAATACTATAATTCAAGAAATTAACAAAAAACACCAGTTTGACACATCAGGTTTTCTATTTGTTAATTGTTTCAATTCTCCAGTGTTTCACATGTTCTTGCGCCTTATATAGTTCCCAGTGAGAGAAGTTAAAAAAAAAAAAGAAAAAAAAAAGAAAATCAGGTCTGAACAACTCCCCTCAAGATTTTTTTTTAATTTGGCCGCTAATATACCTGGAAACGTCACAAAGGAATCCAAATTCGTCAACATGTATTAGGGAGATGATAAAGTTGCCAAGACATAATTTTTTTCAAGTGGTAAATACAAGGCAAAAAACACAAGCGTAACAAGTTTCCTTCCTTTAAAAAACAAAAAACCTTCGTGGTGTTAAAAAGTTTCGAAATCTGTTTAATGGAGAGATTTTCTCCACGCTGCTCTTTGAAGTGGTCTCGCTGAACTAAGAATAGGGGTACACTGTCAGGTCAGTGTAACAGGAATCTATGATACTTTTGTTGGAGAGATTGCTGAGCAAGTCAACCAGTGACTGTTCAGGCCATTAAATGACCATCACTTGTAATTTTGAAATGAGGGCGGCCATCGCTTTGAAAACATGGACCAATACATTTGTCAGACTGAAAGTACATGGCCCAGACGCGTTTTACCAAATCTTAATTCGTGCCTGGCATAACGTTTGAACCCTGTATGAATGTCCAATGTCTATCCTTTAAAGGTTTAGGTTTATGGCACTACTAAGTGTAGTGTAGTTAAGGACGACTTGTATCCCTAGCCTCTTTACAAGTAGTTCAACCTGACCTTTGCCATTTATTACAAGAGTTCATCGACAGGGCGTATGAAACACACTTCCTCAGTATGCAACACTCCAATAAAAGTTAGAATAGTAGTTTACCCAAAAATGAATTCAAGGCTCATTTCGTTTAGTATTATTTTCCAAAGGAATGACTGACTAGCTTCTGCAAGTCACGGATTTCACTTAATCAGAAAAAGTGTGAAAATTTTTTCGCCAGATAAAACCATTACCAGAGACTACGCGGAATAATGCGAAAGTACGTAGATAAGTGTGCCAGACCAGCGTTAGCATTTGACCGGAAGATTTGGGTTATATGTCTTCTTGTAGCTTGCTTTTTAACGATGATTTCGTGGTTTCCGTATTAAGACAACGCAGTACAACTATCGCGAAGGTTTTCAGCTAGCGCTATGTAACTAATGGAGCTTGGCCGACCAAACCTATGGCGATCATTCAAAATACCAGGAGCCGTAAATCTTGTACAAAACTTCTCAGGGAGATCTGCAACTATAAAGGGAGCGTGTAACTGCTGTCTAAGCTAAGTCAAGTCTTTGGAGCTGGAAAATATTGATATACCAAACAGTATGCTGTTAACCACGCATGGATCTATATGTGCATGTTTTCGTGAAAATCACTTCAGTTGGACGATGTTGCAAATGCCAATTACTAATAATGATTTACTGTTGAATCACAAAAAGCGGATTAATGCAATATGTAAACATGGCACGACGTCATCTTTGTTCAGATTAGATTGAATTACAGCCTTGGAGCAAACTGTCGAGCAAGCGTTGTACAGTCCATTTGTATACAAGCAGGAACCAGTGGCGCACCTCTTGGAGAATGCGGCCATCACATGCTGGGTTAAAGGTAGTTCACTAGGAAGAACAGGTGACACTGGACGCTGTACTTACACGAACACAGAAAACTAACATTGTGTAAAACTCAATGACTATCTATATATCTGTACATATACAACATGGTTTTGTATATAAGCTGTCTTTTAATACACTATTTCAGCTTACAGCCGAAGAGGCACAGTCCTGTCTGTGTTTTATTTCTGAATGTTATTGAGGGCCGTCACACTATTCATTTGGGCAATCACAGTATCCGTATGGGCCATCACAGTATCGCACACGGTAGTACACCATCTAGTCACTGGGTCTGTCAACACTTGTATTGCAATCTTCACAGTTTTCACATTATTTTAATCTTCCACCACAATCTAATTCAGCAGCCAAATGATTATCAGCAAAGTCTGGCCTGGTAACAGTTTTAGACACAATCCCGCTCAAGGACTTTCACTTTCGTTTTCTCAACCAGAGATATACACTATAACCCAAAACATGAGCGTCTGCTCTCCTGTTTCACACAAATCCTAGCTCTGCCATGCATCATTTTCTTTCCTCATCTCAAACCGCTCTGTTGAATTGCCAATAACAGTTCACATCAAATAGCAAAATTCTTACTTCGAAGCCATTCTGTTCTCACATCCATTCTTGAGAATGCGTCCAATAAACTCACTTCACTAATGCACAAGATCAGCCTGTTCTTTCTTTCCCTACCCACCTTAGCTCGACACGTGCTTAGTGTTTAGATAATTGTTTTCAATTCTGAAACCCACTGCCTGCTGAGAAGTTCTTGCCAGCAGAGTGCGCAGGTGACTAACTGTTCAAGTATTATTTTGTCAAACAAGACAAAATTCCCTTTCAGAACAGTGAATTTTCTTGATTCACAGATCACAGTTATAAGAGTCCTGGCATCACATTCCCTGATTTGTCCCTGGATCAAACAGATTCAAACCTTTGTCAAACGTTTTATCTAATCCAAAGCTCGCTTACACAAGGCATTCTTACTCATTCGTCTTTGTATCCCATTCAACTTCACTAATGCACTATTAATCTCATTCAAATTTCCTGGTGCATGTATTTTATCGCACTCACGCATTACCGGTACATTCTAATATTTTACTGACATTACATTATCTCATTGAAATTTACTGGTACACTTATTTTATTCCACTCATACATAACCTTACTGGTATTTTATCTCTTTCAAACATTACATTCTCACTCAAATTTACTAGTACATGTACAGTAATTTATCTCACTCATATGTTACACATTATCTTATTGAAACATACTGGTACTTTAACTCACTCATACATTATCCAATACAAACTTAATGGTATTTAACATCACTGTCACTCATTCACTATATTATCTAAGTTAACCTTACTGGTATTTTAACTCACTGACACTCATACATTACATTATCTCATTTAAGCATACTGGTACTTAAACAAACTCACTCACACATTTTCCCACTTAAGTATCCTGTGCGCTCTCTCAACAGCCCAACTCCTTTAAGCCCATTATTTTACTCCCTCCATGGATCTAAACCTAAGGTGTTTTGACAGCACAGGGTGCCTTCATAGTACCAGGTACAGTACATTTTAATCACAATGACGCCCTTTGTATCTTCAGAGTTGACCCAGGGTATCTGACTAGCTCTTTTCAAGAACGGACGCCCACGCTGGCTTGCTAAAGCTGATCACCGACGCCCTCCAAAATGACAAGCTGTCTATTTCATCCTGTATTGCATTATTCCACTGTAACAATGTACACAGACACTCAAAACCAATATTAGACATTAGACAAACCCTTGATATTAGGTTATTTACAGCACTGTTAAACTCCTTCAGTGTTTTCAAAGTTTGATCACATGTCAGAAAGCAGAACACTGTATATGTGGCTACAGTCTTCCCAAGGAAGCATTCAGGGGTATAGACATGTTTCTGTGCAACACCTCTGTCCCTTGGGGGGTTTTAGCTGCTCTGTTTCCGTGAATGTTGACTTTTATACGTCTTGGGGGGCAGTTCTGGAATACAATTGGCAGTCTTTGGAGGCAACTCGGGGACTGTACAACTTTCCCCGTTAACGTTCAACATAGGGGTGTGGGGAGTGT
Organism: Liolophura sinensis; assembly: GCF_032854445.1. Lineage (NCBI taxonomy): Eukaryota > Metazoa > Mollusca > Polyplacophora > Chitonida > Chitonidae > Liolophura > Liolophura sinensis. The sequence continues at coordinate 29,606,788 of NC_088300.1, forward strand.
CACGCTCGGAGTTGCGCCGGGGAAGGGTAGCACTATTTGAGGGCACGAGACGGAGCGGCACGGACACACTATGCGCCCGTGGAAGGGTGCCAGGAATCGAGTCCTTTCTAGGTGGGACAGGAGGAGGGGTGTTGCCATGGTTCCTCGGGGGGAGACGAGGCAGAGAATTATTACTGTCCAGTGAGAATGCTTCCTTCTGCCGAGACGGACGCGGGGGAACAAGTGGGGCCCCTTGAGGAACCCTGGGGGGTGGTTTGAGGGGCTCCATTGGGGGCTCTAGAAGAGGCCACTGACTGGAGTGAGACACCCCAGAAGGCAGCGTCGAGTCCAGCAGATTAGGAGGTTGAGAGCCTGAAACAGAGGCAAAAGTTGATAGGTGCATGTCTTCTTTGAATGGCATTTAGAAAATGGGAAAATAACATGACAAAGGTATACCGACAACAAACTCTTGTTTTTCCTTGGCAAGGTTTTGGTGTAGGTACTAACATCGTATATGCCTAATAACAGTTTATTATTAGTACCTTAATTCTTCAACCTTTTCAACCAATATTCTGAAACATTAAGAGAACTAATTTGCACAACTTCATGAAGTTTGAAACTTTAGTGACACAAATGAATAATTTTTGTAATCATTTTTGTAATAACTCTATGCTTAAATTCATCGAAAAAAATGGGCTTTAGTGGTCAAAAAGGTTTACCGTACCAACAATGAAACACTGTTATTTATCTACAAAATAAATAAATAATATAAATAAAATTAATAATATAATAAATAAATTTATTATCTATCTGCTGGTGGACGTCATTTTAAAAATGATCTATTATAAAGTAGTGGTACTATCATTTTGGGGGATTTAAGCTTTCTCAGTACAAGATATGTTATAGTGCAGAAAAATGGCTCAGAACAGTCCAGGTCTGAACAACCAGTCATCAACAATACATGTCAACTGTGTAGACCACCTAGAGGGAGGCATTGCTGGCCAACTGGCCTCGACGGTTGACATCATGATCACTTTAAGATCAATGGTTCAAAACCCACAGTGTTCTCAGCCAATTTTTCAACACCAGGATCAGCCTTATTCCCAGAATTGAGTAATCCCAAATAATGACAATAATGTTAGACTGACACATGTAGAGGTGATATTTTTTAGTGTGGTATCCCATACTAGTCCTTATTGAATACATGTATCTCAGAAAACCTGCTTGCCTTGAATGTGGCATGTTCCAAAACAAAAAAACCACAACAGGTTTCAATTCTTTTGTTCAAATAAAACATGGAGGTCAATGAAGAAATTAAAAAAATTATTGCGTCTATTGGTTGATGATTTAAGATTTCTGTTCTGGCCAATTCTGTTAACCAACTTTTACAAAAAGAACTTTAATATGGCAGTATCATTGTCCCTTTGTACCTGGTGCACCATATGGGGGATTGTTTAAAGGTTAATGTCACCTCAACATAATTTATATCATATCATGACCTTGTTTGCTTGAACCGTGACAATTTTTAGGGCTGTCTCACTGGAATAATAGACTGAAGACACCAGACATAATGTCCTGGCACCCAGTCAAAGTAACAAACACCACCCTGAACCGTAATTGGTCTACCATTTATGCTAAGATCCAAGCCAGAGAACCTAGTATGATTACCAATTTTAAGCATTTTTGCACAGCCATTTTGAACATTTAGATGCATTTAATTTCATGCATTTTTATGCATTCATTTTTAAGCCTCAGCCAAAGAGAAATTGATAAAGGCCAAATCTTGACCCATTATCTAACAGTCATCTGTTTACGTAACAAACACTGACCTGGTGGAATATAGACATTACTAAAGACGCTGTTGTTGGACTCAGAGGATTCTGTTGGGGTGAGGGGGGTGCTGGGGGTGGGAGGGGTTGCGTCATGACTGGAGGAGGGATCGGAATCCTCCTCGTTAATCCGCTGATATCCAAATGGTTTTTGGTCAGGTATTTGAAATGGATGATGGCGTGTTGTACTGTGACGACTAGATGACGGACGAGTACCGGGAGAATCCAAACTGTACTCTCGTTTCCTTGGCTGAAGTATAAAACAATGAACATCAATACAAAACATACCTCCTGTAATTTCACCATTCTTCAGACAATTTATACCACTAAAATCAAAATAAACAGCCACTTTTTTCTTTATTAAGCTACTAAGTTTCCTCTGTTTTGCACAGCAAAAGCTGAACCCTGAAAGCTACCATTTAGGGGCCTAAAACATGGAGTGAAATAACCTGCTTCTGAATCCTTTCCATGACATCATACAATTTGATTTTTTTCTTTGATTGGTGTTTTAAGTCCATACCCAAGAATATTTCACAGCATTATGGTGGGAGGAAACCCAACGGAAACCCACGACCATCCGCAGGTTGCCATCAGACCTTCCCATGTATGGCCAGAGAGAAAGCCAGCATGAGCTGGACTTGAACTCACAGCGACCGCATAGGTGAGAGGCTCGTGGGCCATTACTCTGTGCTAGTGCGCTAACCAACTGAGCCACGGAGACCCCCGGACATCATACAAAGACAAAATATAACTCAAGTTAACACAAAGGGGGTCAAAATCTGATAGCTGTTTATTTATTTGTTTTGATCTGATTGGGCTTTGACTCATTTCACGTCACTTGGCGGCAGAGGAATCCAGGATGAATGAGCTAAACCATTAAACTTTGGCATGCCTCAACTGGCAAACTCTTCCACATATGACGCACAGATATCAATCTGCACACATAAGAATACAAGTTGTCTGCAAATATACTTCATGTAAGATTACTGATCCCTCACATTACTAGATAAAACATGATTTGCTCAAACTTACAAATTTGGCCGCCTGTCTCATTCCCCTGGGCTCTATATCCAGTGAGGCCTGGTACAGGTAATCATTAAAGTCCTTCTCTGACATCTCATCAAGTGGATTCAACCCCTCCAAGAAAGACTATAACCAGAAAAACATATCGTAACTACAACACGTGTACCTTATTACACTGCACCTCATAGTCTTATACCTAACTGAAAGATAAACATCTTCAATAATAAAACCTCTAGCTGCAACAAGTAGCTGTATGGAATTGCGCATGGTTCATTTTTACAGGTGTTTTAAACCATACTCACAAACACTTCTTTTACACAATGGCCGCCAGTGGGAGGTAGTTGTTGTTAAGATAGTAATTACAAATCTTACCCGTATTTCTGGCTCCAATTTGAGGCAGTATGGCTGGTTCTGATATTGCTGAATTTCACCCGTGATTTCCGCGACTTTTCGTCGTTTGCTAAAATTGATGAGACCGTCTGGACGATTCTGAAGAAAATCCGGATTTCCTTCTTCTGTCTTTAAAATATTAGTTAAGTACATACCTGTGGCCAAAGGAAAATAATCAGTTGTATTTAAATAACAAAACTTTAAGACCTACATACAAGAAAACAAGGAAGGCCATGATCCAATAGCTAGTTATAGAAGTGAAATAAAAGGATTTCTTTTGTTCACAAAATTGTTATTTCACATATTAGATAATCACTGTTTTTATTACATTTTGATATTTCACACCCAGAACCGATGACGTTAAAAAAAACAAACACCCAGAGCATACTGGTTCATACCTAGGAACGGCACGCAAGGCGGATTGATCGATCTCAACTTCTCCGTATATTTCTTGAAATGACCAGAATTCAGTTCCTTAGCCTCATCAAAGGCTCTCATCAGTTTATTTGGCACTTTCTGAAACCCACAATGAATATGTAAGTTAATTTCTCTCATTAACCTACTGTACATTAACTAAAGTAAAATATCGAAAATACAATAGTTAGACTAGTAAAGGAGAATTACTTGCAGTATCTCTCCACTTGCATGCTATTTTTCACTTGTGTTTCAACATAACTTTGCGCTGTCACCTTACTATTTATTTATCTGATTGGTGTTTTATGTTGTATTCAAGAATATTTCACTTATACGGTAGCAGCCAGCAGTTATGGTGGAAGGAAACCAGGCAGAGGCCAGTTGGAACCCACACCACCCTCAGCTTGCTGGCGGACCTTCCCATGTAAAACAGGAAAGGAAGCCAGCATGAGCTGGACAAACTCACACTGGTGAAAGGCTAACATTTACCACTAAACCATGAAGGTCCCAGAGTCATCTAACACCATTCGTGCTTATAGCGATGTCTTAATTAAAAGACATATCAAAAACAAGAAAGATTACATCACACTATACTGACACTGGGCTATCCAGTACTTATGTTATCCACTTATGATCAGCATCAAATTCCAAATTCCACTTCAGAATCTTCGGTTGACATCATTCAGGGTATGTCTCCAACTTAACAGATTAGGTGACCTTCAGTTACAGAAACTGCTTTTTTAATCACTGCTGATGACTTCAGATATAAGAATGAAGATAAATATCAGGACTGTGGTGGTGGTGGTGATGACAAACACCAGCAGGAGTTCCCAAGCTGTTTTTAACACTTAACAGTTTGAAAATGTGCACATGACAAAATTAAGGCAGATAACTCACATGAAAGGAATGCTCAAGCCTGTAGACTGGAGCCGAGTTGAGAGCACTGACCACCTCCAGAACCCCATTAAAGTTGTTGAGTTCTTGAAAGACCAGCATGATCTCCATGACCCTGCATATCACCGCCACACGCTCGTCCAGGTTCTCGGACTCAATGATACACCGCTCCATCCAGAATGTGAACTGCGGTGACAAAATGATCAGCATAATGTGAGTATCATGATGTTTTTTGTTTTTTTTTCACAATCTATTCCAGGCCATTCTGTTCATTGGTGGATGAAAATAACGAACCAGGTATATTAGCACAAAGTTAAGTTATTACATAGTGAAAATAAAAGGCAAGTTATTCAACAGTGTAACCTGCAGATGGTCCCAGCCTCTGCCAGGTTTCCTCACACCATAATGCTTGGGGCCATCGTATAAGTGAAATATTTTTAAGAATGGCGTTAAACACCGACCAAATAAGTACATATAAATTCAACAGTATAGAAGTTTAGAGCAAGCTGATCTTAAGGGTCTCCTATAAAATGTTTGGTAGACAGTCATTGAAAACAATGCTGATTTTAAGTGAAGAATTAAACACAAATTATTCGTATCAAAGCTGAAGTCACTACGTTTATGTCAAACCCCAAAAGATAAAATTAAACTGAAGCTCTCTGTCCTTGGATTAAACACATTTAACACTAAACACTAAATATATAACGTACAAATATCTACAAAGAGGAATGAAGAGCACAGTGTTGGGCCTATTGCACTTTGTAACAAAGGTTTTGTCCAGAAACATGCATCATACGCAGTGTATTGTGTACAATGCAGCTGCATTACATGATGCCCATTGAGAAGAACATCTGTTACATATAGATTTATAGAATCTAATTCCAGTAAATCTGGCAACCAAAAAAACCAAAAACAGCACAAACTCCCAGTTGGCCCTTCCTAATACTAAAATATATCATGCTAGCCAGATAAGGGAGACAACTCATGGCCCCTATGGGAGACAGCCATTAACATTTTTACCACTTAGCAAACCAGTGTTAATGGTATGCCAGTTAATTCCTTTCTAAAAAGAAATGTGCATACCATTGTGGAAAAGTGTATCATCTTGAGCAGGTTAGGTGAGGTTTTACTTTTGTCCTTCTTAATCCAAACACAGCCAACAAGCTCGGAGGGTTTCACCGCCCGGTACAGGTCAAACTCCAGTAACGTCACCTGACGAGCTATCTCTATCGGGTGAAGCTGAAAGGCAACACGGAGGAATGAGTTTTACATGAATGCTGGTAACAAGGAAAATGAAAAACTTAAATGTTAACAGGATTCATGACAAGATCAACTGTAAAGATATGTATGGACTAAAACTTATTTGAGAACATGTACATAAAACAAGGTTAAAAGAGCTTGGAAGATATCTACCCATTGCCATACCTCCCCTTAGCCCAGAATAAGCTCTGTTTCACATGGTATACAAATAACTACTATATTTATTTATTTATGTGATTGGTGTTTTATGCTGTACACAAGAATATTCCACTTATACAACGGAGACCAGCATTAATGTGGGAGGAAACCAGGAAGAGCCCGGAAGCAATGCACGACCATCCGCAGGTTGCTGCAAGACCTTCCTATGTACACGGCCAGAGAGGAAGTGAAGTGGACTTGAACTCATATCAACAGCCTTGGTGGCAGGCTCCTGGGTCATTGTGCTGTGCTGGCATGCTAACCCCCTCTCCCATAGCAACCAGTACTGAAGGCAGGGTATACATTGTATCTGTATGAATTAAGTGATGTACGACAATCTTGAAGTTTACTTTTGTGTCTGTGGACCAATCTCTACTTGTGCCGTCTTACCGTCATAAGGTCAAACTGGTCCCGTGTTTGTGCGATGTGCCACTCTATGTTAGGGGGAGGGGTCAGGTAGGTGAACTCAATCTCCGGGCTAGGGCTCTCCGTCTGCCGAAAAACACAACAGCAACATTCTGTACACACAAAGCTATTTCCCTCATTATCCAAAAATATCACAAAAATAGTCAACAATCGAAAACAGACAATGGCATGAGGCCTGGTACTGATGACTGAAATGCACATGATCATTCTAAGCAGTTTTTCAAAGTGTTCAGATGAAAAACTATTATGTCACAATAAACTTAGATTTGGCAGCAAGGCAACCAAAGAGCTTGTCTGTGGGAGACACATGAATGCAAAACTTCAGCTCAATACATAAAGTACTCAAGTCATGAATTTGGTACTTTATGGTCATTCATATGCACCCAGAGCATCAGCCATAGAACACTACCCTTGTGCCATGGTGCTTTATATGCATGTAAGACTTCAGGTCATTTAGTACATGCCTCTGTGACATTCAACTATACAAACAGCTACTGTTCTCTTTTTTTTATTTTCAACTGTGTATGTATTTAACCCAGCCAGAAGTCCATTACCTAGAAGTATGCAACTTTCCTATAGCTAGTCTCCATGGCACTTTTCCTCGATCTCTAACACATTGCAGTGACGTATTTGACCAGCCATGTATTTTTTTTTCTTTCTGTTGCCCAGCAAACATTTGAGAAACGGCTGAGGAATGAAGGGAAAAATGCTCCAAACGCAGTTGCGTTGAAACAGAAAATTACGACAAGGTTTTGTAATCTTTGATAGTGATTGTTTTAGAGTTGTATGGAAACATTAAAATAGTCAGTGAGTTCTTAAATGCATATAAACAATTATTTAATAGCCAAATCGTAGATTCCCCATGATTTAGTTCACAATTTCCACCCAAAAGTTTGGCATATTTCTCCACCATATGGCACAAGCTTCTACAGATGACGCGACATGTATAATGTGCTGTAGGGAAGTTGCATACTTCTAAGCAATGGACTTCTGACTCAGCCAATCAACTCACCCGTCTCTGAATAACCTTGGTGATAGAGTCTGACCACCTCTTCATAGCCTTGCCTTTCACTGTGTTCAGGAAGCTAACCATCTTCTGAAGGAGACTGTTGTCCCGTTCAAAATCATAGTAATGCTGATCAACCCACTGTCTTAACACATTCACTACCCTGTAATACAAAGAAAGATAATGCATTGGAAGTCATATTGGGTTATATACAATGTACCTACATGTATCACCAAGTTCCATATTTCTCACCATATTAGCTGTCTAATTATCAAGCAACAATGAAAGCCCAATGCTACTCTTAACTTTTCAACCTTTTCAACCATTACTGTGAACAATATTTTGAAGAATTCTGAGTGAACTTTATGGTGGAGAGAAAAAATTTGCACAGGTATGAAGCTTGCATCTTTAGTGACACAAAGAAAATCATTTTTAATGGCATCATTTTCATACCTATAATTGTATTCATAACTTTCTCTGAAAAAATGTGCTTAATGAGGTCGAAAAGATTGAAGATTTACAGACACAAACTTATATTTCCTATTATTTGCCAATCTAGTTCCTGATTCAATTCAATTCAATGGATTCATGATTAATTTTTGTAGGATAAATACACTGGAGCTGACATACTGTTTTGTATACCTGAATAAGAGACACTCACCTGAATTGCACCGGTTTAACATACTCTTTGCGGAACCTCTTCAAATCATCTCTTGCCGTTGTACCAGGATCCCCCTGCTCCAGTCCATTAGTCAAAACAGGTGGCTCAGGGATGTCAAATGTGGAATATGTTAAGGAATGAACTCTATAAAAATGTTTGCATAACCGTTTACATATTATTTGGTTCTTATACTACTGCGGCTTCACTCAATTTCTGAAGCACAAAAGGTTTCACTGATCTGAACGCGATAGTTAAAACACTGGTAAATTTCTGCATGTTAAGTAAAAAGGATATCTTTCGCTGAGAAGATCGAGCAGCTCCTGGGGACTGCAGAATGAGCGGAAGGTGGTGAGGAACGTCTTGACAAACTTTGGGTCAGCATACATGTGATAAGTCAGGCGCTCCACAAGCTTAGTGATCGTCCCACCTTTGATCAGAGGACTCTCGATTGACGCGTCTTGGTTGTCCTCAAACACAATGTTTTCATCAGAGTCCTCCTCGGCAAACCTGTATTGGTCAGGAGAAGGTAGACGCAATGGCTGCTGTCGCTCTTCCTCCTTCAATAATGAGTCCAGGGTCCTCTCCAACATACTGCCACATAGAGATGCATAATGTCATACAGCGCTGCAGCCAAGCCATGCCGAAAATTGCTCTTACCACCAGGTTTAATAACTAGTCCATCTTCACTCCTTGGACAGCACAAATCTTTTCTTTTTAGGCAATTCAGAAAGTTAAAAGACAAACCAAATCAAGTTTTTACTGTGGAGAACATTAAGCATTCAGTAGCACTGCTTACAGGAAACAATTCAAGTTTCGGCTGTAGAGAATTCAGTGCCACTCCTAACAGGAAACAATTCAAGTTTCGGCTGTAGAGAATTCAGTGGCGCTCCTAATAGGAAACAATTCAAGTTTCTGCTGTAGAGAATTCAGTGACGCTCCTAATAGGAAACAATTCAAGTTTCTGCTGTAGAGAATTCAGTGCCACTCCTAACAGGAAACAATTCAAGTTTCCACAGTGAAAAATTTTAAGAATTCCGTGACACCCCTAACAGGAAACAATTCAAGTTTCTGCTGTAGAGAATTCAGTGCCACTCCTAACAGGAAACAATTCAAGTTTCCACAGTGAAAAATTTTAAGAATTCCGTGACACCCCTAACAGGAAACAATTCAAGTTTCCACTGTGGAAAATTTTAATGATTTAGTGACACTCCTAACAGGAAACAATTCAAGTTTACACTGTGGACAAACTATAAAAATTCAGTGACACTCCTAACAGGAAACAACTAATAATATCACGTACAAAAATACTAACAATTCAGCAAACAGTGAAAATAAGAAACAACTGATGATGACTGCTTAGTCCAGTTCAGGTCCAAGCTGTGTAACACACTATTCATTCCTGGGATAGTTCCTGTTTTCTGTCATTCTGCTAATTGACCAATGACATGCTACACATGAACTTTGCTTCATGAAAGGGTAATACCTTGGCTTGGTGATATTTCTATACGAGACAAAATGAGGAATAAATAAATATGGCAAGATCTTTCTTCATACAAAATTTTGAGTTTATTCCCGATGTTTGAAAAAAAATCTTACACGTACATTATATAACTTTTGGTTTAAAATACATGTTCTCTCCACTATAAGACTGCAATACAGCTAAAAGGGTTTTAAACCATGACCTTTCATTCAATGATTCATTCACAATGCCTGATGCTTTTCAATAAATCAAACCTACTGCTACAATTTATCTAAAAGTCTTACCTGCGAGTTTGTAATGATATCAAGGCCGCCATCCAGTTACTCTTCTCCTCAGCTGTCTTTGCATACAGGACCACAACAGGGTTGTCTCTCACTTGCAGCTCAAATGCATGCTTTATATCTGAAAACAAACACAAATGTAGATATAAGCATAGGCAACTCATGTATTACGAATTCTACTCACACATCAAACACACTCTTTAATATCAGTTGGGCAAAGCACTGAATTTTCACCAAATAATAATCACATTTCATGAATGTGGCGATTTGCAAAGAGATGTCTCAAAAAGAAAATGTAAAGCCATGAAGATTCTGAAAATGAATAGTGCATTTTAGATTATGTCCATATATGGAAGTTGATTTCCTCTGAGATGATTTGGTAAAGATTTATCTATTCACCTGATTAGAGTTTTACGCTGTACTAAAGAATATTACACTTATATGCCGGTGGCCAGCATTATGGTGGGAGGAAACCGGGCATGGCCCGGAGGAAACCCAGAACCATCCGCAGGTTGGTGGCAGACACGGAGCTGGACTTGAACTGTCAGCAAGTGCATCAAGGAGTGAGAAGCTCCTGAATGTTTGTTCTGCCCTAGAACGCTAATCAATATGCCAGGGAGGCTTCCTAATTTGGTAAAGAAGAACTGAAGTTAACAAATGCAATGTACGAAAAACCTGGCAAATGACCTTTTTCTGGTGAAATCTTTAACAGGTTATTTGCCATAATCTAGATGATAGGATTTAGCTTAAAACTATCACCTTCTTGATCTTCTCGGTCTGTGATGTCTAACTTCCTCACAAAGTACTTCTCTTTGAGCTTGAACTCGGCCACAGGTCCTGTGACGGAGGAGCGCTTGACGTTCTGCTTACACAAGATGATCAGGCTGTCAAACAGGAACACATGACGTTCCATTGACCGTCTGCCCATGTGCTTCATCAATACACCCTCTAAAAATCCAAGCAAACATATGCGATGAAAACATGGACAACAGTGAAGAAAGTAGGCAAAACATTCATCTATATCCTGCAATATTTCTGGTAAGTTAAAATCTGTAGTAACAACATTAATATCACATGAAGTAAAACCATACTGTACACCTTGGACATCATCATGGTTGAAAATTAAGACTTTCCGACAGAAACAGAGATATGTAAGGAAAACGACTAAACATGCACAAGATTCAAGTCAGCTTAAATTCTTTGACAAGATCAAGTGAAAATGACAATTTAAGCAGAAGTCGTGAAAAGTTACCCATGATAAACTCGCTGCAGCTCTGCCAGATGTCCTTCCCCTCCCAGCCATCTATACTCTTCTGTAACTCTGTCATCTTGGCCATTGCAGCCTTACGGCCAGTCCGACTCTGAAGTCTTAATGATGTCTCCCTGCCAACCAGTAAACAATGAATGTCAAGCAGAAAATATTTAATGTCAACCAGTAAATATTTCACGTCCACCAGTAAACAATGAATGGCAAGCAGTAAATACTGAATGTCAACCAGTAAACACTGAATGCCAAGCAGCAAGCACTGAATGTAAACCAGTAAAACACTGAATGCCAAGCAGTAAGAACTGAGTGTAAAACAGTGAACACTTGTCTAAATCTAAATTTATTTTTCTCACCAGGGTCTCCTCTTGGGTAAATTGCCACTGAACTCTTTCTCCAGTGATGATTTCAACTTTAGCAGCACTCCGCTGGTCTGACTTAAAAACTCTCTATCCTCCTCAGTCGGACTGGTGTCAACTAACACCTGTAAAAACAGTGAGACATCAGAAGCAGCTCTTGTCACACCAGATAATACAATATGGTACTTGAAAACATACCACTACTTGAAGATACCTGAAGATAGACCCAATTTATGCAACATACCCTAACTTCTCAAACTTTTCCATACGAAACTTTCAGTGCAATTTATTCACATTTCTAATTTGATTTTGGAGACAAAACATTGTAGGTTGAATTAACTTGTTTCAGGTCTTTAAAAAAAGTATAATTTTATCACTCAACACAGAACAATGCCTTCAGAATATGCTGGAATGAACACCTTGCAAACATGCGAAAAGGTTGAAGAATTACAATAAAACCTTTTCCTACAAGAGTGGTACATCACAGAGGAAGATCAGCACCTGTGTTACACAATCCAATCATTTCACCCTGCAGACATGAACATTTATTTATACATTCATTTCATTATTGTCTATAAATACAACACTCAAGAACTTTTCACTTATATAATAGCGGTAGAAAACAAGTATTTATTAATGCATACAAGACTGCACAGTTGATGGCTTATTTGCACCAAGGCTCAATAAATTATGTCAGTAGGACAACCTAAAAATTCCCTCTCACTGACTGGGATTGAACTCCAACTTTCTTCTACCTAACAATACATGTACAACAAGAACATTTACTATTAAACTCAATACTTTAGCTGGGGTTTCACAAAATAATGCTTATAAAATGTCCTGTTTAAACTTAAAATACTTTGATTTAGCCACAAACTATCCCAACTTATTACTGGTTCACCTTAACACTTACCTTCAGTATTTCAAAATAATGGAGACAGTGGTAAATGGGACCCAGTAATAGCTTTGGTAACACATACTTTATAGCCTCTTTGAATCCAGGGCCAAACTTATGCTACAACAACAGAATTGTCATTATTGTCAACATTGTGCTAATGTTTTTTGGGCAAAATAATCAAATATCTTAACAAATGACAGATAACGAATTATATCTGTCTGATGCTACTGATACATTGTTTTTTTGTTTTAGTCCATTCTTTTAAAAACAAAATGCAGGACACTTACGGAATACTTCTCAAAAGCAAACATATGGAGTATTTACAATTCTTGGTAATAAACAGTGAAGAACAGTAGCATCAGCACAGCTGGAGAGAGATTTGTATGAGCTAAGAGAGCTCCAACTGTACACATTTGATAACGTATTTATTACACACACTAGTAAATACGCAAATATTCAAATTTTCAACAACAAACACTGTCTCATCCTAAAGGTGAGAGCTGTAGCTAAGCTTTAGCCTTAAATACCATGAAGTTTCTAGCAAGACACAACACAAAGATTGCAGTACCTGGATCATTGCGTTGACATCGTCTCTCCGCACAAGTGTGTTCAGTCTGTCACGACCATTTGGTTTCACAATATCCTCAACGTAAGTCTCGTAGACATCAAACTCCTGGGCCTGTCAATAAAATGTGGATTTAAAGACAAATCAATAACAACCCACAGCAAATGACAATTTGTTACATAATCATTTTTTTTTGTTTTTGTATTTTTCTTGTATCTTTCTTCTGTTAATGTCAGGTCAGTTTTCATGAAACAACTTTAGGATTCACCTGATTACAACTATATGTATATATATATATATAGATGTATCAGACTGAACTCCCGTGTGTGGAGACACCATTCACATGTTTATAGGTCACTTATTTGGCAAAACTTCAGAAAAATGAGTGGGTATATATATATATATAAAGATTATCATAACAGTGTGTGATCTGCACTGATGTAACAGCTCAAGATGTCTGACATCGGCCTGTTGTGTCTGTTAAAATGAAGACATTCTTCACACATTTAATGCTGCTGTTGTACTTTTACATCACCCCAAATTCCAATGTTAGTTCACGGATTTCCACAGTAGAGGGCACTTTAAATGTAAACATTGAAAGTAGTCCTGTTTTCCAGAGGATGCATATATGAACCATCCTATACAGAAAAATATATTTATTTATTTATTTGATTGGTGATTTCCGCCATACTCAAGAATATTTCACTTATACAACGGCAGCCAGCATTATGGTGGGTGGAAGCCATGCAGAGCCCAGAGGAAACCAGCTTGAGCTGGACTTGAACTCACAGCGACTGTATTGGTGAGAGGCTCCTGGGTCGTTACGCTGTGCTAGCGCGCTAACCAACTGAGCTACGGAGGCGTCCACTGGATGCCTGTGTATCAGGGCCATAGGTATATGTTAACTAAAATTATCAACATGTTCTCTGCCATCAACATCCATTTATCATGACCATGTTGATAAACTGGATGGTAAACAACCTCATATTACTTAAAAGTCTGAGTTCCACCTGCAGAAAGTATGAAAGATTATCAGGGGTTAACAAGGCTCACCTCAATCATCTCCATGAAGCAGGTCCCTATCAGCGGCACCTCATTCTCTCCTGTCGCCTCCACCTGATCCTCTATAGAACTGAGCAAGTTTATTGTGCACTCCAGTACACCCAAAATACTACTGAAAATCACCTCCAAATCCTGAACACACACAAAAAAAAAGCACACCATTGTTACTGGAAACAGAAACCTGGCAAAGCAATTAGGATCATTCTGTCAACAAAGCATGGTGCATGACATGACAGTTTTTAACTGTGCTCCTGACATCATTAATATGAACTTCTCCACGCAAAATTTATTTATTTATTTATTTGATTGTTGTTTTACGCCGTACTCAAGAATATTTCACTTATACGACGGTCGCCAACATTATGGTGGGTGGAAACCGGGCACAGCCCGGGGGAAACCCACGACCATCCGCAGGTTGCTGCAAGACCACATGCGGCCGGAGAGGAAGCCAGCATGAGCTGGACTTGAACTCACAGTGACCGCATTGGTGAGAGGCTCCTGGGTCATTATGCTGCGCTAGCGCGCTAACCAACTGAGCCACGGAGGCCCCCACTCTCCACCCAAAATATTTATGTGTCAAACATAATTTGTTTGAGTCATAACATACTTTGACATCCAAATAATCAATTTCACAAAAATTCCTTATCAATTATGCTGCATAACTATACTAGAGCATACAAGGTCAAAAAAGGTCAACATTCTACAAGAATATTTGAAGTTATTTTAGCATGGGACTTCAATTATTTATTTAACTGTTATTTAATGTCAAATCCAAATTTTTTCACTTATATGTTGTCTACTAGTTTCATGAATGCAGGCAACCTGAGTGCCTAGGGTAAGTCATGGAGCCATTACACTTTGTCTTGAATATACTTACTTTACTTCTGGGAAAGAGCTTAGCAAAAGGGTCTCTGAACACTTTGATAATCATATTGAGATCTCTGATATACTGGGCCTCTTCCAGTATGAAGTCCTTCACAATACTTTCATAAGTCAATGACTTTCTGTGTGCAGGCTCATCCTCTAGGCTTAATGACACCTCTTCATCTTGGAAGAACATATCCATTAGCACCTGTAAAAACAAAGAATGAGAATTACAACCGCTGCTCCAAACCATCATAAGTCAGTTACCCATATTTTAGTAGCCTACACTTATGAGACAGACCTTAAAGGCGAAGAAAGACTAAGATAAAGTATTTATGAAAGACCATAAACATTTCCAAGGAAAATAATTTGATTTTTTTTTTTTTAGAATTTTTCTACCTGACAAAAATGCATTTAAAACACAGGATTCTATGGTGGTCTGTTCTGACCTAGAGGGATAACTGATGTCACAGCAATACTTCTGGCTTGGAATAGTTCGTTTCACAGTCCATTTGTTGACTGCGTTTATAGCTCTTAATGAAGACGCATTTTGAATGATGAAATACAACAATCTATGTGTGTTCTTCAACCTTTACAACCGCTCCTGCAACCAATATTTTTAACCATTCTGAGAGAACTATGAGGTGTAGAGAAATAATTTGGACAGCTTTATGAAGCTTGCATCTTTAATGACACAAACAAATTGTTTTTAGCGCCATTTTCATAACTGTACACATAAATTCATCTGAAAATCAGTGCTTTAGTGGTTGAAAAAAGTTGAAGATTAACAACATATGACGCCCACAGTGAACAGAGTGAACCTCTTTCATGCAACAGGGACATGGATACAAGCCCAATTGACTTTTGGCCTGTTTTAATACATGAATACTACATTACCAGAAGTAGGAAAGAAAATTAAAATACACTGTCTGGGCCCCAATTTAGGGCAGGAAATGTTCACCAGTTGTATTTTTTCATTCCCTTGGAAGAGCAGTAAATACAACACTAACAAAACTCAATGTTTTGATAGTCTCTTCAAGGATTTTGGATTCTTCAACGAAATGTTATATCATTCTTAATACACATTAGTAAACTCTGGTGTCCTTATACTGATATACTGTTATACAACTGACTTACCTTATCAGCACACATGGCCACCCTGATATCCTGACAGGATATTTCACTGTGCTTGATATTCTTCACATAGTTCCCTGTCAGCTGAAGTGAGCATCAACAACAAACTCTTAAGTTCAATAAGTTATCAGAGAAACATCAAATTTTTGGAGCAACATTATAATGATTTTAACACAGTAAAGAAAAATGCCACTAAATTCCCAAATGTTGGGGTAACTGGGGGAATTTTTTTCTTTGGCAAGGGTTTCCACAACAATGGCAGAAGACGACAAGCTAAATTACCATCGTGACAGTTTGTCAATTGTGCAAGTTTCACAAAAGGGAGACAATTCATCTTAACAGGGGAGATAACCCTTCACAGTTCTATATGTGCTGTTTTTAAGTCCCTCCAACCTACCCGTTGCAATTATTAGGTTCTGTGAGACTTATGGATTCACTGATCTAAAAGATGGGTTCTTCTGTTAAATCAAATTGAAACAAACTACAGCATAAGCTTGATAAATCTTTAAATACCAGAGATAATGAATCTCCTCTTAAATTGATCTTAAAGTTGCTGACATGCCTACACATTGATGAAATAGTTGTGAGATTATTTGTTATACACCAAATGCACATGTGAATGATAGTGAGCACTCACCTTGAGGATATCTGCAGCAATATACTCCAGTACAGCAATGATGTACATCGATACCTGAGATTCTATCTTATAACCCAGCACATCCTGGTGGGCAATCGAAAATACATCACATTTAACTCAACAGACACTCCACACACCATGTCAGTGTAGCTTATCTGTACAACTACGTCAAAACATTGGTGCTACAGTATTACAAAACCAGGTCAGTTGCACAATCCTCTATGCTAGGCAACGGTGTAATATTTAAAGTTTGGAAATGACACAAAAACAAAATCTAGTACTCTTAATATCAGCAATACCATCAGTTAATACAAAACAGACTCTATTACAGGAGTGTGAATTTTCCTTGGTAAAACCTAATGTAGGTCTCCTCAAAGTTACAAAAGGTAACTCACTGTGTTAAACATGAAAAAAAATGTAACAGATTGCACAAAATTTTGACATATACTCTCATTGGTGAGAGGCCCCCTAAGTAAATGTGCTGCACCATGCAGGTCTACTAGGCATTCTCCATTCATTCATTCACATGCCTGTTATCATATCAGGTAAGATACAACATTATAATACCTTCACTAGCAGGGTGTGTATTTTTTCCACAGGCAGGACCAGTGGTGATTTCTTCTTGCCCTTCTCCAGGGCTGCTTGGGCATCCCGGATAGCCCACTCGTCAATGGGCTCTGGGAAGGTTTTCTTCACCCGATCTTCCACATCCTGTACAATATGTGGCTGCGTGGAACACAGCATGCCCAGTAGGCGCAGGATCAGCCCTTCCACATACTCCAGTGCATCTTCCCGCGCTGCCAGAGATGGGTGCACCTGCCTCTGAACCTGACATCAACCAAAAGAAAACAAGCATTAGGATAGTGGAGAATCTACATGCAAAAACCTGCTAAACCTTATCACTAGCTCTGAAACACTCACTTTAAAATTTTAATTTCAAGCTAAATTTCTGTTATAAAAATACATAAGGCCACTGCTTGACTGTTGCATAATTAACTATACAATGTCACTCACAGTCACAGGCTATACTGCACAAATCAAAATCTGATTGAAGATGGAGCGCACACTTTAGACAGAATCATAATATGGTAATCTCAGCTGGTTTCACTGTCCATATAAGATTTAGCCTGTACATTCTCTACCAGATTTAATTGCCTCAACATCATAAATGCATCTAATGATGCCTCGTGTCAACATATGGTGTATTCTAGTTAAAAAAAAAACAACAAACCAGCTAACAAAACCTACACAAGACATGACAAAATGCATTTGTTATTAAGCACTATATACCTACATGCATGGTAATTAATAAAGTGACTTATTAATGCACACTAAATTCCTAACAGATGAGCCTAAAATATTAACATAATCTGACACAGACACTTACTCAGCCAATGAGCTACTTATAGATTCCATCAAGCTTGCATACATTTGCTATTTATTGACACTATAATATCTACCAATTATTATTAATTAATTGTATTTATTCATTAATTTGATTGAAGTTTAAAGTCATACTCAAGAATATACTTGAAGCAATCAAATACAACAAGTATACTTCATTTTACTTCTCAAATAGGATTTGATGTAACCTACCTATGTATGACTTAAATGCACAAAACCATGTGCATAATATCTTGCTGTATCATGGCCTGGGGCCAATACTGCTACACCAGCAACGTGCATGAAGAAGGAAATACCTACATATATTAGTATATAATGTATTCCCAGTACCACTTGTTTACCGCGACAAGAACATGAAGCATTGGTAATGAGACTGGGTGGAATGTGTTGATAAAACACAGGAATGTAGTTTATGTTATGCACGTGTTAACTCTTCATATCACACATAGTTCATAGGTAAATGTAACATGGCTGGAAGTTGCCCACAGTTTGCATGGATAAGAACACCTTTGAGTTAAAATATATCTGACTTATACATGAATCAATGTATTGTATCTTACATCCATTAATTATCTATAGAGATGTTTAATGTTATAATCCAGTCCAGGTTACTGACCCAATCTGGTGGAATGGTAAAAAGTGTTAACGTTTAATGTGGCAACCACTGATTAGTTTCATGTAACAGAGTATAAGTGTAGATCTGAAGAATGTCAAGACTTTGGGTCATTTTGGTCAATCTATATTTCTACATACATGTACAATTATGCAATCATTTCCAGACCATGTACATGTAGGTGGTATAAATGTATGTCGCAAAGTTGTAATATGAATTTATCAAAATGAAAGCCTTGACTTTTTTGTGAGTTATATTTATACTATGATAGTGTGGCATCTCACATGTCAAATAGGAGTTTAAATACATTCTTCTCCAAATGTTTTTTTTGTTTATGTGAGAGAAATATTAGATTAAACTGAAAGACGAGTCGTGGCCATTTATCTTTGAGTTGTTTAACACTTACTTCTTCCACTATTTGCTATTAACATCAGCTTCATCTTTATGCCTTGAAAAATGAAACCTCATTCACTTAGGTCTGATACACAGGCATATTCTGTCCATAACTACTAAACACTGGAGGTTGCACTTTCACTTGTGATTTTAGTGAACAGGAATGTAATGTAATTCTTTAACCTTTTCACCTGTTAGCATGGTGTTTATTCAAGCACATTGTGATGACGTTATTCTCTGTGGACTGATAAAATAATAATTTTTGTAAAGCCCTGAAATTGGTCATTGTAGTTCTGTCACCAAAATTAAACCAAAAATGTGCATAAAATGCACTGAAAGTTGTTCTTTTATCTGTGAAAATGTTGAGGAATTAGGGTAATAAACAATGCTAGGCTGCTAGGCAGTGATATACAACCTTTCATTTCCTTGTAACTGTTAATGAATAGTAATTTCTTTAGAACACTGATGTTGGGGAAATGGCATATTTCTATTGGCTTCCGATACAAATACACACTGTGCAATGTCAACTTTAGATTTCCTGTAGATATCAAACATCTCTGGATACTTTCATACATTTTATCCCTGTTTCACAAAGTTTCTGTATCCTGCTAGATTTTAATATTTCTGCACTATTCTTATCATTTTTATTTAACTTAGGTGCAATAACCCTGGAAAATAAATTTAATCCATGTGTGAAAAATAAATCATTCAAGAGAAAGTCATATTTCACCAAAGATAACTTAAACATGGTATTAAGACAGACTGATGTTTGGATTTCACAGATGACAACTGATGCACCAGTGATGCCTTGGTCCAGAAAAATAATTTGACAATATACACAATGCATACTATGGAATACACAGCAAATAAAGACAATGTCAAAATAGCTGTAATATTAGCAGGCCAATACAGAAATAATCGTGAAGACTACTATAGTACAAAAAGTCACTGAACCAAGTGAATGTTAGAAGTGAAAGTCTAAATAACATGCCATTTCACCACATATTGCGAAGTGTTATATAGCAAACTTTGACTGAGGCCTCCAAAGTAGAGGTATTGTAATTTGAGATTAACAAATTAAACTAAATACAAGAAAACAGTGATTCCAGTCTAACAACTAGCCGTTTCCATAACGGTGCAGTTCGTGACGGAGCTGTTACACTGGATTGTTATTTCAACAACTCAAGTCTGTCAGAGCCCGTACTACAGTCTACACAGCACAGTGCGCACTTACCTTCTGCAGGGATGCAACAAAAATGCCCTTCCACTTCGACGCATTTTCCGAGTCATTCAGCAAGGACAGTTGTGAACTATCGCTGGCTCCACTGAGAGGAAACATGCCTTCTGTGGTGCTACAGCTAGCTGGTAATCGTAATCTTAGCTAAGTTTTAGTCGTCCAAGTGATGGTACAGCATCCTCAGCCATGATGATTCTCTTGGCACCCCTTTGACCTTGGTTTGGAACAAGAACCGAACGTCTGCATCAAGCTTCCACTGGTTTTGCTGTTCTTACAACATTTAGATATCGCTCTACAAGTTAGCTGCACCCTCACATGACTGATTTGAATCAAATATACAAAATCTCGACCACAGAATTCGCCCTAAAACTGCCTTCCGCATTTGATACCACAACAGGAAGCAGATAAACTTATCTCCTGCGCATGCGCACAATCATCTTGGCTGTCATTTATTAGTCTCGGTACGGGCTACCACGTGTCCTGACTCGTCTTGTCAAATGGCAACAATATGAAACGCTGTAGTGTATGGGCAACATGTTGTAGAGGTATAGCATTGTTCTGTGCCGAAAATAACTTCCATTACAACTCCAACGCATCACGTACTTGAAATTTTCTTCAGGGCGATGTAATTTCATACATTAAACAAAGATTTGCAGTTAAGTGAAAGAAATCGAAAAATAAAGTAATTAGGGTTCATCAGACGGATAAAAGGTATGCGTGAATTTTTTAAATTTATTTCCTTAGATTTTTGCATCAGAGTTAAATGCATTTAAATGTTGGAATTCAGCGATGGACTTCATTAACCATATGGAGGCCCATATAGTCGATGACGTGTGGGTACTCTTCCGCCACAACAAGTTTTTCCAAATCTAATATTATTATTACCCACGGGTAAACGATTACTTTGTTTTTATTCACAAAAATTTCTCTTATTGATGAATACCAGTAAGAAAAAAGTTGATATAACGTCGGAGTACTCTGTCACGGCATGATAATATATCGTCCATTAAGCTCTCCAAAAATTAATATAACATGTAAAATCTAAACAAAATAATTGAAAGTAATTTTAAGGATTATTTTTAACCTTACTTTATTTCATCAAGGAAGGAACAAATGTGTTTAGTCACCGCTGGAATTATTCCTACTGACAATAATGATTTTCTGAGACTCAAAAACTTACGTTATAGAGATGGGCAAATCAAAATCGGGGTTGGGGAGTGAGAAGAGATCAAAGGTGACCTCCCCCTTGTTCCACGTGTATATATTTTTTAAGTTTATTCCTGCTTAATTTCAACAATATTTAGAGTGTTGATATATAATATCACAGAGATAAAATGTTCGTTTTCAGTACAGGACTAAAAATCAGTTTTCTACGGAAGTCACTTAAAGTGATCCGCGAATTAAATTAATTAGACGGCATCACGAATGTCATCGGCCGGTTATTTTAAATGAATATATACAAGTACTTTGCACACATAGATGGATCTAGCTAAATATGGGTAGCCCGAGACGCGATCCAATCGGTTTTGAGCTCCAAAATCGCGACTGTGTGCTGTAAGCTCAAACATAAACACTTGTTTATCCAAATAAAGTGCAATTAAAATGATCGCAAATAACCCGAGACCATCGTTGCCCAGTCGGTTAGCGTACCAGCGCGGCACAATAAACTTGAAGCCTCTCACTGCACCGATGCGGTCGCTGCGTATATAAGTTCCAGTCCAACTCATGAATGCATGTTGCCTCTCCGGGCGTGCGTGCATGGGAAGGTCTTCCACCAACCTGCAGATAGTCGTGGGTTTCCTCCGGGCTCTGTCCGGGTTGTTCCCACCATAATTTTGGCTGCTGTTGTAGAAGTGAAATATTCTTGAGTAAGGGGTAAAATACCAATCAGACAGATAAAAAAATATTATACCACCCGCTTTACAAATTTTTGGAACTTTATCCCCGAATTTGAACGGTAACACGTGCAAAGATTAGGTTAAAACTTTGTGAAAGGTATAAGTATGTGGGTTATTCTAAAATAATAGATAAATTCGATTGGATTTGCGCTTGTCGCTTTTTTTGTGTATATAGCCTTTTTCAAATTAGCGGTGGATGACGCTCGGTGGGTATTGTGTGTGCAGTGCTAAATTAGTGATTAAACCTCGCCTTCCTCGAACACATGTATGGTGGCGTCGCGCACCTTACCACTGCATGGGGAACGCCAAGCTATCGACATATTTATATTTAAAGATTTATATGGATAACAGAAAATTTTATAGAATAAACTCCATGCACATGCATCATCGCTAATTACTATCAAGCAAAATTTTGAAATGACCTAATTGCTAGTGTAAAGTAAAATGTTTGCATTTTCTATGTCGTAGTCCTTTGTATTGTACAGGTGGTGCTTTACATCATATCTAATTTATAGGCCCCTATTGTTTGTTTATTTTAACGTGCCATACAAACTTATGGCTGAATGTTTTCACATTTAGAAATCGCTTAACCTTCACTAGTAAACCACAGAAAATGCATAGGAATTATGCCATGGGGCTTCATGGCCGAGTGCTTCTAACGTATTAACACAGCACAAAGTTAATGGCCTCATGAGGTTTGTCAGCAACACGCGGATGGTGGTTGGCTTCCACAGGGTCCTGTCCGGTTTTCACCATATTGCTGGCCGCCGTCGCATATAGGTGAAATATTCTGAGCGTACCGAATAAAACAACAATCAAACAAATAATCTATAGTAATATTTCGTTAATATGAAGTCCTTGTCCCCTTTTTAAAGGCACAAGCAATGGTGTATTTTAGAACAACCCGCCCATCTGCCGGGAGAAATGAACCATAAACAAGTATGGACAGAGTTAGAGAGTGTCCGTGATCTCAGGCTGCAGTTGTTAAAACATCACCATGGAGGCAGACAGAGATGAACTCATCTCTGAATGGTCCAAGGCATTTAAGAAAGGTACTGATTATGACCTCTGGGGACAGCCCGTGGAGGCCGTAGACAGCTACCGGAGGTAAGACGCACGATCGCTTAATAGCATGGCATTAGGCCTAACTGCAATATATGACGCATTTACACCTGGGTGAAAAACCGGTATATGAAACATCGTATTTACAGAAATCCCTTTGTCTGTGTGGTTATACCATGGACGTGGAATAAATTTTACCTCCATGGTTATACAGTTTCTTTATTTATTTCATTGGTGTTGTACACCTAAGCATATTTCAGTTGTACGACAACGGCATGCATTATGGTGGGGAGGAAACCGGGCAGACCTCGGGGGAAACCCAATGACGACCCAGTGTACATTCATGGCACCCCTGTATGTAGCCTACTGGTATTTAAATAATTTAATGTTTGCTGGTGTTGTGCACACTAATACCGAAGATTGGTTCCATTGTGTTAAAATAGATGTACTTGGGCTATATACGGTGCATGTAATATATAATTTATATGTGTGATTAAAACATCTTTTTTAGCAGCCTGAGGTACCCACACAACAACCCATGCATATAATTTTTAAAAAATTTTCCTTGAAACCACAGACAATTTAACATGAATTATAAAACTGCTGTATTACCTCAGGACAAAGCATTTAAGTTGGGACGCTGGATAATGCTGGATAACATTGGGAAGAGATAAACCCAAATTATTTACCATTGATCTGCTAATGGGAGAAGATTTTCCTTGAGTCAGTTTTTAACGCTCAAAATGCTGTACAATACCTTTAAAGTTATCAACAGCCTTTAATTCACAAATTTCTTTCTGATGCAGATGAGGCTTGAGCTGACATAGAATAAACAAACAAATTTAAATATGTATGTAATATATTGTTTTTGAGGAGATCCCCTCGTGACCATTGACTGTGGGTCATCCTCAATAAAACAAATAAATAAATAAATTAAACAAGCATATCGTCTTGGAAATTGTGACTGTATATGTTTGACTCTAAGATAGTGCAATGTGTGTAGGAAGGATGAAAAATTGAACTGACAATTGTTTGCACCACCTTTCTATACATGTACTGTAATTCTTCAGCCTTTTTGCATGTTTGCGAGGTGTTGATTCAAGCATATTCTGAAGGCATTATTCTGTGTATACAGATAAATTTATACTTTTTGTGAAGCCCTAGAACTGGACAGTCCAGCCAATGTGGTTTTGTCTGCAAAGTAAGTTGGCCTTTCATATGTGAAAAGGTTGTGGAATTAGGGTGTACATGTGCATGTATGTATATCATTGTACTTAACAATTTTTTAGTCATATGTGTGTACATGTACTCTGTCTTCTTGTAGCAGGGTGAGTCCTTGATGATAAAGTCATGCCACCATTGAAGTATCATGCCAAAGACACCATGCAGACAAGACACCTCACCCAGTCACATTACACTGAAACCTGGCCAACTGGCTCTGCTTCCTTGCTCTAACCTCTCAATGCTGAGGACCAAGCAAGGCAGCGAGATGCAGGTTGCCCTTGGTTGATCCTAGGACTCCCGACTTTCAGGCAGGTGTTTTAAACTCAAGGCCACTGGAATGGTCATGATTGCACTACCAAGTGAACAATGAAACACTGTAGGCGTATGTGAATTTTTGTATATGTTCTGCATGTGTATTTATTGTTCTCCAGACTCTCTGAAGCGATCAACTCACAGACGTGCGAAGAGGACACAAACTTCTCAGATGAGCAAAAGGTATGACAGGCGATTTGCAATTTTGTGTATGGCATAGGTGGATTCATCCAAGCCAGATACCTCCCAGTCATGGTTAGTTGGGCTTTGGTGACAGTTGTCTGTCCTTAACAATGCCCATGGTTCAATTCATGGGCCCAGTCTTATGTTTGTTGTCTTCTCCTAATATGATGAAATTGAGAAAATTCTGTGTGTGACTTGAAACGATCTCTCATCCAATGAAATAACAGCATAGTACATAAAGGCATAAATTAGCCTGATAATTCGTGTAGGGTTTAAACACTTTCCATGCTGCCAGATTGACTCGCTTATAAATGATGGTTTATAAATGATGGCTTATAAATGATGGCTTATAAATGATCTCTGGTTAGCTCAGGTGGTTATAATGCTGGCTAGCTGGAACTCTCAGGAACTGCCATTGCTGCTCTTGCTCAGTTGGCTGTGGCCTTTAATGAGGAGGTTTGTCAGATACCAGGTATGGGGTGGTGGTTTACCCTGGGCGCTCAAGTAAACCTGACAACCATCATTTCTGCGAAAAATTCTTCAGTAGCTGACAGACATCCTAAAGGTGACCTACCTACATGTATAAAAGCATGTCTATAATGTTTGTATGTATTATATTTGCATATATGATTAACAGTTTTTTTGTCTTTTTAGCGAATCCTTGGGAAAATTGTCACCTGTCTGGACCTGCGGATTGGCCATTTAAAGGTAATTAGTTTGAAGCTCAGCATTGTGCAAATTATGGAGGTTATTTTCCACAAATGTTCATGCCACGTCATGGCTGAAATATTGCCAAAGTGGCGTTCAAACCTCAAACCCTTAGTCATTCATACTTTTCCATAAAATTTGAAATTTTAAGTAGAAGTCGAATTGGCCTTGATATATGGACACATATTGGTTACTAGAAGTCTACTGGAAAAGCGAGGATGGCTGTGATTGAAAGAGAGATACTTTTGTTCTGTATGTTGTTGGCTCAACCTCAGCCTTGGACACACAGTCATCCAGTCCCCTACCTTTACTGGTCACTGAGCCTTTGTGCAAGTAAGTTGTGGAAACCTCTCCTCAGGCCATTGTATGGTGTCCTTAGATGTTCAGTAGAGATTTATTCTGACCAGTGTTTAAGTGAAAACATTTTAGAGTACTGTATGAAACAATGTATATACATTTTTTTGACAGAAACCAGGAAATCATCAGGGTATATCGCTGGATGATTTAAACAAAATTGGGCAGAGTGAGTGTTTTTTATTTTATACGTTTATGGAAACAGGCTTTTTGTTCTGTTTTATTTCAGTAATTGTCAGCCAGCTGAATACCTATAGTTACCTATGACTGAGCGGATATACTTAGATACTTCTGCGGGTTATAGAAAAGGAGATATCATCATTTTGGAGAATTAGTTGATGGGTTGTACTGCATTTCATAGGGCATTCTTGGATCAATTTTTCTACCTGTATTTTCATGACATTTAAAAGCTGCCTTATTCCCAGATTGTGTTGATTTAATATGAATGTACCTCGTACATAACGTAGGGGTTAGTCAGCTGCCTGTCCAGTCATCCAAGTTGTTGGGTGAAATGGAAAAAAATGTGCTGGTTGGACACCCTGTTTGCAGCACTTTTAACATGGAAGAGATAGGAGAAAAAAGAATGTTGAACACCCTGCTATAATATAGTGGCCTCAAGAATGGATGTTTGGACACTCTCTTTCACATTTCTGGCTAATCCCCTAACTGTAAATCACATAGAGTGTGGCCTCTGAGGCTCAGTGCTTATACAGCTAGTGCAACACAGTGACTCGGGAGCCTCTCATGCTCATAGTCATATGTGGGAAGTTTACCAGCTACCTGCGGATGGTCGTGGGTTTCCCCAGGGCTGTGGCCAGTTTCCTCCCACCATAATGCTGGCTACCATAGTATAAATGAAATATTCTTAAGTATGACATGAAGTACCAGTCAGATTTAATTACACGTTATTTTTAATTAGCTAGCAATTCTACTTTGTGAGACAAAGCTATGAGAGCTGTATGAGTGGCTGACAATTCCTCATTAATTTTATTAACATACTGTATTTCACTTGACGTTTGGCCTGTCGAAATGCACTTTCAGAAACATACAAAGGCCGTAAAATGATACTTTTGATGCCAACACTTTCAGATTTTTTTTCTTAGATTAATCAAAGTTCATGTAAATGATCCTAGAAGGCAGATGAATCAATCAGAAGCGAGCAAAATGTCAGTTATAAGAAGGCTGAAGTTCAGGTGAAATGCAGGAAACTGTTTGCATGTATCCAGGGTGTTGGACTTACTCGTATGTGTACTGTATATTATTTTCCAGCCTTTGACAAGCTGCTCACCATGAAGTGTAAAGATTTTCCCATAGATGTGTCAGCTGCCCAAATCTGGGCTCATACCATGAACTCCATAGCTATGGTACATAATCAGACAGAGAGGTAAGCTCCATAGCTGTGGTACATAATCAGGCAAAGAGGTAAGCTCCATAGCCATGGTACATAATCATATAGAGGGGTAAGCTCCATAGCCATGGTACATGATCAGACAAAGAGGTAAGCTCCATAGCCATGGTACATGATCAGACAGAGAGGTAAGCTCCATAGCCATGGTATATGATCAGACAGAGAGGTAAGCTCCATAGCCATGGTATATGATCAGACAGAGAGGTAAGCTCCATAGCCACTGGACATGATCAGACAAAGAGGTAAGCTCCATAGCCATGATACATAATCTGACATAGAGGTAAGCTCCATAGCCATGGTACATAATCATATAGAGGGGTAAGCTCCATAGCCATGGTACATGATCAGACAAAGAGGTAAGCTCCATAGCCATGGTACATGATCAGACAAAGAGGTAAGCTCCATAGCCATGGTACATGATCAGACAAAGAGGTAAGCTCCATAGCCATGATACATAATCTGACATAGAGGTAAGCTCCATAGCCATGGTACATGATCAGACAAAGAGGTAAGCTCCATAGCCATGGTACATGATCAGACAGAAAGGTAAGCTCCATAGCTGTGGTACATAATCAGGCAAAGAGGTAAGCTCCATAGCCATGGTACATGATCAGACAGAGAGGTAAGCTCCATAGCCACCGGACATGATCAGACAAAGAGGTAAGCTCCATAGCCATGGTACATGATCAGACAGAGAGGTAAGCTCCATAGCCATGGTACATGATCAGACAAAGAGGTAAGCTCCATAGCCATGGTACATGATCAGACAGAGAGGTAAGCTCCATAGCGATGATGCATAATCTGACAGAGAAGTAAGCTCCATAGCCATGGTACATGATCAGACAAAGAGGTAAGCTCCATAGCCATGGTACATAATCAGACAGAGAGGTAAGCTCCATAGCCATGATTTATAAACAGACAGAGAGGTAAGCTCCATAGCCATGGTACACGATCAGACAAAGAGGTAAGCTCCATAGCCATGGTACACGATCAGACAGACAGGTAAGCTTCATAGCCATGGCATATAATGATCAAATCATGGGTTCTTGTTAAGATCTGTTAAGAAATGATATTTAAGATAAATGTAGATTGGACAAATTTGTAGATACATGTAGTAATTTATGTTCCATTGTGTGATCAAGCTTCTTGAGTTGGGTTTTAAATTTTATGAAATGACTCCCTGTGTCATTTATCTCTGCAGTTATGATGCTGGAAGTCAAGAGGAAGAACAGCACAGAATCAAAGGTAAGTGGTGAAAAGTCTTTACACTTTGATCACATGAGAAAATGAGCGCGCATATACTCCAGAAGTTTCACGTTACTGAATATAGTGAAAAGTATATCAGATAATTGTGGTGTCACTCTGTTGTAATAAAGCATTTTAATCAGATAAATTGGTAGATGTAATTGATTGTTTCCTTTATTTCAGCTAAAGGCAGTTTGTTGCCTAAACCCCTTCCTATTGGAGGCAAGCAAGTGCTCACTGTTTTCATCAGCAAGTTGGGACTGAAGGATGCCAGTCAGTACTTGGACCCTTACATCACTGTCTCTGTGAAAAGTCAGTGAAATCCAATTTATTCATTTGGTATTGATAATATTCCATTTTTTTCCATAGTATTTTACAGTGTAAATGAATACTGTTTAACCTACACAATGGTGGTGAGGTTTGTGAATGAAGGAAACTAGGAAATGCACATGATGGTCACTCATCACTCCTGGTCAGGGAACTGAGGAAACTGTAGCTGACCTCTGTATACTCACTGGTTTTTCTTTACTCTTCTTTGGTTTCCGCATCTTTTCACTCATTTCCAGTGACTATTTCTTACTATGTCAATCCTGTTCATTAATTTCTGTAACTTTGTTGGTTTTCTCTGTGTTTTTCACTGGTGAGTTTTCACACATTTCCACTGACTGTTGGTTGGTTTTCCCTTACTCTTCATAAGTTTCCCTCATTATTTGATGGCTTTCTCCATAAGGGGTCCCAGTGATTATTTGCAGCTTTCCCCTTAGTATTAATTGGTTTCCAAACTACTCACTCATTTCCTGAGACTATTTAGTGGTTTCCCCTTAACATTCATTGGTTTCTGCTGATAGTTCACTCATTTGCATACTGTAACTCGGAAGACCAAGTTGATGTTAAATATCTTTCATGGTAAACTGATTAATATTAGTCAGACTGTTAATCTACTTTATTTTCTGCCAGATAAGCAGGGTATTGACTTGACAGCCCAACAGGACACACCTATCTCAGGTAGAAAAGAGGACCAGTATGTCATCTTTAATGTGCCTGTTCACATTCAGAAACCCATTGATATTTTGCCTCCAGGTGAGCAAGTCTACTGGCTCTGAAAACTTTAACATAAATTTTAACATGATTAACATGAATTTTATAATGTAATGACAAATATTAACTTTATGAAGATAGCCTACGTTCAGTGATGAACTCGGATTAGAGATCTCTTGTCCATACCAATACCAATTTTATTTTATGTTTTAAGGGCAAGCCAGTCCCCAAAAATGGAATAAAGCTGAAATTTTATTTTTATTTTATCTGGTTTTAATGGGTTTTATGACTTTTCTGTTTATGCTTTCTGATGATGTAACTATGTCTTTAATTGCTGGAACAGTTCACTGGACTTGGGTACAAATGTTGCCACTGGCAAATTGATTTCCTTGAAGAAGTGAAGATTGAAAAGAGCTGTAACATCCTGCTAAAAATTTTGTCTTGCTTTAAGACTCTTGGTTGAATGAAACATCTAAAATACTTGTATATTTGCTTGCAGATTACGCAGTATACTTTGAATTCAAACATTACAAACCTGGAAAAAAGACGCTGAGTACAAAGTGCTGGAGTTTCATGGAAAGAGATGAAATCAAAGATGGAGAGGCTGTTATTGAACTGTACGTATTGTCATATCTAACAAGCTGTTTCATCTCTCTGTCTCCATGGGCCCGTTTTATTATGTAAGCTCAAGAGGAGCCTGGCACAATTTCCATGACAACATACAGTGAAGATATGTTTCCATGGTAAATTTGCTTCATGGAGCGTTGCAGCAGCTATGTAGAAACAGGCCCAGTTGGTTGAAAATTTACCTTCATTCTAGTTTACATCTAGTTTATTCGTTCGTCCCACCATGGAAGAAAAAATGTTTTAGGCTCTCCGGAAGAGTCACTTTTGTTCTTACTTGAGGACTACTTGCATGAAATGTCAATTAGCAAAGCTTCCCTAACACATAATTGCGACTCGGTTAAATTTATGTAATGCCTATGCAGTGCCAGTCATGGTCAATATTTGCAACATCTTTCTATATAAAATGTCCAGGAAATAGACCCTTGGAAGATTATGGATTTTTGGTAAAAGCAAATGGTTCATTGAATTTCATTCATGTACGCCTACCCAGGAAAACATATGGTCAAAATGCTCTTTTTTAACTGTGGTACTTAATATTTTCAGATACAAGAAACCTGCAGATTTTCGCCGCAAATCTCTGAACCTGCTGACTGTGAAGCCCCTGTATTTACACCTCAAACTGTCTATCAGTATGTGAAGTCATTAAAAGAAAAATTGAGGCATCAAAATATGTTATTACATGGTTTATATACAAAGCTATTTTTGTCTTTTAGCTTATTGGTCTTGATCTTTACACTGTGATTTTTACTTTGTCAATATACAATGAATGGTTTATGCATAATTTTCTGTGTAATATTTTGTTGAAGTATTTCGTGATGTGCTCACATTGGCAACTGTATTTAGATCATTAATAAAGGAATGTTATATTTTTCCAAAATCCTGATATTTACCTGGTTTCACTGAAATCCAGCTCTCCATACTGAACCTTTCACAACTTATTGTCAACCTTTTAATACGGAAAAACTGGAAGCATGATCACATTTTGTTGTTGGTTTTAAATAGACCGACTGCGCATATATAACTTCAGTGGCATAATGGTTAGAGCGTCCGCCTCAGAGTCGGAGACCTCAGAATCAGGCACTGGTCGGGTCATAATAAAGACTGCTGCCTCACTTGGTGCTCAGCAGTGAGAGGCTAGAGCAAGGAAACAGGACTGGTTGGCTCGGTCACAGAATAATGTGACTGTGTGGGGTGTCATGTCTGGTGTCTTCAGCATGATACTTCAGTGGCAGCAGCACTTTGGCAGCATGGACTTGCCCTGCCACAAGAAGACACATTATAAGTACACACACCTAATGACAGCTCGTCGTTACAGGACTGAAAAATTGTTAAGAACAATGTTGAACATCAAGCATACATACATACATGTGTAGTGAATGTCCAAGTGTCCAGGTTTCAAATTCATCAAATTTTATTAATGTGAACTGAACTTGTGTTCCGTACACATGCACAGTGGTTCAAATTTTAAACGTTTCCCAACTCTTCACAAGGTTTTCCATTTACTCACACCTCGAACCACCAAGAACTGGGTTCAGAATTATGACCCCATTTGTCAAAGATGATAGAACCATTCCACGACAGCTTTTGAACCACAACACGGCCATAACTAATCCTCATGAATGCACTCCATGATTTGTCAAAGCTTCTGATCAAATTCTTGTTTGTTTCGTCAAATTCTTGCCACCATGCTACCCATTTGTATTCTGAGCTGATCAATGAGGGTCCTCACTGCAGGCGGCCTCTGTGGTTAGCGTATCAGGAGCCTCTCACTAATGTGGTTGGTGTGTGTTGAACTCTAGCTCATGTCGTCTTCCTCTCCAGCCGTTAGTGGGAGGGTCTTCCGACAACCTGCAGATGGTTGTGGGTTTCCCTCGGGCTGTACTCAGTTTCCTCCAACCATATTGCTGGCTGCTGTCGCATAAGTGAAATATTCCTGAGTACAGCGTGAAACACTAATTAAATAAATTCTCAATGCACGTTTCACCAATATGAAAAGAGTCCATGAATTCTGTACACTTTTCAGGACACAAGTACACCACTTTTTTTTGAACAAAACTGTAAATCTTCTTGGCTAAAGTGGGCCCTGATTTCTTTCTTTGGTCAATTGGTCGTTAGAGCGTTGGTCAATTTCATGGGTAGAGGAAACATGCACAGCATATTTGTCGAAGACAAATAGTTTTAAACAAACGATAGACTTTACAAATGGCCAAATTAGAGTTGCTCACTGCTTATTGTCAACAATGCCACATGAATAGTAAAAGCAGGGAATCAACAAACACCCTGTCCAAGTCCGGGGATTCCTCCTATAGACAGTGTTCTAGCCATCCAAAAATTGGGATCATAGGAAAAAAAACCCCCACAAAATAACACCATCTTTCAGACATAAGCTTTATTCTTGGGAGCCAATTAGTAAACCCAAAACAGTACTACACCTTATTGAGTTTTACATTACATATATTTCACGAGATATAGAAATTACTTGGGAAAGCCAATCATGAAATGGTAAAAGCTTGCACTAAATACCCAATATACCACTGCCCATTTAACTACTTAAAAATTTAACATATATTTAGAAATTTGCTGAAGAGTAAATAAAAATTTGTTTCTAAATACAGTACATGTAAATCTTGTCTGAAGACGACGTATTACTGTGAGGGACATGAACATCAAGGGAGATAATTTGATGTCCATTACGTTAACAGAGACTTCTATCCTGTGTTATTGGAGGTTATCCAATGTTCAGCTAGACACACTTGTCTCTTCATTAACAGCTCAATGATTTCCACCACCATCCCATCCCAAAAAAACAAACAAAATACTTAAAACAGGTTACCAGCTAGATTATCAATTGAAAGTTATTTACAGAAACACTATACGCAGGTATATAATATAGTGGAAAACTAATCCATCAAGCCTGCTGTTTAGAACCTGTTCTTGTTAAAAAGACAACTGGTTAATCACCTTTAGAACATTTCTGACAAAAGAAAATGGGTGAAACAGAAATACAGTACTCTCTAATTTATAATAAAGCACGAGGGGTGACAGGAATGTCCACTTGGAGCAGGTGTACTTCTTACAATCAAGCTCAAAATCTGTGAAGGAGATAGGCATGTGTACACTGGAATGGATAAACACTTAAGCACTTCCACCCAGGTCAGAACAGATGAGGGCTACGCCTCTCTCATAGAAACTGTGGTCTTTGCCAGATCCCACGCCCTCTGTCACAAAGTCCAAGGTGAACAACTGTTGCCCCCTAGTGGCATTCAGGTATACTGGCAGCGTTACCTTCCCTTGCTTGAGGTCTTTACCAGGTTCAATCCTGCAAGAAAATCATGACCAATTACTAGTGAGTGGCAACAAAGGAAGATTTCAGTTAATGCCTTGAAGTACACTGCTCCCTCAAATTTATGTGGATCAATTTACTGTGAAATCGGAATTAACGTGATGGTGTGGTGTCAACCTTTTTTTTTTTTTTTTTGTACTAGCATCAAAATGTTCACGGGGGAAAAAGGGCAAAACTGTTGTCACAAGTACATCTTTAGGCCTCACTTTTGACCAGATTTGAGTTTATATCAAGTTTTAATCGCTGTAAATTCGTAATATGACAAATAAAAACTGTGCTGAGAATCATAATCCTACCGTACCTGGGTAAACAATGAGACATGCTCGAGCAAGAATAATTGTTTTATCACAGGTAAAGTTGGGTCAACTTGTCAAGCACGAGTAACTTCATATGCTAAACTATTAATGTGGTAAAAGAATGAGAATTACTTTAATCATTATGCTGTTTATCTTCTGCAGTAGAGAAAGGTAACTTTACTAACATAATATGAGCACGGTGTCATCATACTCCTCACAGCATATGTGTCGCTATCTACCTTTTGCTTTACATCACTGCCACTAATAGAAAAGCATGACCTTTGGAGCATGTGAGACACATGTAGACTTGTTCAGGATTAGCCTTATCAATGGAGTCGTCCAACGATCTAATTTATCAGCACTCATCAATAAAATTGTTTCAGTTGTTGATTAGAATCATGTTGCATATTCTCTAGATAAAGAAAATGCATGTGTACAAAGTATTATTAGAGACAAAGGTTCAGATGAATTGTCTGTGTTTTCTGACATCACCTCACCACTGTGGCCTCAGTGACCTTAGCATTGTTCAAGATTTTTGTACACAATTTGCTACTGGTGGAAGTGATGTAAAGCGAAAGTAGAGAGCGACATATGCACTGTAGGGAGTATGCGTTGTCATATGCCAGTAACCATCTATTCAACGATAAAGTTTTTAGTATAGTACGTGCGCTCTGCCCACTTACTTGATCCACTTCAGCATGGTGGCAGGAAGGTGTGTAGAGATGGCCGTGGCCAGCTGCAGTTTGTTGTTCTTACACACGGCACCCTGCAGTCGGAGTCCTGTGGAGGAACATAAGAAACATGGTATAATTTTACTGAAGCTGAAATACCACATTAAAATAACAAACATGTGAAGTTTGTCTTCATTTGGTTTGATTTCCTATTACAAACATTCGCTGTCATAATAAATGGTCTAGGCTATAACTGGCACAAAGCTTCAACAAAGACAGCTTACATGCACATATACCAGAACAATAACTGTTGACATCAACATTACACTTCAACTCAATTAATTTTCCACTATGTCAAAATCTCAAGCTGTGCATGTTATACCCTAAAATAGACAAACCCAGCCACTTCTTTTTCACAACAGTTTATGCACATATGCCTTAAGTGTCTTTTTGACATGCCTGTTTTTTTATACATGAAAGCTGAAGAAGGCAAATGTTGGGATTTCAAACACATGCATTTCTTACCAGACACTGTAAAGCTGCAGGCATCTGCTTTCTGGCCAGAGTCACTGATAATCACCTGCAGACATAAAGAAAATAAAAATATTTGAAATTGGTGTATCAGTATTTTGTGTATATATATAACTCCAGTTCAAAAAATCAGTTGAGGTTACAGATTTAAATTAAGACTGCAGCATTTGATATGACTTTACAGCAGAACATTTTTCACCCCAGTGGATGTGATGGCTGGAATACTGGTGATATTTGGGTACAGAAATGATTTTCTGATTAGCTTTGCAGCCATTTGGTTTAAAGTTGTGCAGTGTTTTGTTGATCCTTGCAACAGTTTTGTTAAGACTTGAATGAGGTGCCCACTGGATGAGATAATGTACGATACCTTATTCTCAAACACCTGTATTAGTAGGCACAAAAGTTCTGTACTTACATCCAGATAGAGTTCTTCCAGGGACCAGCTGTTAGCCTGTGCTACGTACTGTCTGGTGGCGGTGATGTAAGCCTCGGGGATGAACAGACCTCCTAGCCACACGTTGATGTTCTACAACACACCATGAGTCATGTATGTATATATTTATTTATTTGATCTGAGTTTTAGGCCGTACTCAATGTTTGACTTATAGGAAGGCAGTCAGCATTAAGGTGGAAACCAGACAGAGTCCGGGGCGGGGGCATGACCATCCTCAGGTTACTGGGTTACTGGCAGGCCGTCCCACATACAACCTGAGAGGAAGCCAACATGAGTTGGGCTTGAACTCACACTGACGGCATTGGTGAGAGGCTCCTGGGTTATTGCGCCAGTAAGCTAACCACCTTGCCAGGGAGGTCCGCAACGAGTCATGAGGAACAATCATGAACAGTGAGTGAGTGTTTGGGGTTTAACATCGTACTTAACAATTTTTCTATCATATGATGACAAAGGAGTCCTTAGAGTGCATGCAGACATGCCTGCTCCTAGTGAATGTACTGCATACAAACACTCATGCTCATGTGTACAAATTGAATTTTATGTGTACAAAATTGCGACAACATCGTGGCAGATATAATTTTAACCCTTCTCAAAAATCACTTCCAATAAAAACACCAATGCAAAAAGAAGTTTTAATTACAGTAACCTTTTACTTATGTCTTCACTAAAACAGAGGTTTCTGGAATTTCCAAAAAGGAGCTAAGGTGCCCCAGAGGGAGTTTGGCTCATTAAGAGGAAAATTTTGCACGCTCTACTTCGATAATGGGATTATTAAGGATTTAGCATGTTTAGCTGGTGTATAATCTTTGATGCGTTCTATATATTTTCTGTGGTCATTTTTTTTTTTTGAGGGTTTGCTTATTGCACTGTAAAAAAAAAATGGCTGACTGGAACAACTGTCTCATATATGGATATCCTAAAATATTTGTGATGAATAATCTTGAATTCATTGAGTTTGACAGCCATTCTAGACTGACGATCGACCTGTACTGATCATGTCATCCAGCTGGGTTTTCCAGCTGTGACTCAGTAATTCTGAGAATTAAGGGGCGCTTGTTCAAGAATTTCTCACTGTAAGTGGCTTCGTGCTTTTACATCCGCTTTCTTCTTCAACATCACTGCCAGGCATTTAATTGCCAGACAATCTGTCAGGAAAGGCGTGATCAACGACAAAGGTTGACATGAAGAGATGAGCAAAAAAACAGTCACCATTTGGAAACCAATTGTGCGCTACATTATTTCGCAAGTTGGGTGCATGGTGCTGAAGCATATTTTATACGTCTTTGGCACGTGGTCAAATATTCTACAGTATACATCTACTTTTCACTATTTTATAGGCACTCGCTGTGTATTTTGTTCAACAAATGCTACCTTCACTTGCTTCAATGATGTTAACATCTGTGTCTTGTAAAATCTATGTGCAGGAATTGATAAAAGAAAATTTCACATTTCTTCCACATGCAACCATTACCTCAATGATAATCAGTAGGAACTTGTATATTTTTTTAAAATATTACCTAATTTTGTTAACAGAACAGGGTTTGCCAAAGAATTCGTTGTTGACTTAAAGAGGCTATACCAGAAATTTTTGGCAAAAAATCCATATTCGCCAAGAACACTACACTTATTGCCTATGAGTAAACAGAGTTGTACCTGTACTATTTATAGTGTTAAAATGACTCAAAAGTTTGAACAAGTTACAATGCTACCAGCTTCATAAATTCTAGGTCCTTTATTGCCAAATCTGAAATTCTGTGACGTAGCAAAAATTGCGCTGGTCAAGTTTTTTGCCAAAAATTTTAGTCATAGCCTCTTTTACACATCAGGGCATCATGTACACACTTGGTGAAAACTACAGAGAAAACACACGTTATGTATTTATTTAGTCTTTGTACCTTCAATTCCTTGACCCCACCAGATGTGGTAGCAGCAACAATAACCTGGAGCTGTTTGACTCTCTCACTGAAGTCTGTCACCCACTGGATCACCGTTATACCACTAGGAACCATGTACCTCTTCCAACTCACTGGGATGATACCTGGAATAATCAGAGCAAAATAGCAATAACTGCACCACAGAAACTTCATGAACACACACACAGATAACATGGTCTGATTTCAAGGTAAATTACAGTCTGAAAAGGTGAAACTTTTAAGCTCCAAAGTGATGCTTAACATTGTTAAGAATTTGTGTGCATTAGTGCATTTCAAATGTCTTGTCTGAAGAGGGAAAACATATGCAGTGCACTTCTTTCAATTTTTTAGGACAGATAGTACTGCTGACAGCAAAACATCATAGTTCTCTTTTTTTTTTTTTTTTTCGCCAAAAAACCCCACAAATATCAAATTATCTAAATGCTGTTCATTTGAGGGATATCCATGTGATAAAAGAAAAACTGTGTGTGCCTGGTAAACACAGGATAAAATATTAGATTCTATAAAAATCCAGGCCTGGGAACTTATATGAACCAAATATGATGACTTCCTGGGTGCTACAAGGATGATATCAACACTGATGTCAACATGAAGATGTAACCATACCTTTGGCCAGGTCTGACATCATCAGCCTGTGGTGATTGGTAGGTTTCTTCTCTCCCATACACACTAACATGATGTCATTGAGGTCCTGTCTGACGTCCGCCAGCAGCTTGGCTCCAGCATTCACCTCACGCTCAAAGAAGCGGAACAGCGGGTCTTTGATGCTCTCCACTGTCCTCTTCATGGAGCTCACAGACTGTAGATGCAATAATTTATAAATTACTTTGTTTTTTCATAGTTCTATAAAAGAATCTTACATAGATGACAATGGTCAGGTTTACAGGCTAGTCAGTGGGGAAAGTACCACATTTCACAAGGTGCCTGAAAATCTCTTCACCTCAAACAGCTGCATAGCTGAATTTGATTCATTTACTTATTTTATTTGCTGGATTCTAACAACGTATTCAAGAACATTCCACTTATTCGACAGTCGGTAAGATCATGGTGGGGCCATCCTAAGGTTGTTGGCAGACCTTCCCAGTTCCACTGGAGAGGAAACCAACATGAGTTAGCTTTGAACTCTGGTGAGAGGCTCCTGCGTCACTGTGCAGCACTACCATGCTAACCACTACGCCAGAGTAACCTCAAGCCAGACTTGAGAATGCAACGCCATCCATCTTTGTTGATGTATTCACAACCCACAAAGTATTTTCCCATAACGATATTATATGAAGACAATAATTCAAGATCGAACTGATCAATGGCTGGAGCTTAATGAGCTCATTTTAATAAACTGATGTCTTTTTAGTCATTTTGATACCAAAAATGTCCAATTACTGTGGTTTTCAGCCAATCTGAAATCTGCTATTTGTAGATACATGTGCCTGTACATTCTGAACGAATATCCAATGATACTTTACCTATTTATTCTACTAACCAACACCACCTCTAATTATACAACAGCTTTAAACACTGACATATAATACCCCATATATGCATATCCCAGAAAATTTAACAATGACGACGACGACGACAATGCTCTAAAAATAAATCCAAACCCAGATAAAAATACCATCATCCTATAAACAAAAACATAATACAACAGTTTTCTATTTTGTGAACATAAGCAATGAAGTGTGGATTTAAAGTTTACATGTGGTGATAAAGAATGAAAATATCTACACTGTAGAAATGACGACATTTAGATGAAAACCTCCAGATTTAACCATAGCCCCAATGTACAACCTCTCTGTTACTACTTACATCCAGGTGTATCTGATCAAAAATAAACATTCAGATATAGGTCGTTATGATATATGAAACAGCTCAAGTAATCATTTCCCACAGCTTTTTTTTTTATGTAAATGAACAGTCTGAACTTAACAGGAAGCTTCATTTACAGATCAATTTACTACTCCTGTGAACAGGCTGATCTCTATCTATCCTTTAAATTCAACACGATAAACTGCCTATTTTTACAATCCTTGAGATCCTACATAAAACGTTTTTTCAAAAAAAAAAAAACCATGACAATTAAATTATCTAGAGCTAAATTCCAGGTACGCCTTGGCAAAAAAGATTTGACTACAGCATTTGCAAGAGGAGCTTAAGAACTGGGTGTCACTGTACGAAGAACAACGCTGTCCAATCACAAACTAGGAAGATGAGATTTTCCAAATACTTTCATGCCACAAATATGCTATGAATCAAAGATAGCCTTACTAAACAAGTTGTTGCTTTGAGGAATAAATATAATGAAATGTACCCTCAAACTGTGTCAGTACATTCAGCTTGTAATGATAAATTGTTTTAGTATAAACCCCCTTCTGTTTCACCTTGGGTACAAGCTTGAGCCAGGTGCTGACGGAGGCATGTAGCACCCTCATCCAGGCAGGGCGACCGTCAGCCAGGGCCTTGGCCCGGTCCTCGGCCTGCTGGTTACTGTAGGCCAAATCATCTTCCTCCTCCAGCAGCTGTAGCTTCATCAGCTTCCCTATCATCTCCTGACCTGTGGGCACAAGTACAGACAGTGTTAGAGAGGTACAGTAGGGTAAAAACAAGCAGCAAATACAGGACAGGAAAATTCAAGTGCACACACCTATAGCACACACCTATTTTTTTGGAAACGATCAACATTACCACTCATCCATCCATCAGTCAGTCAGGGCCTAATGAATAATGAGATTATTTATGTACAAATACACTACAGCCAAAATGCATAAGAGTGATTGAGATTTCTCCCATACACTCGACACAAAAGTCCATAAAACCTTGCACTCAGAGTATCACTCATGACTGCTTCAAGTGGGAAAGCTGCTTTAACTCAAAATGCAGCTCACAACGCCCAAACTGAAACTGTCCCTATCCTGCTTATGCTGTGCTTTTAATCATCTTTAACTATCTTCATTTAATCAAGGTAGCGATGACCCACATCATGTACCTTGATAACTGAGCCATATTAACTCTTCACAGTCCTGGACCCTACCTTCATAAATATGTATGATACATGGTCCAATCAGATTTCACTTTAGTTACTGACACTGACAGGAGTTCAAAACACAAGGGATGTGGCTGTAGTAAGAAGTATGTGGTGTATGGAAAAGATTTATTTCAGAGTAGGTTTTTGAAGATTGTACAGCACAGCAAGTATCAATCTTGCTGACAAGAAGACGATGTTTACAGACAGAGATATACTCACCCAGATTAGTGAGGAGAACCTTCTCTGCGTTGTTGGGCAGTCCCAGCCATGAAGGGGTCTGGCCAGCATCTAGGCTCTCCACAAACTGGATGAACTGCTCACGTCTGTAACAAACAACATCAGTGCAAGTTATCAAATTATACCACACTGTGCAAACTGAAAAGTACTGAAGTAAACTGACACTATGATGCAAAAAAAATAAAAACCAATCTTAAAAAAAAAAAGGTATGAAGTATTGTACAAACGTCTTATGAGTCAGAACACTATGGGATGCAGGTGGTGAAATCTTCTAATTGAACGCTGTCAGTTCATGGAATTTCAACATTTATGCACAATCGAGAAACATCTAGCAAAGTGTGGAGTAGACTCAAAAAACATCTTAACCAGTGCACCTAAACATTATGTTTTTATAACACATGACAAGAATGATTTGCCTCAGGCCGCAAAGGGGTATAATCCATCAATCACTCACTCCAGGAGTACATTTTTGTTTGCAGAGGAAAAAAAAAATTGTTTGGAGGTAAGACCATTTTAAATTGGATTACATTTGTGACACATACCTGAATCCATCAGGCATCACTATCTTCTTGCCCTCCTTGCCGTCCATGTTAGCCACCAGGACAAAGTCACCCTCAAAGCTCTTTGGAGTGAACAACTTGTTCACAAAGGCAGTCAACAGGCGCTGAAAAAGAGCAAGAAAATGGATTACCAACATGCATTACTCACCTTCAGGTATTACTGAATGACTGATTGACTAGTGTTTACTGCCATACCAAAATTCTGCACTCTCATGATAGTGGTCAGTTTCAGGGGCTAAGGAAAATTGAGTCCGTAAGGTAAAACCTGAACGTTTCACAGATAATTCAAGAACTTTCCCATGTGTTATGTGTGGCCTTGCACACAATACTAATGGAACACAAGTAACGAAACAATTTTTATAAAATGCAAGACATTGCAGCATGAAATTTTTAGACAGGAAATGAAATTCTGAAACAATTGGTCGTTCATTTCGTCGTTCAACATATTGACAGAAATTTGGGATTAGCTTTCCTCGTTATTTGGGACAACAAGTAAACAAGTGTCACTTAACTAAACTGGCATTCCTTGCGTAAATCTGATTACATGAACGATATTTATTTATTTATTTATTTGATTGTGTTTTACGCCGTACTCAAGAACATATCATTTATACGACGGCGGCCAGCATTGTGGTGGGTGGAAACCGGGCAGAGCCCGGGGGAAACCCACAACCATTCGCACGTTGCTGGCAGACCTTCCCACATACCAGCCAGCTTGAGCTGGACTTGAACTCACAGCGACCGCATTGTTGAGAGACTCCTAGGTCATTACGCTGCGCTAGCGCACTGACCAACTGAGCCACGGAGGCCCCAACATGAACGATATGACATTACTTTCTACTGTACCATTACAAACACATTATCACAGCATACTTTTTGTTGATTGACAAGATCAAAGCTTTGTGTTACCTGATCAAACTCGTTATCAATCTTCCCTCCATAGATACACTGAGCAAGAAGGGTTCTCATAGCATCCCAGGGTACCTTCTCTGGGGGCAGGTTGGTGCGGCCCTGTGAGGAGGCAGAGATAACTAATACATGTAAACACATATTTCATGATTAATAAAATGATTAAAGTGTGGATGAACAGAGACGAAGGAGAAAACATGTTGACCTAACTCCAAACAAAAAAAAAAAATATAACAACAGTTTCAGATAAAACCTCTATGGTCAAGCAAATGTTTTTTAATGGATTTAATTGATGTTAAAATGTCATATTCAAAGAAACTTTACTTATATGATGGCATGGACAGTTTTGTGGGTCAAGGAACTTTTTCTACGTACAATTTACACGTACCCTTTATACACAAGCTTATATTGTCACCTTATACAGTCATTTAGGTCACTCTTTGGAACATGAACAAACTCTGAGCATGTTGAAAAGAAAAAGAACTGGCTAAGTTAACACCCACGCAACCAAACCTCGCTTAATGAATTGTCAAGCAGCATGTGGCCTTACATCATCACAAACATTAAAACCGTGAACAAATTTTGACGTAAGCCCTTCCAAATAGCCCAAGAAGCAATGTTGGTAGCTTATAGCTACCACTGAACCGAAAGCAGTGAGGGTGGGGGAATGTCACGGACATCTTGTGAGGCTGGGATTGACTAAATTTTGGAGTTTAACTTGCTTTCAGGCAGACACACTGTCTAGAAGCCCTCACCATAGCCACAGAGTCAATCCAGGTGTCCAGCACGTCACAGGCTACTCTCAGGTCAGAGTCTGTAAATTCGTACTTCTTGGACCAGCCCAGGGGAACATAGCGCATCCTCTCCTGAACTATGGCATGTAGCCAGGCCAGCAGGAAGTACAGGCGGGAACGCTCATTGGGCGCCTAAAACAGAAAGACATATACATAACACACAAACCCCACAGCTTAACTACAGGTGGGAACACTCAATGGAGGACCAAGATGGAACGCAAATTTGTTTTTTATTTGAATGTTTTGTACTTATTTCGCTTATATGATGGTAGCCAGAGAGCAAAAATAATACAGATACATATATAACATAAAAATCAAAACACTACCACACGTAAACACTATAAACATTATTGTTTTAAATAAAATTATATCATATTCAACTTTGGACAAACATTTGCATAGGTGAAACACAGTGAGAATTAATAAATTTACGTGCTTTTACAGGACAATATTAAATGTTTTGTTTCTTATCTGTAACATGATGCTATATTAGTTATGCTTACTCGGCACATCCTGGATGCGGGCACAGTGCTGAAAGTCCTCAGTAGATTAGCTGACACACCTGGAGGTGGCTCAAACACAAAGATACGACCAGCACGCAGAAGATTGGTGGGGATCTGACAACAGAAAGATTTTTGTTTTAGAGAGCAAGCTCAGGAATCCAACTGGCAAATGAGTGATATTAAGCACAGGCATTATTTCCAATAGATCAATGTTGTAGATCTACTACTACATTTGTTTACATGAAGATCTTGATAAATCAATGAAGAGATAAATAATATAAAATGAAGTGTTTCCTTTTTGTTAATCTTACTTGAATAAATAAAAGTTCCCTTACTGCAAAAGTACATTTCTATGCAGTGCTTCATTGCAACCTCTCATCAAAATTATCATTTACCTTTGGGTTGATTTCCATGGTGAGGAAGAGTCTAAATCCTGGGTGGGGGGTAAGGGTGTGGAGCTTCTTCTCCAGCTGAACCAGCCACTGTGGCGCGAGGTGTACGTTCTTCAGCATGACCCAGCGACCAGACTTGCTGGATGAGTTGATCACCTTGTCCGCCTCTGTAAACCCTTCAGCTGATCCTGAAAGCCAACGGATATAGAGAACAGTAAGCAGGTGTCAGGACATAGCATGAACATTTTAATAACTAATTCAACACTCATATCTGGTGACAAGTATAGCAAAATAATGTAA
The DNA here is from genome assembly GCF_032854445.1 of Liolophura sinensis. Taxonomy (NCBI): domain Eukaryota; kingdom Metazoa; phylum Mollusca; class Polyplacophora; order Chitonida; family Chitonidae; genus Liolophura; species Liolophura sinensis. Next base: position 29,651,064 of record NC_088300.1, read on the forward strand.
AATAGTGTAAAATAATGATTGGATAACTCATTAATGTTTTAACTCGATGAACCACATATCTACTACAGGCTAGATTTGATTTCTTCGTATAGCTGGTGTTTATCTTTGTACTCAAGACTTGAGACTCATAGGAGTTTTATTAGTGGAGGGAACGGGACTGTCTATTAGTAGTGTAAGGTAAGGGTTCTCCAAAACAAAACATGCAGGAGATACTATACTGTCTTACTGAACCTGGAAGGGCCATCATGGTACTGAACCATTCCAGTTTCAGAAACGTTTGGGTTCCCAAACTGCTGGGTACCTAAACTACATTGTAATGATGCTGCATTAAAATCAACAATAAAAAAAAAAAGCTTACCAGTAAAATATTCACTTTTCATACAAATTTCTGTCATTCAGAGACTTTAAATCTGTCATCAATTTGAGTTGCATTATGCAAAAATTTCTTGATACGTGCGATGTCACATTTTAAGTTTGGGATCAAAACTGTCAATTTTTTTCTACACATGGCTCTGCCTGCATGGCTTGTGATTTATTTCACATGCTTGGTGTTTCACACCCCACTCAAGGCCTGCCTTGTGATATTACAAACATGGGCAACTGCATTTTTTTACCACAACAGCTCTTGAAAACAGAGGGGACCCGGGAATGTGAGGACTCCTTGTCCAACACTGGCAATAATCCAACACCTTGATGGTCCTTCATTGCAGTTTAATCACATAAAATTTGAAAATATTTTTCATGAACTGAAAATTTAGGTCACTGTGGTGCTTAGGTTGAAGAATTACATGGAAGAATTTGTCAGAATCGAGAAAACTATGTCACATGAAGAGAAAGATAAGCTTCAGTGAATCGAGCTGTGGGTGGGAAGTCCATGAAATCAGACAAGTTACTACACATCACCCAATAACAACACTCAGGCTTTTAACATTACAGCAATTGCCATTTATATCTACACAAGTACGTCTTTTACAGGAAATTTATTGCTCTGAAATAAAACAACAAATGAAATTCACTTCACGACTGTAGTGGAATATGCACAACTTACCAATAGCGATAGAAGTGATCTGTTTGCCGAGTTCAGTGGCCAGGTCATCCAGGCGTCCACTGGCATCAAAGCCAGGTACAGAGCACATCAGCACTGGAGTGTTAGACTTGATCTGTAACACGACGGTGTAACAATTTGCAATTTTAACTATATATAAGTCAGAGGAACTACATGTATGTGCCCTTAAATACTTTGTTTCTTGTAGGACTCCAGTTTTACCTGTTTTAAAGTCATTTCCGAGACTCAGTGGTTAAAGAAAATCCTTTTCAATTACTTTCAAGGGCCTAATCTCTACACAAGGACCATTCAGTGTAAGTAGAAACCTTCATGTGGAGTATAATAAAGATTATTTTGGCAGCTATTTCGTTGCTCTATTATGAACAAAATGCAGTATGATATTAAACTTTCTAAAATCAATTTCTTTCATGGGCTAATCCCAAAATGAGCTCATTTTCAAAGACTGAACTTCCTCAAAACTTTTCAACAAATGAGAGAGGTACTTTATAAAAGCATTTTAAACCTGTATTGCACACATATGGTTTCTTTTTCAGTGTTCCCAGGGTTTACGTATCTAATTCCTTGCTTGTATACCTCATTCTCCACAATGTTGGACAGGTCCACCTCTCTCTCTCCCAGATGAACAAATCCTATGCCCATCACCTTCTCCACAAAGATACGAGCCATGGCGATCAGTCTGTCTGGTCTGAAGGCCTGGATGCTGAGCAAGCTGTGTACAGCCTTACCAATCTCCGCTGTAACAGAGCATGTGAACATATACAAGGCTATGAAGGAGGAGGGGGATGTCAAAAACAGAGAAAAAAGTCCTATAAAAATGCACTTTCAGAAGCAAAAAAAGGCCTTCAAATGTTAAAAAACAAATTAACAATAAAGTGGAGTCTGGAAACATTTATTGACCTTACTATGTAGGAGATAATATTCACTCATGCAAGTGTTGATTTCAGTTATGGTGCATTGTAGTGGTACGCTTACTGAGTGGTTTTTCTTCATCCCACAGCTGTATGTTGGCAATTTCTGGCGTTGCTGAATCCAGCCACTTTTTGAACTCCTACAAGACAAGACAACATTACAATCACTGTGAACAGAGCAGTATTGTCATTTAACCATAATCCCCGCCCACTTTCTCTAATGAACCTGTACACAACTAACCAGCCTCCAAGTACATACATGTATAATATACACGTCATCTTTACAATATTCAATTCATTAATTTTCCTGATTGGTGCTCAATGCCCCTCTCAAGAATATTTTACTGTATACACCCACACCTAAGGTACAGGGATTTACCACAAATAAACTTACATCATTCTGTGTTCTTTTGTCCACATTTTTGAAGGCCAGAACGTTCTTAAGTTTGATCAGGGCTTCTTGCTGCAAATAGACAATATGTAAACATACACAGCACTGGTAAGAAATACATGACCCATTGTCATATAGCAAACATCACACACAAAAGGACAGAACTTTAAAAGGGCTCTGGACAATTCCAATCTTTTCGGCTAAGAGTAGTGAAATTACTTTTATTCCTTGTGTCAATGCCTCTATCGGATCTGCACAAATATACATGAATTACTCAGTTTGATAAATCAAAAAAATGAGTATTACTGAGTACGACTTACAAGCAGGAGAGACAGAGAGATGCAAACACATTTACCTGAATATGAAACAGATCAGACCAATACAGCGGCTTGAAAATACATGTGCTTACTTGTTGAGGAGAAAGCCCTGGCAGCTGACCTGATGGTTTGTCTGTTAGCAGACCCTCTTGGCTTCTCATGAAGTGATTAAACTCTGCATCATAGGTAGACTCACTGAAGAGTAAGCGTATCAAGTGTTAGGTAAGTAGGACTGGTATGGGTGCGAGGTAAACATTGCTATGTTCTGCTTAAGGCGTGAATGTCTGCTTCAGAAAGCTCTAACTATGCCCTTGACCATGGCAGCAGAGAGAGATACATGAATATGACACCCCCAACAGAACCCTACAGTGATTTATTTATTTGATTCTTCTTTCATACTCCACTCAAGAGGTTTGTCACTTGCGGTTGTGATCAGTGTTATGGATGTGGGAAACATCCCAGGAGTAAAACAATCACCTCACCCAAGCATCCCAAACTCACAGAGTGGAAAACTCAGGGCTAAGCTGGATGATGAAGTACACAATTTCATCTGTAAGAAACAAACACCTCATTCTTGCCCTCCCTAAAATTTATACCTTTCACATAAAAGTCATTGAATTGATGAATGACTGAACCAAGTGAATTCTAAAACAACCAAAAGAGCCATAAAATGTTACGGGATTACAATTTACAGGTAATGCACTTGTAATAAACAGGCCTGAATCTCTTCATGTCGGCTTTATTTTATGTAATTAAGATACCCACACAGCGCATTGTTAAAAAGCATTGTACATCACTGGGAGGTTCATAAAGCAATACTGAAATCTGATGTTAAAAGCATTGTTTACATTTCCATAGGACGATGACATGGGGCAGGGACGGCAAAGCACAGCTTGAAGATTTATTGCTTAGGGAGGGGAGGGGAGGAGTGGGGGAGGGGGGGGGGGGGAATGGCAGGGGATTTTTTTGTTTTGGTGGTGGTGGTGGTGGTGGGGATGTTGTTTCACTGTGCGAGGTGTATAAGTAAGAGCAACATTGCCAGACAGAAAAAAAAAAATTAAGCCATTTTTAAGGCCACCAGCTTGGCAACTCTATGTATTTGACATGCAGCACTATAGTCAAATAATTACTCACATTCAATTTTCTAAAGTTCTTAAACACAACAATTTTAAAGAATGAACGTATGACTGATTATGGAATTACTCAAATAAATTTTACAAAAACAAAGAACTTTTTTTCTTTACATGTAACTTTTTAATCATTCATTTGTTTTGAGTTTAATACTACAAGCAGTTAGTTACACTAATATCTAACCCTGCTTAAAGCTTTTGAAACACCAATAACAGGGTTCGCACAGGTGAAAAGAAAATAATTTTCAGATCTTTCCCAGACTTGAAAGACTAAATTCAAGCACCTATCAGAATTCAAGATCGAAGCAATATATGTTCCACATCAAACTCACACACACAGCTCCCCCCCCCCCCCCCCAGTCCCACGTGAACATGGCAGAAATCCCATCAATAACAATATGTGTGGATGACATTGTGGTCCCTTGCCATTTCTGAAAGTACAACTACCATGCTGGCTCTCAAATTGTATACAATAGTTAGTTATCAGTTGGAATGTTGTTCACCTTCATTCCCTAACTTGCCACAATGAAAATTTACGTACACTTCTGCTATTTTGGCAGACAAGTTGGGCTGTTTGTCAATAGTTACCTCCCCTACCATGTACATATTGAACAGGTTAGCCTCTAGTTTGTAAGGTATGTCGTGTATTTACATGTATCTGTGCCCCTCTGTAACCAGTCTTTTAATTTTTATAATAATGGCCACTTGCAGCAAAACTTAAATTTCCCTGACATTTTTCATGCACCTGCCCTATTAGGAATGGTCAAAATAATTCTCCATCATACACAGCCAAGTTTTCAAGGACCCGTGCGAACCCTGCAATAACCATGCAATAAGCCAAAACATTTGTTACTAAACACATCAGTATTTTCTAACCATAAACTCTGTGTTTATAATCTCTGTGAACAGACCAGCTGTTCAGACAATATATTAGAAAGATGTTCAATCACTTATACTACTCCTCAAAAAAAAAAAACAGGTTTCAAGTAAACAAACTAATCCACTGATAAATCTGGTCTCGAAAAATCAAGCACGTGAGCAAAAGCTGATTTCTCAATTTCACTCATGGGGGGCATTATTGCTAAGATTCAAATGGTCGCACAGTTTTCACAAGCTGAACCTCATTATGCTGCACATGTGTATGTATGTGTAGTTCTGACTTTTCCCTGAACACCAAAGATCATCTACTCTCTAATCCCTATCATGCAAGGCAGACTACTTGGGAAAGATGCCTGGATATCATCAGGTCAATGGTCAACTGGGATTTTCTCCTGCCCAGTTCTTCTGAATGTACTGTAGCTAGAGGGAAAACATGCGGAGACTAACTGTACCTACCCACTGTAGAGTGACATGCCGTGAAAGAGAAAACAGTTCAAGTTTTAGGAGGCCATGCCAATTATGAGCATGTTTTATCAGCAGCAATGTACACATGCCAAAGTTGCTACATACACAGACTAATATTACGATATACAGGATTTACATTACTATTCCAGAGCACTGTGGCACATGTCCTAGGATGTTAGATTTCTAAAAAGGACTGTTAAAGTTCAAGACAGTAGTTTATAACATTTAGAAACAAAGACTGATTTATTTATTTAACTGATGTTTTATGCCGTACTTATACAACAGAAGCCAGCAATATGGTGGGAGGAAACCGGGTAAAGCCTGGGGGTGAAAGCCATGATCATCCACAGTTTGCTGGCAGACCTTCTCACATACGTAGAGAGATAAGTTACATTTCATAAGTGGACCATTAAAATTTCATATTACATTTTACAGTTCCTTATAAAAACGTAGATGATTGTGCACACACTGAATTGATTGAGTTCACTTCTTCATTGATGGAATCCAAAACTATTTTTCTTTGTTCAAGTCACCTACTTTAAAAAAATGACTGGTAGAATACTAATACATTTAGGAAGTATTTAAATGGAAAAAACAGAAGACTTAAATTTTGAATATTTTGAAGTTATTAATGAGCTTCAAATTCATCTTTACCTGGCTAGACCTTGCAGGTGAATACGGCAGAGCTGAATGGCAAACGTGATCCTGTCCTGGTGAAGCATACCTCGTCCTACACGGCAATACGTTTCCTACAATATAGTCAGCGAAATTCATTTCCAAAAGCTGAAATTCACTGCATTTAGAATAATGTCTTTTTCAGCGCCCTAGACAGCAAGAAAGTACATTCCACAAATTGTGACAGGAGCAATCCCAGAAAAGCCAATTCTAATACTTAGGTTAAATTCAAATGATTTTTGTGTACGAATAAGTATACACACAACATGTATTTTTCTTGTTTCTTTCTTTTAATTGTTTTACCTCAAACAGATCGGCTGTTATTATGGAGAGCCTAGCAGTATGGTCCTTTGTATTTGCCAGCTTAGCCTCATCATTCAGCACAGCGTGGAAAATGTCCAAGAAAAACTGCAGGGAATACTGGTACAAGAAGTGCACCTAGAAGGAAAAAGAAAACTTTTAGACGTATACATCAAAAAAGTTTGCACATAAAGAAACCGAAGAATTTGAGAATTCATCTTGACAAATGTACTACACAATCCCATTTTAGTAATTACGATGAGTGTTTTATGCAAGACTTTCAACTTTGTGGATTGACATACCTGTGAACATGTCTGCAGGACTACAACATACTGTAATGCAAGTTTATCACATCCCCTGATATCTTAGAAGCCTACTGCAGTTATATTAATCTCAGGACAAATCAAGTATGTACAAATGTTTTTTGAATTGTCTGTATTCTCTAAATAGATTTGACTCGTGACTATTTCTCCTTGTACAGAAGAGTGGTGTAGCACAGACCTGTTTGACAGCATCGAGGGTGAAGTAGATGCTGCTGCAGGACTGAGCAAGGGGCACGTACTGCTGGGACACAGTCTCCACCTCCCCCATCACCACGTCAGTCTCCTCTACCTTACGTGCCACTTCTGCTGCCTCATTCTTCAGGGTCTCCAGGTGGCTGATGATACTGACACACACAAGAGAGTCACCAGACATGGATAAAGACTGTGTAGCCAGTAGAATACCACTATTACTGTGACCACACTGTACATGTGCACTGTAAGTACACGTAGCACAACACAACCAGGTGACTGATGATACCGACACACACAAGAGAGTCACCAGACACGGATAAAGACTGTGTAGCCAGTAGAATACCACTATTATTGTGACCACACTGTACATGTGCACTGTAAGTACACTTAGCACAACACAACCAGGTGACTGATGATACAGACACACACAAGAGAGTCACCAGACACGGATAAAGACTGTGTAGCCAGTAGAATACCACTATTACTGTGACCACACTGTACATGTGCACTGTAAGTACACGTAGCACAACACAACCAGGTGACTGATGATACCGACACACACAAGAGAGTCACCTGACATGGATAAAGACTGTATAGCCAGTAGAATACCACTATTACTGTGACCACACTGTACATGTGCACTGTAAGTACACGTAGCACAATACACCCAGGTGACTGATGATACTGACACATACAAGAGTGTCACCAGACACGGATAAAGGCTGTGTAGCCAGTAGAATACCACTATTACTGTGACCACACTGTACATGTGCACTGTAAGTACATGTAGCACAACACAACCAGGTGACTGATGATACTGACACACACAAGAGAGTCACCAGACATGGATAAAGACTGTGTAGCCAGTAGAATACCACTATTACTGTGACCACACTGTACATGTGCACTGTAAGTACATGTAGCACAACACAACCAGGTGACTGATGATACTGACACACACAAGAGAGTCACCAGACATGGATAAAGACTGTATACCCAGTAGAATACCACTATTACTGTGACCAAACTGTACATGTGCACTGTAAGTACACGTAGCACAACACAACCAGGTGACTGATGATACCAACACACACAAGAGAGTCACCAGACATGGATAAAGACTGTGTAGCCAGTAGAATACCACTATTACTGTGACCACACTGTACATGTGCACTGTAAGTACACGTAGCACAATACAACCAGGCGACCAGACAAAGGTCAAGATTGTGAGTCAGTAGGGCAACACTATTGATTTTGATTGGTGTTTTACGCCATACTCAGGAATATTTCACATACGACGACGGCCAGCATTATGGTGAGTGGAAACCCGGCACAGCCCGAGGGGAACCCACGACCATCCGCAAGTTGCTGCCAGGCCTTCCCACATATGGCCGGAGAGGAAGCCAGCATGAGCTGGACTTGAACTCACAGCGACCGCATTGGTGAGAGACTCCTGGGTCATTACGCTATGCTAGCGCGCTAACCAACTGAGCCACGGAGGCCCCTGCAACACTATTGCAATTCTCCTCTAATATTTCCTTGATTTTTTGGTTTTAGTCTTGCTTAATGCCATACTAAAGGAGTTTTTCACATGTACAATGGCAGTCAGTTTGATGGATGGGGGAGACTCATTTAAGTGCTCAGTGCAATCCATCAACTTTTGCTAAGTTACACCTCACCTGTCATCATCCAGAATTTTGCCCTTAGTGTCATTCAGGGCCTGCAGTAAAGACTTCTCCAGCTGACGAAGACGCAGTTGGAATTCTCCTGCAAAAGTAGGAATGAATAATTATGGTGTGCGTGATCGACAATATTATAAATATATTGTGGTAAGAAAAATTTGAGAGACAATACTGAGGGAAGATACATGTAAATAAACTTTCTTAAAATGTTTTTGCCACAATCAGCTGTAGGTGTCGCACAGCTAATTTCAACTCTAGATTTTACTTATGTATTAAACATTTTTATAGCAATACTTTATTATCTATATTTGCCTCTACAAATGCATTTTTTTTCAAGAAAGCAAAATTTTTGGGCAAAAACAGTACATCAACATTAAATAAATGTTTTAGTGAAGTATTTGACCACAAGACAACAGCGTACCTTGAAGTTTGAGAAGGTCAGACCTCTTTTTGTCCACATCAGGTCTTTCAGCCTTCAACACCTGATATTAGAAGATTCAAACATGTTGTTGGAGGCAAAAGTTTTAGATAATTTATGTTGTGGAACGAATATAACTACATTGAGAGTGAAAAACAAATTCAACTGCTATAAAACCCTAAAATACTTTTCCTTAGAGAACCATTAATGCTTTACATCACATCAGAAATTAGCTATACTGAGGTGAATTTTTTTTTTAATAATCACTATGATTATATTTGACTGGTGTTTTACGCCATTATGGTTATAAGATAACATACCTGGTTGAGACACTGACTCTGCAGACTGCTCCTTGTTACAGTGAAGTTAACAAAGGTTACTCGGGAGCAAATGTCTGGAGGGAACTCCACCTTATGACAGAAAAATATAAAAACAACAGTCCTTCTTACGAAATACAATGAAACATGAATATAATGAAATACGTAAGACGCCTGTATCGACAATTGTTACTTTTCTTTAAACCTCGCTTTGGTAACTCTTTAGTCAGCCAGACAATTTTCTAATCAGTTATAGATGTTCTCAGATCTACATTCACACTACCTTAGCTGGCTGTCATATGATAAAGACTTCACAGTTTGAGACTTACATTTGGATCCCTTGTAGAGAGGAAGATGGTGAAGGATGGTGACAAGTCAATATCCTGGTCACCCAGGGTGATGAGGACACGACCTCCAGTTCGACGCAACTCTCGGTTCAGGACAGGGTTCAGGATTGGGTCATAGCTCTCCACATCCTGAAAACCATGTAGGTATACTTAAAAAACATTTACTTATTTCTCATTCCAGTCACGCCAGTAATTAAGGCAACACTAATTTTACTGCGTTGCAAGCCGACAATAAAAAATCCAAAAATTTAACAAAAAAATCAAACTGAAACTCCACTTTTCATTGTTTCAGGTTTTCTGATCATGTAAATATATCTTCAACAAAAGAAATTGCTTGGACAGTCTAACTTTTCCACAAATTAGAGGATGTTTAATTTTTTTTTTTTTGTATACTCTCCTCCAACATTTAAAAAAGATTTCTCCTGCCCATAAAACACTTTAAATTGGTATGGCCTAACCATAAGCCAGACTCATTATTACATACCTGAACCAACAGTGGGTTACCAAATCGCAGGGCGCTCTCCAGATTCTTTCTGAATGCATCGTCCAAGAAACTGGAGAAAAAGGAAAACACTGATGCTAGAGGTTGATTCCATGAAGTAGTTCTCTTCCCAGTAATTCAAAACACTTTAAACTTAGACCTGGCAGCAAGCCTACTAAAGAATTTGGCTGTAGGACACATAGGTGTGCAAAAAATTTAGCTCAACACATAAATTACTGAATTTTGTAATAAATGGTAATTAATACGCACACAGAGCATCAACGATGGAACATGCCCCTTGTCATTAAGCTATAACCAAGCTCCACTATTAACTGCATGTCATATTAGTAATCAACGCGGTTGACCAGGCAACAAAGGGGGTGTCTAGGAGGTCGTGTGTTACCTTGTTTTGGAGATCTTCTTGTCCTTGTACTCGTTGAGGATGAACTCTGTGGCCTGACCGGAGGGGTCAATGATGAGAGGGTAGCGGTTGAACCTCTTCAGCATGATGGCGTTCTCTGTACACAGGTCGTCCGTGGGTAAAGAGTTAGCCTGCCATCTCAGTCTCTCGTCAGCATTAGACAGGTACTGGGCAAGTCAACAAGAAGTCAGGTGGAACATAGAACCGTATTTATCAGTATATGGCAACATTATGTCCAGCACAAAAGATTAAAAGGTAATCAAACATACATTTAGTTTCTTGTAAATGCTACAGTAAAACATCAGTACACCAGTATAAAAAGGTTAATAGATGATATGTTAATATGGACAGTTGCCCTAAATTATAACCAGTTTGCAAACAGTCCATCTTGACAAGACTTAAAACATATGGGTATGTTGAATGTTGAATTAAATGTGTTACCTATAAATTTAATCCGGGGTTGATCTGACATTAGGTTTGGCAAAATTTTGTTTGGCCATGGATGTCCTCAAACCAACGTCCGAGCATGCTCCATTTAAAAACCTGATGCAGTTTGTGTGGTAGTTTGTCATTACCCATCAAATACGTCCCCACGGCCTGAAGTTTGTGCACACTTATGTTCCTTATCTTTTCGTCTTGATTTATCACAAGCACATTATCGATCGTCGCCCGCGAGATTCCTAGGTGAAGCTCAAAGCAAACAGCTGTACTGCTAGCCTCCACGTATTTGACCATAGCTTCATAGTGGTAACTTAAAATGCAGTGAGCTTACCTCAACCCGAGCAATGTCTGTCCTGAACAAGATGTTAGCCTGCTGCATATGCGAGGACCAGGTCCCGAATAGATTCTGCCTCATCTGTTGGTCAAAGTAACCTAAACAATCGCAGGAGAAAAACATTCCAAGGTGTGTTTATAAAAGTATTTGCGATGAACCCTGTGTCGTGTGTTTTTCTCTGGATCTTCTCTGTTTTCTCACACGACAATGCTGTCTACTGTTGTGTAAGTGGAAAAATTTTTGAGTACGATGTAAAACACCAATTAATAAATAAAATCGACATGTATCTTTAACAGAAAAGTGACCACAGTATATCAAGTCAACAAATCTGTCCACTTTTCCATGAGAAAAGGAATAGAGTATGGCATCTTTTTTGAAAGGCCAATATATTCTTTCCTTCTTTTTATATTTTGAAACTCTTCAATGGTTCAGTTTAACAGTTTTAAGTGGATATTTATCAATTTCTTACCTGCGTAAGACATGAAAGCAGAAGACAGAAGGACATCTCCGATGATGGTGGACATTTGGTTTTTGAAGGTCTCACTGCCAGCTTCCCATCTCTGTTTCTCATTACCCAGACTCTGCAGTAAGGCTACACTGCGCTCCACCTATGGTAAAACATTCAAATCAGGTCAGTATGAAATACCAAAACGACTGCTTCACTAAACATGATATCAAGTGTTTTCTTTTAAATGCCCTAATTCTTCAACCTTTTCAACCATCTCTGATAAATATTTTGAACATTCTGAGAGAACTATGTGATGTAGAAAAATAATTTGCACAGTTTTATGCAGCTTGCATATTTAATGACCCAAACAAATCAGGTTAGGGTCATTTTCACAATAACTGTATGCATAAATTTCATTGAAAAAAGTGCTTTACAAGCTGAAAAACCGAAAAGCTCTCCATACTCACTTTGCCCTCAACTGCGGCCAGATCAGCCTTGATGGCCTGGGCCTGACTGATGAGCACGGCATACTCCTCCTTATACTTGGCGATGCTCTTCTCCAGCTCACTGACCACCTTGTTCACCTCATCGTTCTTCATGCGGTTCTCCTTGGCCTGGTTCTCCAGGGCAGCCAGCTCATTCCTCAGCGGCTCAATCCTCTTCAGCATCTCAGCGTAGTTAATCTGTTACGCAACAACAATCAGTATAACATCGATCAACATTTCTGCTATTTCCTTATTCCGAGCCATTCAGAATATAATCACTTTATATTGATTTGCATTTCGTTTCGATGCGTCTCCAAACATACATCACATCACCGATGTTGGAATGTACATTGAAATGTTGCAAACTAATAAACAGAAGTTGCCTTGCATATACATTCACGGTAGTGTTACTTGAGCTTTTAGTTCAAAAGTTCTTTTTGTAGAACTAAATCAATACACTTCTTTCAAGAAGATGGCAACTATTCAGCTCTTTCTCATCACACTACAGTGACTTTTATGCTCATGAATAAACCAAATGACCTTTTCTTTTCATACTATTAGATCTCATATAATCTTCAAAACAATTTCTTCGTAATCATTATACCTGCTATATTTTGGGCAGTCCAGGGTTGGAATGAAGGCAAATTTCAAATTGTTGGAGCATTGGACACTAATTGATATTCCAATTTACTTTAAACCAGGTCACAATTACACAAAGTACCCATCTGAAAGTCCATTTCCTACTGATTTCAAACATGGTTGTAATTTCTTCTCAAATGTATGAATTTTCACGCAGCACTTCATCTACAAGTATATCTGAATTTCATGTGTCTGAATAGTGCAAAACAAAATCTAGTTTCAGTTTCAGTGTGTCCAATATGCCCCTCCCCCCCCCCCAAAAAAAATAATGAAGAACCTCAAAGCTTTTAGCATTATAATTATTGCAAAAAAAAAAAAAAAAAGTCATAAAACAAGTATTTGAAAACTTTGGAATGAAATTTGTTTCAGATGACATGAGCTTTATTTAAAGATGGTCTGTTCAATAAATAACATATCTTAATGGAATCTGTTAAGCGACTTTCTAGGAATCTGATCTGATGATACACAGTGTATCAGCGAGTTACCTGAGCAATAGCCCACTTGACCATAGGTCCACAGGCTAAACTGGCCCTGTTCACCTTCTCGTAGTTATAGTCTGGGTTACTCAGGTACTTGTTCTTCATCTTCTGACGAATTTCATCACTAAGACATACCAAAATCTCAAATTATGATTTATTATAATATGCATATTTCATTCTATTTTCAGCATAAAAAGGTTATATTTACTTCAAACTGCATATCAAGATGAAAAATATTCGGATCCATAACCATTAAAATTGCAGATTGGCATTTGTTCATGTTATACTCAAACTTTAAGGTAGAGAAAACTATGCACAGTCCAAAGAAAGCTGATCCATGAAATACATTCTAACTTTATACAAATCAGCGGGAGATTTTTTTTATCTGATGCAGAATAAATGACTTCTCAATCATATGACCACAATTACTTTTATCGATGGAGGAAACCAGGGAGTCTGGGGTAAACTACAAACTTTTGGCAAGTTACAACAAAGTGGTTTTTTTCCTCAATAAATATAATACTCTGCAGATAACCCCTCTACGCATGATGTTCTTCACTTATGGTCACCACGCCTGCTATAGTTGGCCTCTGGGGGACAGATTTGAACAGGTGACATTAAAGGTCAAGTTATCATGCAAGGCCATAGTATGGATGAAAGAGCTTATATATTATAACATAGTTAAGTTTCCTCATGAAAGTTGAAAAAACACTGATCAGGTACCCTAATTCTTCTACCTTTTCAACCGTCTCTGCAACCAATATTTTTAGTGTCATTTTCATGATAATTGTATGAATAACTTCCAATGAAAAGAGCGCTTTAGAGGCTGAAACGGTTGAAGATTTACAGTACATGAAAGTATGCTATTTTGTCTACTTCAAAACTATTTTCCATCACCCATGTCAACTCACAATCACCAATAAGCCGTATGTTTAACACAAGAAATTTACCCTTTCTTTCAACAAATTTATCATATTAGATAGAATACATGTACAGTCACAAGCAGTGGTGTAAATGAGCAAGAAAGATATTCAGCTGTTGGCAACTAACATGAATCGAAACATTTCATGTCATATCTAGAGCTTTGCAAACGTTTTGGAGAGATTTTTATTCAGAACAGCCATCTGCTGGATTCTTTCCATGATATCTACGTTTGTATGTACCCCAACTATCAAGCAGTTAGAACCACAAGGCATTCACCTGATGTCAGAGGTCTGCATGTTGACAATGTTAGTAATAAAGTTATCCTTCATAAGGACGCTGCGAATGATGCGCCAATCAGAGATGTTCTCGCCCAGGAGGAGGCAGATGCCCTCCAGGGCCAGTTTGACGACGGGAGGGGGGTTACTCATGGTGCGCACCTCCACCAAGTGCTGCTTCTTGATGGACTTTACAGCTGGTGAACAGGAACACAGGCAGCTGGTTAGATGGTTAGTACTGCTGTGGGGGGAGTTTGGGAGGAGCGTTGGCATTGTGGGGTTTGGAAAGCTCATGTAATCTGGCTCAGGGAGAATAAATACACACACAGAGATAGAAAAGCTAAATCAAGGGAACAGATGGACATTTTTTTCACTTTATTACATTGTCTTTCAAATGGGCATGGAATTTTTTTTTTTTTTTAATTTGAACACCTATCCAACTTCCACGTAATATAATTACCATTATTACCTATGAAATAGAAAGTTATGTTTTTGTCTCTGGGGCAGTAGCTTTATAGAAAATATTATATCATAAATCAAATTCCGGCGATGATCCAGAATGCGATCCACATCTAGACATTTTTTAAGGGATCTGTATCTAGACATTTTCTGAAGGATTCTTTGCACTTGACAGACAGGAGAGAAATGAAGTTGGTGAATGTCTACATTTAGTTGTGGCTGAGCACTGTGTTCTCGTAGTGCATTCTAGTTTAGGAAGAGGATTTATAACAATTCTTTTCTGTCGGCAGCCTCCTCAAATCAAGGCGAAGCCTACATACTTTCCTTTCCCCTGTGTGTATATATATATACCATTCCGTAGCCTTCAGTACTGAAAAAAGGGTACAGAAAACACTCATGCTCAGGATGAAAAACCAAACTTAAAGGATGTAGGAATGCATGTTAGGGAAATGAAAGGCAGAATACAAGGCAGCCTGCTGAAGAGTTTGATGGGGGAAAAATGTGAAGATACTGAAAGCAAAACTACATGCAGAATCCAGAACAAGCAAAACACATGCAGCACACCCAGTATCACTTACGTCACATCATCAGTCTTAAAATTGACAATGGTGGAGATGAAGTTGTCCCTCATAATGGTGCCCCTGAGGGACTTCCAGTCCAAGTCAGACTCTCCCAGTAACACACAGATAGACTCAATAGCCACCTTAACAGCAGTGGGTGGGTTAGCCAAGGACTTCACTTCCACCAAATGCTGTTTCTTAATTGACTTCACCGCTGGATAACAAGGCACACAAAATATATACAAATACTGGACAAAGGTACCAATGAGAAGGCCACTTAATACCAAAGTACAAAGAAACATACACTAGTGAACGTAAAGTCATGACCAATATAAATATTACATTTGAACTATAAAACAAGATACGCATGACTTTTGAAACAATTACAACCATGCAAATAGCCAATCAAACACAAACAAGGTGGATATAATGAAGAGAGCAAAAACAGAATTGAGAAAATCACGTAAGCATTTGCTACAGGATTATAGTTTTTAGTTAAAAATTAAAACCGTGATTTAACTTTTTGCCTACATATATCTTACATCTCTAAATGAAGATTTTTTAATACTCCAAATGACATTATTTGAAACAGCAAAATTGTCACAGTGTAGCTATGGAAGACAATACATTTGTATTTACACAGGGGAATGTCATTTCCCTTTTAAACTCAATGAAATGAATACATTATCTAAGTGTTGTTTGAGGTTTTGAATTAATGAATTAACACATAATTTAGCAGATGAGGAACCAGTGAAAAATTGTTTAGATTCTGCTGTCCACAAAAATGAGTACATACCATTCTGTGCCTCAATAACAGCAGGTTCCACCCCAGCCAAGTCCTCTCTCACAGAGTTCTGTTTCTCAGCTATCACCTTGGTCTGCTCTGTCAAGGCCACTTGAATCTCCTGGGAGGTCACCTTCTTCCTCTCAGCCTCTTGCTGGTCTTTAACCTGCACATATTTCATTTACATGTTAGGTTTGAAACATTTACAACATTGGTTTTTATACACTACTTTTCAGAAACACACGCTTTCTCTACGGTCAACAAACATATCATAGTAGCTTAAGATAATCATTAACTTATTCTAGGTTTATCTTCACACTAACTTACTACCTGATCAAGTCAGATGATAAGCTGATCAGCTCAGTCAATGAGTTAAGCATAGGACTGCCATCTGTTTGAATTGAGCATTGACTTAATATTTGTTTGAACTTATAAGCTCTGAGTAACTATTTGAGCTCAACATTGACTTACCATCTGTTTGAGTTTAGCATTGGCTGCTGTGTTCTTCTCCTCCAGCTCTATCCTCTTCACAGACAGGGACTTCTGCAGCTCCTCCACCTGTTCCACAGTCTCGTGGATCTTCTGCAGACCCACGTTCAGATGGAGCTGCTGTTCCTCCAGGTCTGACCGCTTCTCATGGTACAGCTTGGCCTGAACGAACAATGACACAGTTCTCTGAGGTTAACCTCAGTTATTGGATGAATATAAGCATAATACAACCAAGCTACATACATGTAACCTACTTCTCTGAGAGAATGGCCATAAAGAACAACATCATAATGACGTTGCGTTACTGTACCTCATTTCTGTTGCTCTCATTGGACAATAGCACATCATGGGAAAAGATTCTTTGAGTGACAACTGCAATGTACCATGCTAAACTGTGTTAAATCACATTAATGTTAGTCTTCAGTTGTTCTCCATTGTAATCCACTTCATGCATCGTCTATTTCAGTCAGTTCCATACATGTATGTACATTCTGTGCAGTGTATAAGGCAGAGCGGTTGTGGTAATAAACATGCAATAAAATCTAAAATCATCATGTGTCATTCCGTCTAATAACAAAAATATGGTATGTTGCAGAGTTCAACATTGTGATCTGTCAGCTCTCAACATTTCATGAACAACTTGTGCTACAGTACTCACTGTACATCCACAAATCAGGATGTTTCACTATAAAAATATGGACAATGCTGAATGTCAAAAAGAAAAAGACAGAAAGGAGATGTGTTTATGATTTATTTTATGGGAGTTTTACCCTGTACTCCAGAATATCTCACTTATCCAATGGCGGTCAACAGTGTGGTGTAGCAGGGCTGGGAGAACCCATGATCATCCGGAGGCTGCCGGAGTGAGTGAGTGAGTGAGTGAATGCTTGGGGTTTAACGTCGTACTTAACAATTTTTCAGTCATATGACGATGAAGGAGTCCTTAGAGTGCATGTAATGTGCATTCTTGTTGCAGGATGGATTTCCACCGCTCCTTTGCCTCGAGTTGATTCACTGAGACAACTCAACAAAGACTCCCCAACCTAGCCATTATACTGATAAGTGTCAACCAGTCGTTGCACTTCCCCATCGCCAAGTGATGAAGCTACTTCCTCTTTTTTTTTCTTTTGTAGAAGTCTTAGGTGTGACCTGACATATGATTAACCCAGTATCTCCTGTCCCTGAAGCGGACACTATCAGTTGAGCCATCAGGGCCGGTCAGAGGCTGCTGGAAGACCTTCCCATTTACAGCTGGAGAGGAAGTCAGCATAAGGTGTGCTTGAACTCATAGTGACTGCATTAGTGGGCCATTGCGACGCACCGGCACGCTAACCACCTCTGCCACGCAGGCCCCCCCAAAATATATGAGAATATGGACTTACGAAGTGATTGATGAAGTCCAGGTAATGCCTAGGTGTGATGGCCATGGTCCTGCCTCCCCTCTTAGCCACACGACTGTTGGCCTGGTGCAGGGTCTGGTGGACATACACAAACGCGTTGATCACCACATCCCTGTGGGTGGGGTTGTTGGGCATGTCGTCATGAGCCACGGGCAAGTAGTCTGGGGCAACATACTGTAGGTAAAGAGCAGATAGTACATATCAGAAAATGTTACCTTAATTAGTGAAGGGTGGCATCAACCAAGAATTCTGTTTCAAAATGACAGAATTAACATGAACACAAGTGTATGGATTAAAATGGACATCTCGCTCTGAAGACTGATTTCTCCCTACACAAATTTCATGCTAAATAGCAACAAAAAAGTTTACAAATATATTTTGTCAGGATTCTAATACAGCTAAAAGTCTTGAAGTTTTAACAAAACTTAACCAAAAGTTCCAACAGAGAATGAGTCTCTACTTCAAGCCTTGTCTTATACAGTATGCATGTTACATCTACCCATAAAAATTAGGTCCTCACCAAAGATCAAAGATACAGAAAGTCAGAATACCACAAAACTAACACAATACATTGCAGAAAACTCACATTGGGTCTCTCCAGATCAATCTTGCAGGTGAATTCTCGACCCACTTGATACAAAGCTCCAGTGGACCAGTCTCCAAACCAGTTCAGTACACACCTGAAATATGCAAATTACAGACAAGGTAAAATGGTTTTCATTTAAAGCTCCACCAGTTCCATTAGGTACAGATTTAGTAACAAGTGCATAATATTTCCTCATAACTAAGACGTTTTAAAATTATAAAAATTAAGAATAATGTTGTTTGAAAATATTTAGCTGGAACATTGGTTTAATATTAATTTTCCAGATTTACAACTGGTGACTGTGCTGAATGTCTTCAACCAACACGTCATAACAGCATACGATGAAGTAGATTAGGCTGTGCCAGCAGCTCAGGCAAACATAACCTAAAGACTAGAATGATGAAGGTTTAGGACTGCTTCAGAAAATAATGCTCTGTGTTGGAATAAACATTACAAACATGCGAAAATGTTCACAAATTACAGCAGTTTACCTGTTGAAGAGAGCAGGTGAGGTGGCAGCACGGTCCTTCAGTCCTTCTGATGATGGGTTCATTGTGAACACAACATGCAGATTTTTCATCACCTGAAAATCAACAATAAAACAATTACTGTCATTTGTCTTAACAAATATGTAGTTTGTTAGATAACAATAGGTAATGTTGGGTCTTATTTTGGGTTTCAATTGTGACATGCAGGTAAACAGATTCTTACTGCTACCAATGTGTACTGTTTTTTATTGACTGGTTTATATACTTATTCAAGAGTATCAATTGCAATCTCGTTCATGGGTGGACGAAAAAAACTTTACTGCTGCTGCCTATGAAGGTTGTTTGATACAATTCTTGACGACTTTTAAAATACAAGTAATAAACGTGAACGCTGAATATAACCTGAAGTTGGTTCAAAACAACCACGCGACGGGGTCAGACTGGTTTTCAACTTTCAACATATAAGGTACTTAAATTACTGAACCATTACCAATCTACCACAAAAACAAAGATTCAAGATTACTTGTTTGTGATTAAAAATTTCACTTCTAATGACAAAATCCCACATGTGTGTTTACCTCCTGCGTGAACCACTTGTAGAGCTCCTCCCCAGAGTCCAGCATGAGCCCCTCCCTCTGGGAACCTTCCTTACATTGGGTCATCAGCGTGGTGTACTCATCCCCCTCAAACAGGCCGGGCACCTCACCATTAGCCAGCAGGGTGTTCATACGCTCCAGGAAGCTGGAGTCCAGCACGTTCGACTCATCCATGATGAATGCTATCTTCTCTCCCTGTTACAACAGTACATGAAATTCATTTCAAATTATCCCGCACAAAACCAGAAATAATTATTAACTGATTCATTTATTAGGATGAGAAAATTTTCTTCAAGCATTGTGAAACTACAGAAATAAAGGAAACATTTATTAGGATGAGAAAATTTTCTTCAAGCATTGTGAAACTACAGAAACAAAGGAAAATCTCAAAGCTATTTACAATGTACTACTGTAAATGTCAACAGCAAACACGCATTATTTTTTCTTCTGATAGTTCTTTCGTTTACGTTTTTGTAAGGAAATGTCCCTTCTTCATTTAGATGTTATCTGTGATAACGTCCCAGTTAAACTATGACTATACCCACCTTGCAGCCAGCCCTTCTGAGCACATTTCTCAAGTCCTCATCAAAGTCGTTAGCTGTGTATTTATTGTGCACTTTGATCTGTACGACAGACAGCCCGTTCATCCATGCAACAAAACGTGACAGGGTTGTCTTCCCTGCTCCACTGACTCCGATCAGCAGGACGTGACCCTGAGGTTGACGGAAAATTCGGTCAATCCTCAGGACGTGATCCAAGACCTCGTCAAACAGGACAAGGGGCACATCCAGCTCCTCTTCATAAAACACCTAACAACAACAACAACAGTGATTGTCAAGCAAGAACTATATCCCACATTTAAAGGAGAAGAAAATTTAAATATCAAACAAATACCATTGAAAAGAGTATGCATTTCCTCAAAGGTGCAGGCCATAAACAAATTTTAATATGGACCTCAAGTTGATAAATTATAAATAAAGTTGGTGCCAAAATCCTCTCTGGGCAACTCCATTTCGCCTCAGAACTAGTCTTGAAGTCTTCTGTGTTAGGAGAAATGACGTCGGAAATTAACTACATGTATTTCATACATTTACGATAGAACTCTTCTTCCCAGAAGGTAGCGAACAGTACAGTTCGTTTTCCGCTTGACGATCGGGGAAACCGGAATTTTCGACGTAGGTTCTGAGTTTACACGGATAAGCCGGCAGTTTTAACGACTCACTGGCTGAGAGGCAACACACCCCCTGCATAAATTACAGGGTGTTAAAGACAGAGGACACTATCAACTCAGCAATTTATGCCAGCTTTGCCGTTTTCAGGCTTTACATGTATGGCGAGGAAAAATGGCAAAATTATGCAGCAGGCACCAGCAGACAAAAGAAAATGTGCTCTTTTCAGCCTATAGTGTCATTGTTTTAAGTTATCTTCTCCTTTAAAAGGTGGAGAAATTCCTAAATGTGAATTTTTTCCTGATTTTTCCTTAAGGAGAAAAAGACACCTGAAAATAATTTTTGTATGGTGGGTATTTGGGACCACCTTTTGGTATTTATAGTCTTTGTTTAATAATGTCATAAATGAGAATTGTTCTTTTCAGCTCACAAATGTATTAAACCTCAATTTGGATCATATTTATATTTTTAAATATGTTCATAAATATTATGATAATTTAAGTTAAACGCTTATGTTTCAATATAAACAACAAATTTACATTCAAATAAAGTAGACAAGCATCACATCCTTATTTAGAACATTATTATGCAACAACAATAAATACCAAAAGTTGGTCCCAAATACCCACCATACACAAATATTTTCAAATACCCTTTTCTCTTGAAAAAGAAAATCCAAAAAATATTAAAGATCATATTTGCAAATAAGTTTTGAAGCTCTTTCATCTGATTTTGGCATCATTTTTATGTTTTCTTCTCCTATAAATACACAACTCTTAAGCAACAATCAAACTGAGGGGCAACACAGCATATCTACACAAAGCATTTCATACTAAACTAGAACATGTAAAGCAGTTATGCCGGCTAATCAGAATCAGGAAATTCCGAAATATGCAACTTATGCACGAATCAGGCAATATTAGGAGTAATTTTTTTTCACAGAAGCCAAAGCATGACGAGCCTGCATTCCTCACTTTTGTGTAAGCGCCAGATAAAAATTTGCAGTCATAAATTTCACATGCTCAAGCAGTACAGAAATCTGCTCGCATACCTTCAGCCTCGCTTTGACATAATCCCGGAGTTCCTCTCTGTCCACAGGGACGTAGTCTTTAGACAGCCAGTTACTGAAGAGGATAGGCCTGGTGAGGGCATCAGCACTGTTCAGGTTAGTGAAGTGTTTATGAGCCACCAAGTCAATGTTCTTGTCTGTCCACCGTCGCTCCTCATCCTCCACAAGCCTAAATGAAGTGAAGTACAATTGATAATTTTTAGATCGGAAAAACTTTCCAAAAACCCTTCAAACCTGTCCTAGATCGGAAAAACTTTCCAAAAAAGAATTCAAACCTGTCCTAAGCTTTATATTGTGTAGCTATTTCTCCCAGAAATATGCAGTCATGAGGACAGATGCATTTCAAGAAAGATACACATCACCCTTGAAATACCAAGCTTGTGAGTATATATTAACAATATATGAACAGTTAATTTCAACATAAAGAGTTTTGGAATCTCAAGATACACAGACAGACAAGCCACCATGCTTGAAGTTGATTGATATTCATAAGATCGTCCTATTTCTGACTTTTAAGTAAAACAGTTCTCCAAAAAACAGTGTTATATATAAAAGTAGGATGGGTGCAACTCAAGGTTTTAAATCTAGGCATAAATAAAAAAGTTTCCAAATCTCTAAGGATACTAAGGATTATGTGCAATAAATTTTCATCATCATGTCATATTAGACTTCATATCCTTCACAGCTGCAAATTACCTGTCTTGGAAGAGACGGAGAGCCTCATGAGCCCAGATTCTCACCAGACCCTCTACAGAAAGGCTCTCCAGGGGTCGCAGTGCCTCACAGATTCCTCTCACCCAGCGCGTCATCTCACGTGGGCTGTAGATGTAGTGAGGCTGCATGTCCTGGGTAAAGCGCTCCTATAATTATCAGTAACAGGACTGAGCCTCATTGACGACCACAGCCACACCTCATATTTCAGTACACATAGAGATAGAAATTAGTTGCAGTAAATTTATTTCTCTGATATTTCAATATGGACATGTGTGGTTCTCCTTGCAAAGGACCACCCTCCCTACACGAAAAAAATATACTGCCACCCAGTTTTATGAGAAGGAAATTCAACAAAGCCAGAAGGAAGCTATGACTCAACACCAGGTACCAGACTTTTATCACTTATACACTGGCCTCCAATATCTTATTGGTAGAGGAAAACAGAGCGGAGTAAACCATGATGTGCGACAGGTCAACAGTAAACTTCATGTAAGTCTACAGGAAAAAGAACTGCCAAACGTAACATGTCATCAAAGCCCAGAAAACAATGAAAGCTGGTAAATCTCTGTCTCAACATGGTATTCAACACCCACCATCTGGCAACTGAAAGCCAAACAGGTAGGTCGCAACCTGCTTCCTTTCTCAACTCGATACACAGCCACACAGACATAACAATGACAATGTTTAATACTTTAAGTTAGTCTTACCTGTGACATGAGATAAAACTCCACCATGGCATTGGTGAGTGGATCCGCATATGTCCTCAGGCTGGGGACAAGTCTTAGCATGGCTCTGTTAAACGTGCCATAGATCATCTTGAGGGAGACCTCCCCTGGGTAGTCCACATACACCACAGGCACATGACGCAGGAACCTGAAGTATTAAAAAATTTACCGATTTCAAAACAACTTCATTAAAAACTTTATGAAATTCGAAAACTATGCAGTTTTAAATTTGAATACTGATATCAAAATATTCAACGCCTGTTCATGTACTTGTAATTTTAGTCTCAAAGCTTCTTAGTAGTTGTTTTCTTAAGTACCCTGCTTCCACAAATGGAAACAAATCTTGAAATGATTGAAACACAAGTACCTTCAGCCTAATAGGGGAGTTTCGAGTTTAAACTATTCTGTAGTTAAAGCTAAACAATCCCGAAAAATGTTGGGCAACCTTTACTCACATTAATTTACCGATCAACTGTCTCACCATGTTCCAGAAGTAGAAATAACACATATTTCCTTTTGGAACTTCTCAAGTACATTAATGTTCAGCTCCTCAATTTTCTCCATCATTGCATTAATCCAAAAAAAGTTATCAAACTTTATTCACATGCTCATATAGCAGTAGATATGATTAAAAAAAAAAGTTGCCTCACATTTTTGACAGGTCACATGATACAATATGACCCTTTTTATACCTTTATTGATAAAAGAGTTCTAACATGAAATTCCTCTACTGAATAACAAATATCACTTAGATTATTCAGGATAACTAACATTGTTACCGAAATCAAGTAGGTAGAAGGTAACTATTTCATAAGGTAACAGATTTGCTTCCCTTTGCAGCGAGCTGCTGAGCCCTATTCTTCAAAATGGAAGAATAATACCCAGCTGGAATTTCTTAATATCCTGTGTTAAGTTATTATTACCTGTGTGAGAGAGGTTTTCTGCCTGGGTCTGTTGGGGGGTTACATGCTCCCACAAACTGGATTCTCTCAAATTTGACCCAGGTCTGGTCGGAGGTACGATAAAATCCTCCGTGTTCCATCATCTGGCGCAGGAATGAGATCACTCGTTGTGTACCTGTAGGAATGAACACAATAGTTACATGTAGGCAACGTGACAAACTTTTCATTTCTGACACTCAAGTACTTAAAAACAGAGATAATGATCAGCAGTCAACTCAACTACAGAGAGAACATCTTGCATCTGAATGTATTTGCTTGAGAACTGTGACATTTAAAAAGCCCAAGATCTCTCATAATCAAAAATCAACCAGTTTCTTGACCAGGTTTTCCTTCTGTTCCCCCCTCCCCCACCCCTCACCCAATTTTAGTGACAATTCTATGAACACAACTATGTACCTGCTCGCACAACAACTGTCATAAGAATTACAAAGCTCCAGGGGTATAACATACCATATTTGTCCATGTCTGGCAGATTGATTTCGTCGCAGAAGAGGACGAGCCACTTGTTAAGCTGGACAGGGGCCAACACTGTGCCATTAGGGGTGCGGCGGTATTCACAATAATGATCAAACGTTTTGAGCAGCAGCTCTGGGGTTGTGGCACTGGAGAAGTTCAGACCTACCACCTTCATAAAGAAAAGTCCAGATACAGGTGTTGAATGAATCAATGATTATGGCTTTACAACACAACAACAGGATTATATCAATATCATGGCCAACACAGGTGTTAAAGTTGTACTGTATCATCTGCATTGGTAAACATCAAAAATGATTCAAAACAAAAACATCTAATCAACAACCAGCACTGTGAACTGTCTATCTACACAGTCACTATGCAGAAAGAGAATATAAAAAAGCTATACTATATAAATAGCTACACGTATCAATGAAGTATAACTGCTCAGGAAGGACAAATATTACTTAGAAAGTAAATTGCGTGTCACATAAAACCTCTACATTAAGTGCAAATATGCAATAAATGACAAAAAAAGTTGATGTTGCATTGCACCTAGACTCCATTTTAAGTGATTGTCTTATGTTAAATAAATGATAGAATGTTTAACAGAGAGACTTATAGAACACCTTGTTGTAGTAAAAAAGAAACTAAAAAACTTTCCAAAATTATTATGAACATTATCCCCAACATATAGTCTTACCTCCATATCTGGCAGGGCCCTAAGGGCACTGAACAAGGTCATGGTCTTCCCTGAGCCTGGAGGGCCACACAGGACCAGGGGCTTGTGTTCTGCAAGCCAGGTGTACAACAGAGCTTCATGGCGCACTGTGTCTATGGTTGGGATAACCACATCAGGGGAGGCAACTTTGTGAGTCTCCACCTCCACTTGGGGAACTCGGCTTTGCCATGGCTGCCATTCTCCAGTTATGGTTGGCTGAAAGTTTTAATATGTAAAGTGTTTACAAATAAGTTTTAATAATATGGTGAAAGTAATTTAATTGACTGAAGTATCTTATGACAAATAATGACGAATGACAAATTGCGCACCATTACTTTATAGCCCTTTTTTGTGCCATAAATTATCATTTTTCAGTGTGACCACACAGACCACGTTGTCAAAAGGATGGCAGTCATTCGGCTAAGGAGTTGCAAAAGTCTCATTTTGTGACCGAAAAAAATCCCATTACAAAAAGCCAAACAAAAATGAGAACTTTATACATGCACCTTCATTGGATAATGTTCTTTTGGTATTCTAAAAATTGTCTCCATGGCACCTTAGATTTTTTTTTTTTTTTTTTGACCACCATGCCAAGAGATAAGGATATTCTGGTAATGAACATTCAACAGGATATCTTCTGTATGGTTTTTTCTTCAATTTTCACAATTCATACAATACAGTTAGTTGATCATGTTAAGCGTACATTTTTTTTTTACAAACAAACTGTGCTACTATCTGAACAAGCTTAACATGCTGGAAGACTTTTTTTACTGTACCTCATAGTCAATGATGGGGACATTGGTAGCACTGGGCATAGGGATGGTGGTGATTCCTCGTATGAAGTCTCCCATGTCCTGTCGGATCTTCAGTTTTCCATCACCAGACATACTCCAGACAAGGCTGTGGATCAGGTACTTGGTGATGTAATGCTCCAGCTGCTCTGGCTATAAACAGGAGAAACGTAGTGCCAAGTGTTATTGTGGGATGCCTATATGTTTGTTCTGCACAAGGATACAACACAATCTAACAATAAAGCATATTGCTTGTAACCACATGGATCAGTAAGCCTTTCTATGAAAGTGATTTGGGTAATTTCAGAAAACACAAACTACCTTGGCAATACAATTCCTTATTTCTCACACATGAAGACAGGTACTTTATGTCTTTTCTTTTTATTTCACTGTTACACTTTATGCCCAAATTCTACCACCAGCACAGACACCTCAACTGATACTATGAGTTTATCATACTGACTGGCATGGGGAAGTCTGCGTGGTTGTGGTTGTAGGTGAGGATATTGCGCACTCCCTGGTTCAACATGGAGAACAGTGACACCAGGGCTCGCAGACGGGTGAAGTCCATCACATGCTCCAGAGTGACTGCATATTCCAGACAGCGGATGATCAGGCCATCTGAGCCAAAGTGAGGGGTCAAAATACCAGCCACATCTCTCTGTACCTGTGCATGGACAGAGAAAATCATACCCTCATTAAATGACATTGTTGTTAAACACCACAATCTTTTCACTTAGCAGTTAATAAATGGTTACTGAAAGATGAGTAAGCGGAAAAAAGCACAAATGACATTCTCTCCTGTGATATTCTCACATGAAAGAAAAACCACACCAAACCAGATCATCCTGTTATGTAAAGATGACATAACATTTGCTTTAACTGCTGGCCCAAGTATCACAAAGCTGTCCTTCACCTAAGTCACAGCTATAAAACTGTTACTTACGTCAGGAATTTTTAGTTTAGTATTTTAGAGTTGTCTTAGACTTTCATGACAACTTTGAAAATTAGTGCTTGACTACAAAAATAAGTTCTGGAATTATGCCACAAGTTGAGACTAAACCTGGCTAAAGGCTTGGACAGCATTGTGATCCTGGTGCCAGGCTCTCCAAGGCCATTGTATCATGGCAACATCCACCTTTGACACTTTTTACTGTTACCTGCATTATAACAAGTAGTTTACTGCTCAGAAAAGACTCTACTTTTACTAGAGGATCATGCATGTTATGTACGGGTAACAACTTGTGTGTTTATTATCCCGTAAACCTTTAATGTCTTGATAAGAACATCTTTATCGAACCATGAAATCTGTTTGTTTGGCAAAGAGTTGTTGTCCATGAGTTATGTGTCTGATCCCGTGTCAACTTGCTCCTAAATGAGTCCAAACAAAGCTAATTGTCACCATTTCCATCATGTCAGGGCAACAAAAAAAGTTGACCACTTACAAGGTAGGTTAGTACATACCTGTAAAGTTGGGGACACAGTTTCCTCCTGTTCACCTTGCTTCCCGGTACCAAATGACCTCCAGGAGTCCTCATCCTCCTCTAAAGGAGCGTTCTTCAGTAACTGGAGGTAGTTTTCAAATATCATCTCTGTGGAGAGGACATCCTCACTAAACCAGACCATACCACAGCGACTGACAGTGGCCAGTGTGGCGTACTGGAGGTCCTGCACCTCAAACATTATCCTTACCTGCAAAATAACGATGGTAAAGAACTGGATGAGTGACTGGGGCACCAAATTAGTAGTATTCAACCAAACTATGACTAAAGTAAAGAAACTGATAGGATTGCTATTCAACCCTCGGATAGTGCAAGGCCAATTATTAAGTGGCCTCCTGAAAAAAAAAAAATGGTTGGAGAATTCTATTTACTTTAGGGTTCTTCAACCAACTAAGGGATGAGTTTCACCACTGACACCAGACGGTGGAGACATTAACACAAAGTGTTCAGATTCTCGTGGGCTCTTCCACAGGTCGAGTCTGAAACTCTCAAACACTAATAAAACAATCAAGCCATTGGCATAAATATTTGACAATTAAGGTCTCCTACATGATATTTATTAACTTATCATTTGCAATGATTAAATGTAAAATCACAAGGTACTTTCTTTTTCCGGAAATATTTCCCGGACATCGGTTACAACACTCACATTTGGTGGTATTCCCAATCTCTCCCCATTGGGCAGTGTCAGCAGTTTGTTATCATCCAGGACAGAGTTGAGATTCTCCACCCACTCTGGGTCCACATCTCCGTCAAAGATGATCCACTGTCTCTTCTGCAGCTCTCCTCTCACATTGTCAATAATCCTATAAACATCAAGATAATGTATTTAAGCATAAATGGATAAGAGGAAAGATATTCTTCACAGCTGGTAATGAAGTATGCAATCAATGCTCCTGTCACTGCACATGAAATATTTGAAGAGTTCACGCACAAAACAAGAGACAACTCCATTTCTATTCTCATATCACATTCATTAAATTTTGTATTTATTTATTTATTTATTTGATTGGTGTTTTCACTTATACGACGGCGGCCAGCATTATGGTGGGAGGAAACCGGGCATAGCCCGGGGGAAACCCACGACCATCCGCAGGTTGCTAGCAGACCTTCCCACATACGGCCGGAGAGGAAGCCAGCATGAGCTGGACTTGAACTCACAGGGACTGCATTGGTGAGAGATTCCTGGGTCATTATGCTGCGCTAGCGCACTAACCGACTGAGCCACGGAGGCCCCCAATTTTGTATTTACCTCCTGTTGTTAGGAATGCAAACATAATGGTAGATGTAATAAAGCTCACTATCACAAGGTTGGGAAAGCAAATGCAAATTCATTGAAAAAGTTAAAAATGCCAGTGATTTTGTTTATGTCTTCGCATTAATGGCGTATCTCTGCTTTTGTGTTCGAACTCTTCATTTCTATTTAATATTAACCAGTGCCCACTTCAAATATATTTCCACACAACTCTTTAGTACCACCACAAAGTGGATCACCAGGTAGCAGCCATTTTTATTTGAATTCTCAGGAACCATCAGTTGGACAGTTTTTCTTTCAGGTTTCTTTGACGTGAAAAAATACCAAACTTCATCAGATCAAGCTATTAGTGAGTTGGTTTAGTTAACTGCACCTACTTTCTGAGTATGTGTGTGAAGAGACCATCTGTCCATTCCCTGGTATTGGGGTCCATGTTACCGTACAGAGCATCTTTGGAGATGGACTGAAACAAACAAATTAATCCTGTTCAAATAGTGTCTTTAGCCTTGGATATGCATACACTTAAATATATGAACTATAAACTTTAAAACATTTTAAAAGCCTCAAAAATCCCTCAAATGTCTATTTATAGGGTAGTCTCAACTAAGCGACATCAATATCAAAAAAAGTGCAAATTCACATTTCATGACAGATCCTGCAAATAGGCTGTATCATCTTCCACTCTGGCTCCTTATTAAATAAAGGACCCATGTTAACAGACAGGGTGTCAAACATTTGACAAATGACACATAACACAACTTATGGTGCTGCTAAAAACATTCAATTCCACTCATTTCATCCAGGGAATATAACAGTACATTAATGAGGAATACAAATATAAAGATTTGTTGTTCTGTATGCAGAAATAAAATATGCAGCTTCCCTTTTTCTACATTAGTTCTACAAGACATCAAGCTAGAATATGTTCAAATTGTCCGTTCTCCATACTTTAGGATCAATGACATGGGAGACACCCTCTGTCCCCTCCAGTCTCTCCAGAGCCTTCAGCAGCACCCGCCAGGCTGTGGACTTGCCACTTCCGCTAGGGCCCACCATCATTAGGCCGTGGTGCAGCTGGGTGATCTGGAACAGCTGTAACACCTGAAAAAGCAAGCAGAGAATCCGTTACTTCCTGTTAACCAGATATATGGAAAGATTAACATCAAACACAAAAGTCCTTAACGTACAGCTGTAAACTCTTCAAACTGAACAGTGTAACAAGAGTATAAAAAATAGTTTTGAGGAAAAACTTATCAGTGTTGAATAGAAAGGCTAGATAATCACTATTTTCTTTTAGAGGTTTTAAACAAATGATTGGAATCAGTTCTATGAAGGAAGGATAGCCTTAAGAATGTAGCATGAGCAACTCTTTAGATGACTGAGGGACCCGTTCAAGTTAGTACTCAAATGTATAAATACTTCACATTTCTTAGAACTACATGTATACTAAGATTCACAACACCAGGCTAAATGTCAGCAACTATACCTTTTCAACCCATTGAGTGCCTTGCTCATCCCCTTCTCCGTAGCAGAGGTGCATCTCCTTGCAGACTTTGGCAATCTCTTTCCTGAGTGCTGTCATCTCAGCTGGGTTGTACAGGACACCTGGGAACACATCTGACAGGAGACTGTTCAACAGGGGGATATCCTCAGCCACCAGTTTAGGCACCATGGTCTCCATCACTGACTGGATCAAAATCTGGAGTACGAAACCAAATAATGAAATTAATACATGGGTGCATACTGAAAAGGCCATCACTGAAAATATATTGAGGTAAATATGCCCAAGTCTACCTGAACCAAAATTCTTAACAAGTCCACATTATGATGAATACCTCCTGTTCTGGCAAGTTCTCAGCAATGGTCGCCTCGTCAGTCTTCTCTCCGCTCTCCTTCAGGGTTTGTTTCACTTTCATTATCCGATCTCTCTTGACATTACCAGCACTGATGAGTACACTCTTCAAGGCTCTCAGACCAAAGTCGTAGTGAGACTGGGGAGACAACTGTTCGTCACACAGCCTGGAGGAAGGGGGATAAAGGGGAAACATGAAGAGGTGATCCACAGAGTAGAAAATATATTTTGATTTATACAAGAAATTTGCGGGAAAATTTAAAAGAAAAAGAGAGACATTATTTTTAATTTCACGTCAAAGTGTAGCAGAGGAAACTGAGTTTTTTTTGCTTATCTCTCTATGGACGTTTTAACTTTTTTTATTTAATTGATTGGTGTTTTACACCATACTCGATATTTCACTTATATAACACTGGCTAGCATAATAGTTGAAGGTACCCAGGCAAACCTATGGCCCATTTGAAGTGTAACCCCACTTCACTAATATTTAACAACTTATAGATATAGTCAATATAATCAGGAGACTTTGACAACTCAATTTAGAGCAAAATCTCTAAATCAACAAAGTTCTGTTTTTGTTCAAACATAATGGTCACATTATTATTTTAATATTAAGTTTTTGTCCCAGTAAAAACCCTTAAACTAGAGGTCTGAAACACTTACTTAAAGAATGGGACAATCTTGCTGGCGAGTTTCTCAGCACTCCTGAATCCCTGCGAGTACAACATGACCTGTGCGATGAGCTGACGATCAGGCTTGGTCATTGCCAGGCTTCTGAACAGCTTCTTGAGGTTATCAGGCAGGTTAGAACGGCCAGCGTAGCCAGGGTTCATGGTGATGAAGACAGCCATGTCTGGGTTAACCTTCACCTGTTTATTGATCAGCTCTACAGTGATGGGTTTCCCTGAGGGCAAAGCAATGTTGATGTGTAATAAATCATAGTGAGATTATGCAAATTCATCAGCTGTCTTATTGATGTTATTGTGTTATTGATGAACTATTTATCAAATGTAAGATACTGAATATTACTACTGATATAGAGCATTCCTTTCTTTTTCTGAACAGTTCAGTATAGTCTTTCTCTTAAGATAGGTTTCTTAAGATGTAAGATAGTTGAGAAAATCTGATACATGAATTTACCAAAACATTTATTTATTTATTTGATTGGTGTTAATCAACACTGTACTTAAGAATATTTCACATGACAGCAACCAGCATTATGGGGAGATGAAACAGTGCAGAACCGGAGAGAAATCCATGACCATCCACAGGTTGCTGACAGACCTTTCCATGAATGGCTGCAGATGAAGCCAGCTTGAGCTGGACTTGAACTCACAGTTACCACAATAGAGAGGCTCCTGGGTCACAGTCTCGGCCACGGATGCCCCGACAAAAAAATCTCCTACCTATATGCAGGATGGGAGATTCACAAAAGTACCAGTTCTATCATAACTTGTTCCTCATGTTTTCTATCCACTACTTAAACTCACCTTTGTTAGCGACATTGGCCAGGTTTTTGAGGGCCTCCTGAATGGTTTGTATCTGCTGTGATACAGCAGACAACATCCTCTCCTCCAGACGATTGAACTCATCAAAGCAGCCCCAGGCTCCCACTTGACACAAACCCACAAAGATGCGGCCCATGGCCTGGAAGTCAAACGTCTCGTCACAGTTGAACACCAGCACAAAGCGCCCCAGCTGGTGACCCAGAGCTTTGACAGATTCGGTCTTGCCAGTACCAGCAGGTCCTGAAGTGAAAAAATTAGGACTGTCAGGTTAGAGCTATGGTAAAGTGCAGCAAGACATCTTACCCACCTTGGCATCACACATCAGCCTAACTTGACCTATTACCTGGATTATTTTAAAGTCACTGTCTTGTGACTGGAACAATTGCTATATAATACAATATCTGAATTAGAGTTAATATGGACATGTGAAAAGTTAGATTCAATTTGAAACATATCATAAATTTACAGCCTCCACAAGTCGCTGACATAGGTCCAAAAGTAGATTAAATATTCTCACATGTACATTCAATAATATCTATACATATCTAAAAAATATCGCTTTGAATTAAATTATATTTATGAAAATTAAGGGTAAGGCTTCAGCAGTACATTGCAAATGTGCCGAAGGAAGTGCTGTTTCAAACTTCCTGTTTTGCCACAAGATGCTACCAAGCCACATTATCTGACAGAAGGAGAGTGGGATGGAAGAAGAGCTTACCAAAGGGTGAGCCTCCCAGTCTTCCCTCCAGGGCTTGTGTCATGGTCAGGTAACAGCGGTCAGTCAGTGGTGTCTGTACAAGCTTGTCCTGAACGCCGAGGTACTCAAAGCCATAGTTAAACTTGGCATTGGCCATCTGGATAGACAGCTGCTGAAGGACATCAGAATTCTTGGGATCAAAGTAAAACCTCATCTGACACAGCCAATCAAAGTTCTTGGGATTGTTCACTTTGTTGCGGATCAGCATTCTCGTGGTGTCCCTCTGATGCACAAGCTCTGTGATCTGTCATGAAGGATGTTCAGGAAATGAATGAACAGGTTTTAGTACAAAGCAAAACATTTTCACATACAGTTAAAATAAAGTATTCTTAAGACAGGTGAACAAATTTCAAATTACAATTCAATGTAGAGAATGAATAGACAGGTGAGCAAATTTCAAATTACAACTCAATGTAGAGAATAAATACAAGAAGGAAATAAGACAACCGAGAAATTCAATACTACTGCTGGTATTCTGGGACCACTTCCACAAAACTTTGTATGTTACTTTTTTGCAACTTTTCTCGTAAATCACATTCTCTTGTGCTATAACCTAGGCAATGGCATGTATGAAAAAAAAAATTAGAAGAAATCTTTATGAGCTTTTGTGAAAATGGAGCTGAGTAATTTCACAAAATAGAAGTTATATTACGTATAAAGGTGATTTAGGACAAAACCTGTCCCTGATGGTAGGCGTACCAGATGTTCAAGTTTTCTCCTGCGTACTGGGGGCTGTTCATGGAGCACAGAGTCAGCCAGCACATTGAGGGTGGACTCCACACTGGACAGCACCGAGGCAATAGGGCTCATGTCAGCTGGTTTGTTAGCTATGTTTGTGAGAGCTCCATCCACTGCCTCTGACCAGGAGATCTGGGAGGCCAACACCACCAACTGGGCCTACACATGGATAAATAACAATGGTGATCTTTGTAGATTTCTTACCGAACCAATCAAAAGATACAAACTCACAATGATTATGAAAATGCACATTTTAACAGAAAATGTTGTGTAACCTCAAGTCATTCCTAAAAATAAAATCTTAATACCTGTACTTAAATGGTCATTAAAAGGTACGGCAAACTGAACAATTTCCACAGCAATTGAACTCTGGTATTTTTATTTCTTTGGTAAAGATTTAAAAAAATAGCTTTTTAGGCTGAAACATTTTTTCCAGTAGGATATTTTTTCTTAGGAAAATTTTTAATATATTTTTAATAACATGAACAGAACTCTCAGAATCAGCCATAATGAGTAACTTACAGTATACGACCCAAAAGTGTGCACTTTTAAAGCTGCATAAATGTCCAATTTTGCGACACTCACCACAGTCATATTCAACATTTTTAATTAAACACATTATTTGTTCTAGCTAAAAAACAAGCTGTAAACAGAACAGTGGAAGACTTACCTGGTACTTGTCCACCCAGCCTATGTACTTCAGTGGGTCTACGTTTCCTGACCTGAAGGCTGCCATGTCTTGTACAGACTGAGCCAGAAGTTTGGCCAGTGTTACTCTCATCTCTTTCTCCACCAGTGACAACCACTCATTGATCTTAGGGTTGTGAACAATAGACACTGGGGTGGCGAATGTCACCTAAAGGTAATGAAGATAAACTTAGAATCAAGTATCGTACACATTGTTCTTTCAGAAGAAAAAAGAGCGAAAGTAATCATAAGGCAGATAAAATGATTCTGAATAGTTTCTATTATTTCTACTACCGAAATTTCACCTTGAATTTCCTTACATTTATGTGATTTTACCTTCTATAAACCAGCAATATGGCCACACTGGCAAAATTCCAATGTCTGCTTTAAGGTTTAGAAAAAGAAAAAACACATAATACTTATTTAATACTTAGGATTTATTTGATTGGTGTTTTACGTCGTACACAAGAATATTTCACTCATATGAAGGCAGCCAGCATTTTGGTGGAATGAAAGTGGGCAGAGCCTGGGGGAAACCCACAACCATCTGCAGGTTGCTGACAGACCTAAGAATTAGTCAACACTGTCTTACCTCTTCCCCTTCCTTAGACATTAGGCCTGTCACCTGAGAATTGTCATCATTAAGTATTATCGTTGACACGCCAGCAAACATTTTCTTGAAATGCTTCTGTAACCGGCCCACATTCTTGCTGTTCCCAATAATTTCCAACAGATCCTCATCACCGACAAAGTAGAATCTGTAGGAGAAGTCAGAATAAAGCTCTCTAGCAAGTGGGATGTGCATTCCTATCATGATCTTTCACAATTAACACTCTTAACATTTAATAAATATCTAGATACCATCAAATCTGAATCCACTACCCTTTCTTAAGTTGGCATTAAGCAACATTTTATGCATACTTAGTGGGAACTCTTGACAATTTAAAATAGATAGCATTGGTTTTGCAAGAGTCAAGGGATTTCGTTTTTAGCTGCAACACGTAGTTCTAAAATTAGTTCTAAATCTGTCAACTGAATCATTCGTACATTTTTGACATCCTATCTTTGAACACTTGCCACAGAGTCAATTTTTTGACGTGTAATATTTGAACACAGTCCAAACTACAACAATATTTTGGAGGATGTTGCAGCTATTTCTAATTCAGGCTTGTTCTTATTTAATGGCGTAAGTACTGGGATAAATTTTACCTTGGGAAAGATGCCCTTTCTCTCTCCAGGTACTCTCCCAAAGCCTTCTGAATTTTGCCCAGCAAATCAGCCAGCCTCTCCAGCTGCCTCTGTACATTGGGGACATTGAGAACGTCTGTCACCAGAGGTGTCTTAGCCACCTTCTTCATCAGACCCAGGAACTCCGTGCTCACACTAATGAAAAACAAATGGAAGAATTAATCACCTTTATTACCTTGATAAGTGTAGGCTTTCATCTCCTGATTTAAATTCTACCGCTCTGTTTTAAAGCGACCTATAACCCAGCACTGAAACATTTACATGCAAATCAATTTTTACACATCATAACTACTAGTATGTGGTATCTTGGTGTTATAAGGAACAACAACAACATGAAGACACAGTGTAGCCTCGGTGCAAGATGCCTCGACAGAGCGCCCAATCGGATGTAACACGACCCAAATCTTGTCTTCCAGAAATCTGTGGTGTACGTTCATGTGAGTACAGCCAAAACTGCCAAGGAATGAAGATTTTTCATCAAGAAATACACATAAATAACGGGACATCATTTGCTTCATTTCCTACTGTTGGTGTGTGACCCATGTGTTATGGGATATTTTGGGCTTAAGCAAAGAAGTGGATTTTTGCAGTTCTGTAGATCAGCTTACGCCTGTGATTATGCAATACGAGGCTGGCTTCACGGCATAAGACTTGTAGAACAGTGCTAAGATGCTTATGTTCAGTACATGAAAACTTGTGTACTGTAGAATATTTGCTGAATCCTTAGGTAACAAAAATCTCATTCATTTATAGTAAACTAACAATAAGAAAGCATTTGACAAAACACATTTTGTATCGATGACACTTCCTTCGATGTCAAAATCATGACCTACAGGTAAGATAGACTGTAGCCCTATATATTGAATCCCAAGGTCATTTCACCAAATGCGCGAGGTAGCCTTAACGTGTGCCAGAACCTGTCCCCATAGCAAAGCAATCCTTACTAACTGATTGGCCAATCTCACCTCTGGAATCTGGATGTCTCTACAGGCAGCAGGTGCTTGATGTCAGCACTACCAGTGAAGATGCCCTCCAGGTAGACCCAGCGTCTCTGTACATCTATCCACACATCAAACAGGGCATTGATACGGTTCAGCTTGTCCTCCCATGCCAGGGCCTCCTCTTCAAATTGCTGTCAACATCCACCCAATATCAGACAAATTATTACACACAACACTGTGGACAGTATTGCTTGACTATTTATTTCAATGGTGTTGTGTACCATTATCACAAATGCTTCAATTATACGAGGGTGGTCAGGGATATGAATGAATGATTATGGCTTAATGCCATGTCAGCAATATTTCAGCCATATCCTAGCTAGGCAGGTGTATGTATGTATGTATGTATGTATGTATGTATGTGTGTATGTATGTATGCTTGGGGTTTAACGTCATAATTAACAATTTTTTCATTAGGTGTGTACACATATATTGTGTCTTCTTGTTGCAGGGCATGTCCATGCTGCTGCCACTGAAGTATTAACATGCCGAAGATGTTAGACATGACACCCCACCCAGTCACATTATACTGATACAGGGCCAACCAGTCATGTTTCCTTGCTCTAACCTATCATTGCTGAGCGCCAAATCAAGGCAGAAACAAGTAAATACTTGAAGACTTAAAGCCGCTGCCTAACCTTAGAGAGATGGATTTAAACAAACATCCTTATTAATGAACGGCCAAGATGAGCTTGATTCAAAGGGTAACTTTACTGATGAAGGGTTAAGATGAGCTGGATTCTAACAGGCAAAATTATTGATGAAGGGCTAAGATGAGTTGGACTCAACCAAACAACTTTATTGGTCCAAGTCCAAGATGAGATGGATTTAAACAAGCCCTCAGGCTAAGGAACTGTAAAATGTACACCTAACATTAACCATTCATAATCCATCCAAAATTACTGAGTTGAATGAGAACACAAATACAGTCAAAACCAGTTTTATGTGATTTAAACACGTGTAACATTTAAGGTTACTGGTTCTCCTACAACACAGCAATATACACTTATTAACCTATGTTCAGGATTCATGGTATTGATTTCAACACAAGTTGATAAGTATATACTACTATGTATATTAAACCAACTTCAATTTCAGCTTTATTAATATTCATGAGGTATAATATAACAGTGTGTAATGACTTGGAATAGCACCTAGGCTTGGTATCAACTGGAGGCAAAAGAGGAACGGATTATGGCTAGAATCATTATGATGGAAACCTTACCTTGAAGTATGGTGAGAGTTTCATGGCTGACACGCTGTTGATGTGTTCCTTGACCTTGTTAAAGAGGTCATCCCAGCCTCGAATCAGTTTACACTTGTTCTGGTAGTTGATCAGCTCCAGTTCGTATGTCTTCCACACCTCACTCACCTAATGAAACAACACAACAAATGTATGCATATAAGCATTTGTTAACAGTATGTACTG
Source organism: Liolophura sinensis (assembly GCF_032854445.1). Lineage (NCBI taxonomy): Eukaryota > Metazoa > Mollusca > Polyplacophora > Chitonida > Chitonidae > Liolophura > Liolophura sinensis. The sequence goes on from NC_088300.1 coordinate 29,689,344, forward strand.
GACAGTAAATCAGTATGAGAAGATTGGATATCAACATTTAATCTTGCTGAACACCCCTTAAAAAGGTACTAATAAAACTTGACTGAAATACTGATTGACTTTGATTATGTTATTCATTTTACCAGATATCGACAGTTCTACTGACCTTACCACAGCATTTTGAGGCTTTCCTATAGGATCACACTCTATTGAAAAATCTGTATGTTTCAGCACCAAAAGTAACATTTTATGATCTTTCTTTGCCTCTCCTAATACATTTTTGCGGAGAATTTTGGGGACAGAACACCAATTTTCCCCAGATTTTGTCTGTAGTACTAACTTGTTTAAGAAACTCTTCCAGGGCCATCTCTCCCTGAGCCACCATGATCACATCCTTAATGGTCATCTCGTTCTTCTGCAGATCCACATCCCACACATGCCCTAGGGTCAGCTCAGACAACACCCACTTGACCCCAAGCCTCTTCATCAGCTGCTTCCAGTGACGCTCCTTGAGTGCCTCAGACTTCAGCTCCACGATCATCACATTCACCTAAACAACCGGAGAAATATCCGAGCCAATAAAACAATAAACATGCTTTTAATAACGCATCAATGACATCATTAATAAAACTTCAGTGACATTATTAGTAAGGCCACAACAGTTTAAATTGTTATTTTACGGGAAGAATAATTCCCTTTTCAATGTTGTTGGAGGGTATAAAAATAAAACTCTAGTCTGTTGAAAATGTTGACTGGGAAATTTTCCTTGCTGAAGGCATGGTCGGGGAGGCTATGAAAACAGGAACATCATAAAAAAAAAAAAATCAGATCAGGCAATAAAAAGGTGGATTTCTAGATTCAATTTTATTACAGTTTTGGAGTTTTTAGTGTTGGTTTGCATTATAAGTCTTAATAGTTAAAACATTATTTTAACATAAGCGCATAAGACAGCTGTCCATTTCATAGGTCGAGACACCTAGGTGAGATGTGGTTTTATGACCAATTTTGGAAACTAGTCTTTGGTAGAGGTTGAATAAATTGCTATGGATAAGAAACTGATCATTCAAAACAGACACCAAATTTAACTGGCTGAGTACAGTAATTCTTCCAATTTTTGGGACATCTGGTCTTCTCCTTTTGGCCAATATACATGTAATTGTAACAGGAGTACACAATTTCTCTTTTTTCACATGGTTAGTCCACCTAATGAACAAGATATAAATATTACTTTTCTGAAAAATACTGAGAAGTAATGTTTCTGCTTTCTGCACTACTAATATCTGTTCTAAAAATTAAAAGAATTACAGTAATGTTTGTCCTGAAGATTAAAAGAATTACAGCAATATCTATCCTAAAAATTAGAAGAATTACAGTAATATTTGTCCTAGAAATTAGAAAAATGACAGTAACACCTGTCTTAAAATTGAAAGAATTACGGTATGAGTCACTCACCTTGGCATATGCCATCAAGGTCTTCTTAACGTGTTCATATGAGGAGTAGGCTCTCAGTCGGGCTGGCAGCTCCTTCATCTGGCTCAGGAGATTGTCCAGGGATTGTCTCAACTAGAAGTACCCAAACAGGAAAGATTACCATCGTATTACATTGTATGCAAGGTTTTCCAATATAGTAACTGATACAAACTGGCTTTATAAGGAATGTTAACCAGCCTTATGGGAGAGTTCCAGACAGCATGATTGAAAAGCATAACTGAAACCTAACACTTGTGTATAAGCAGCACAAGGAAATTTTTAGTATTTTTTCTTTTTTGTACTGTTTTTTTTACAAGATTGCAGTTGATTAAAATTATCAAGAGGAGACTGACAGGTATAGAGCTCTTACACAATAAATTGTAGCAAAAGTAAAACAGCTTACAGGTGTTCAAATGCTAGGGGTAAAACCAAGAATAGAATTTTCAGTATTCTGCACCCGATATGACTGTAAGATGTCATCATTTCAATTATAATAGTGGGTTCTGTAGTAATTTGTAGCAAGCTATGCCAGAATTCTGTTCGGGAATTTTTCCACCAATTTTAAAAATGGTAAGGATAGTACAGAAGATCCATTTCTGCCTACTAACCTGTCATGTTCAAAAACTGCAAAACTATGAATAATTTAAAAACTCATTAACCCAAATGAGCAATTCCACCGCTTGTACATGTACTTACCTTCCGTGGAGCGACGGAGAGCCATGGTTTTTCCTTCATCTCCTCAATCTGTTCCCAGATCTTGGCCAGCTCTGACCACACCCCTTTCAGGTCCTGTAACTCCTCCAGGGCTACCAGCACACGCTCTTCACTAGGGCTCACCTGACCTGTAAGCCACAACACAGTACTAGGGTCAAACCATACCATGTTCACTTTGTTTGTTGGCAAATGAATGGTTACTTGAAGCATTATTTTTAATATATCATAATCTTGATATTGTTAAGCTGGAAGTCTCACAAGAGATTCTCTCAGATATTAGATCCAAAATTTTCACAAACACAATTTTGTCTTTGTTAACTGCACTACCACTTGGGTACTAGGTGAGCAATCCCCTACTCCCAGAAGAATGGATTCTCACTTGATAAATACCAGCTTTCAGGAAACAAATTCCAAATTTTTTTTTTTTTTTGGCTTATGCATCAACTCTTCCATAAACTGCCTGATGACAAGTCTAGCAGTGATCACTTCCCGTATTTCATATATCATATTTAAGAGGTGTATATCAGAAAGAATTGTTGAATAATTCTGGTCTTACACCACTTCTACAATACTTTGTGAGTCATTTTTTTGTAAGACTTCTCATAGACCACATCAATTTGTAGTGCTATAACACACACAGGGTGGTCATGACATGGTGCCAGAAAGGCCTTAGAAAAACAAATTTGGCTAATCATTTTACCTGGTTCAGCCAGCTCCAGAGCCTCCTTGGCCTTAGCCACATTGTCCCTCTCCTCCTTCAAGCGGCCAAATTTGCCCTCAAATATGGCAAGGTTCTTGATGGCCTCATCTGGTTTCAACTCACCCTGAAATATACACAAGATTTAATACAAACAACTTAACTGTTTATGAAATATTTCCTCACCAAAGCTAAGTTCTGCTATGCATATATTTTTGCTTGTTATAAAGGAGTTAGGAGTTACAAAAGAAATGCTTATCCACTTCTGAGGTGTAACAGGATACATTACATTGGTAACATTACACAATCATAAGAGGTGGGCTGGATGAACCCATGGATAGCAAAAATGAGGACCGTCCAAGAGGACCGTTTAGATGTAAATAACAGTTCAGGGCAAATATTTATCGAACGTCTTAAGTCCAAAATTCTAACACGGTTAAAATGTTTTCGTTCTAGGAAGTTTAAAGTTTGTAAGCTGATTCCTTACTGCTGAAAAACTTGAGTTCCTTCCTGTTCTGAGTTTTGCTTTTTAAGCATTTGCAATTTATGACTCAAATTGCTCGATGAATATGGCACAGATGACCGCATCTGTTGAGGGCAGGCAAAAACAACCATACTTACAGCCACAGGTTTGTCTTTCTCCCAATCTGACAGGACATCAGAGGTCTTGGATTCTACCACCTTGTCTTCAGACACAATCTTCATCTGCAGGCTTGCCACCTGGGTCTGTATGGAGGAATCTTTACGCTTGATGATGTCGTTGAACGCTCCCCACTCGCCCTCAATGTTGTCACTGTACAGCCAGTTTGTTGGGAACTGAAACCTCTGTCTTTCAAGGATTCTCTGACCCTCCTTGTACATCTGCAACCATATCACTTGTATGAGCAGGATACATGATATACATGACACGTCATGATACATCACAGTTTCACACGCACATACACAGCACATCTTCTTTTGCTGTAACACTTTTGTTTCATTTCTTGCAAATTAAATACACAAGCTTATTCTCCCTCTTATCACTTTCAATACATTTATACAACCAAATAAATCAGCAAAGGGCAATGTAAGAATTCGTAATGTACAGATGTGGAGGCAGACCTTGAAGAACTAAATAAGTGTGCTCCAGAAAGCCGGGCCAGCGGCTAGGCTAGAAGATTTAGAAGCGAGTACAATTTTAGTATGGGCATGGACTATGAAAAAGCAACAAAAAGATAAATATACCTACCCCAACTTGTTTCTCCCAGAGTTTCATCTTCCTCTTCAGGGATTGTACATGTGTGATCAGGCCTACAGCTTCAGATGTGTTAGCCGTGTCGATGGACTGCGATTCCAGGTCAGAGCGAGCCTGTTACAACAACAACAACAACAATCATGCATTAGATCTATACTCCTGTGATCATATGTGCAGGTGAATATCATAAAAATTAAACTGAAATGTTTCCATTCCAATGCAGATCGTTGATATAATTTGTAAAAGGTTAAGATACAATAACAGATTCACCAAAAATGCCAACAAGAAATTTACTGGGTTGCGCTTTATAGGAGTCCTCCTGAAACTTACTTTGGAGACGTTGGTATGGAAACTGCTCATCTCATTGCTTAGCAGGCTTCCAAATTTGCTCAGAACTTCCTTGTGCCAGCTGTCGTACTTCAGTGACACCTTAGACTGTACCTGGAAAAGGAATAATTCATGTGTGATGAGGGTATAGCATAGTAATGTACTTAAGAGATATTTGAGATTTTTTGTCATTTTTTTATTTATCGTTTTATGGGTAGATGAGCCAATGAACTAACCTTGCCAAACTGGATAACAACTGGTCCAATTTCTTTCTGGGTTTCGGATGTGTCAAAGGTTTTTCTGGAGGCTCTGACACCAAACAAAAACAGAAACATTACAGTTCAACATACATGTACACTACTCTCATTATTTCACTATGTAAAGCTGCAATACGGAAAAAATACATATGCAGTGTAATTATTTACAGTACTTGTGATGAATTTACAGAAATGCCAAACAGATTATAGTAATGGTGTATTCTGACCATATTGTGTTATCACTGTATTTCACCTAAGTTTAGCAATTTTCATGTGACACATTTTGCTTGATTCTGATTAATCGTTTCACCCTATGGGGACATTTAAGAGGTTTTTTTGTGAAGTTTGATTTATGTATTACCAGAAAAACTTAGTGCTGGCACAAGAAGTATTTTTTTAACGTCTTTATGTGCTTATAAAAGTGAGAGTTTCACATACTAAACGTTGGGTGAAATACAGTCATTGCTATGAAGAAGAAATCAATGACTTGGCTAATGCTACCACTGGTTCATAATACATATATGTAGTTATACCATTTGTGGAGGACAGAAGACTTCGTTTTAATGGACAGTGAGCAACAAAAAAGTGAGAAAATCTTGGATGTAGTTTTAAGGTCACCACATACATGTATGTTTTAGAGATATGACAGACACTGATGTGAGAAATCTTAAAAAAAAACAGACAAGCATATATGAATGCCTTTACTTCATGCATTTGTTTCTTAAACTTACTTGATCTGCTCCAGTGTGCTCATCCAGACACCCAGGTTGTCCCCCAGTCTGTTGTAGAGAGCGTCTGGGTTTAGGTCCCACAGTGACTGGTATCTGAACCACATCTGCAGCAAACAAACAACACAATCACATACAAGCGCCTCATTATACAACATTTCTTTAGCAGTTTTTAAAGCAAACAAATCACATATAGTTCTACATTCCAGCCTTGTATGAACATGGCCTATACTGGACATGCCAACATCTCAGTAAGTGCATTTTTAAACAGAAAGAAAAGTGGATTTTCGTAATCCAGATTTGTGCAAGTTACTGTTTCAGCAAAGAGAATGGGTACGTTGCATCACATATGCAGACTTTAAGTTGCTAGTCCCATAAAGTTAAGTTGGCAAACACATGGAAAATAGGAGAAAAAGCATAATTGAAATTCCCGAATTCGCTGTGTATGTATGGTATCTTCTTCCATCTTGAATATTTATTTGATTGGTGTTTTGCCCCTTCAAGAATATTACACTTATATGACGGTGGCCAGTATCATGGTGGGAGGAAGCCAGGCAGATATTTTGAATATGAAGTTTGATCTTTATAATTATAAAGATATTGCGGCATCATTCTAACATATAGTCTTGAAGAAGTCTTACATTGACGTATCCCTTCATCTCCGAGATGGTGTCCTGTATGACAGCGTAGCAGTCCTCCAGTGTCTGTTGTCCATCCGGAAGTTTTGTCATCACACTCTTGTAGGTCGACTCTGCCTCAGACTCCACATCCAACCCAACCTGAGTGTTCAGATAAATCAGGACTAGTATTAAAAGTAGATTTACTAGAAAATCACAACCAAAGAATCCCAGCAATTTTTGAACTCTAGACACTATTTCATCTAAAGTGGCTGCAACTTGAACACTTTCAAATACTATCTAAATGAAAATAAGTGTAAATTTGCAAAATAAATTTCCTGTCTGTAACGAAAGGGTTCAATTCTTTCAGTGCTTTCGTCATTTCCCTTATTAGGCCACAATTACCTTTGTATGTGTACTCATAAAACACCTAGATAGTACACACACAGAGCAGCGCCACAAAAGAAAACGCTGCGATTTGGACCCTTTTGTGGAGCCCGACCTCAAGTCTCCCAATGCTGCAATATCCCATACAATGTATTGCACATTCATTGAGTAAATGGTGCTCATGTAAAAAAATATGATGCTCAAGTTAACGATAGGATGTCAAAACTTGACTAACAGAATGAACTTCTTACACAGATACATGGTCGCAGATATAAACACGGTGAACTGATTCTTGTAACACAAAAACATAACAACCTAGATTATGCCATCAAACATAATCCCTTCACACCATATCAGCTCATACCTGGTAGCGTGAATGCTGTATGCGGGGCAGACTGGTGATGATGGCCTCCCAGGCAAACAGTTCCTGCATGATGTTAAAACGAGCGTCCTCCACAGACGGCTGCACATAGATCACCTGGTTAGTGATCCTCAGTTCATGGATCAAAGCCTGCAACAAGAGCCAAATCAGGGGAATTTAACGACTGGTTTTATTCACACAAACTTGCACTCTTTCAGAGAAGAAATTTTAGATCATAGGCAGAAAAAATAAAGCCTGCTGCAGAATCCATTTCATACAAGGTGAAATTAGCAACTGTTTTTAATACAGTACAGCAGAAAACATATCAGAATTTTAAGTTTAGTTCACGCAACAAGCCTGAATGATAAAGGAAAAAAATGATACACTTTGGCCTGAAGTACTCAATGTCAGAGCCATCAAAAAAAAAAAAAAAGGCTCCTGATAATTTTCCAACACATCTACTGGACTGTGACTACTTTGCAATATTATATAACCTAAACATTACGGGTCTTTCCACTTTCTCCGAACGAATATTTTCAAAAATGTCAGCCACATATTTTCAGGCTTTGGCTGCACTTGACTTATATACAACTGTTGCTCACCTTAATTTTAGGATCACCACCTGGTTTGTGGGAGGTCTGAGCGGGAGCATCTGTATCCATGCTGTGGTCTATGCCCTCATCCTGTTTCCCCTTCAAACACTCATTCCAGGCCTTCAGTCCTGCTTCCAAACGACCCGCCAATTTCTTCTCCACCTATTACAGAGATGGGAAGGAACCATTATACTGATCATCAATACACTAATGATCCAGAATTTTGTTTCTTTCAGTCAGAGATGAAGTATTGGAACTTATACAGCAAATATCAATCGATCCATGAAATGAAAACAGAACACCCAAGTTTTCAGTCGTACGAGCATGGGGAGTCATTAGGTACAAGCATTTTTTCTGTCTTCTTGTGGCAGGGCAAGTCCATGCCGCCACTGAAGTATCATGCCAAAGTCACCAGATATAATACACAACACATTCACACTATACTGACACTAGGCCAACCAGTTCTGTTTCCTTGCTCTGAACTCTCAGTGCTGAGCATTAAGAGAGGAAGCAACCATTTAGTACCATTTGTTGTCTTTGGTATGATCCACCAAGGTTTGATCCTGAGTCTCCCTACTTCAAGGAGGATGCTCTACCCATTAATAGGTCACCGAAGCACCAGCTGTAATTTCACTGCAGCATTGTCAGAAAACTATCACCCAATTACCCACCTCTTGGTCTAGCTTGGCCACCCACTGTGGTAGGTTAGAGTACTGATGAAGGTTGAGATTATCCACAGCTCTCTGTATCTTGGCCAGGATCTCCTTAAACGTCGTGGACACGTACTGACAGTTCTCCAAGGAGCGTACCTCGAAGTCAATCTCCTCCTCCATGGTCAAAAGATCGTCCAGCTACAAGAGCAAAGTGAAAAATAAGGGCCTTCATATACAATGTTCTGCCACATAGTTCGAAGACTTACAGGTTTCATGGATTTTTTTTTTTTTGGTGTATAGGTAGTGCAGAAGAGTTGCCAGCCAGTACAAAATCAGAAAAATTTTATGTGATTCACTATAAATCTTGAAATTCCATGTGATTATTTGGTGAAAAATTCCATCCAGATTACAGCAGTGTAGTTTTACAAAGAACTTGCTCTAGTAGCTCAATTTCAAAAAGCAATGTATGAGCAGATAAAAACGATCATTGAGCTGTGACCACTTAAAAATGTCGTTAATAACTATTCACTAACAACATCAAGGTATACTAAATTTCAATCAACAAAACCACTCCTTCAGCAGACATGAGCAAATCTTTAATCTTCATTCACAACAGATCACAATTATTAGTAAATATCAGAGTTTATCTTTTTTACAAGCGCTTTACATCTACCAAAGAATAATAATTATGATCATTTTACTGTTAATAACTATCTATGTTTATCTAAAGTTATAGCTCACTTTTTTGAATCAGAGCTTGAAACATTTCTGTAGTCTTTGTACTAACCTTTTCCTGGAAGTTGGACACATTTTCAGACAGCCTCTGTACATATGGATCCAGCTTATAAGACTCCCACACCAATCCAGATCCCTGATCAGGTGAAAACATGGTTAAAATGAAAGCCCAATCCATAGATAATTAGCTAAAATTGGGTTTGCAAAACATGGCACAGCTTCATTAAACTAAAGCAAAATTTTCATCCATGTTTGAAGGTTCTCAAGAATTTTCTGATATGTAATATTCTGTGTTTTTTAACACCGTTAAAAACCATTCAGGTTAAGGGCATCCTATGAAGATTATTGGATACTACCTTGGTATGGTAGCTTAAATATCAGTGTACTTCTAACATAATGCAAAATGATTTTTATAAGTGAAAAATCGGGCACTTTAACAGTTTATCCTAAAATAAACTCTTTTTAAGACTATTTATGACTTGAAAAAAAGTTTCAACAAAATTCAAGTGCTTCCCATCATCTTCAAGGGCTAGTGGGACAATTATGAAGGTAATGAAATTATAACAAAATTGTTAAATGCAGGTGTGACACATACCTCAGCAATCAATGTTTGTATTTCTTTCCTCAGGCCAGCCACCAGCAGGACAATAGATGGCCTCTCGTCAATCTGAAATGTTGTCACATTCACGTTAACATCTTCACAAAAAGTCATTCTGAATCATACAAAACTCACTGCAATGTTTATTTTCAACATGTAGGCAACTCCCACTAAAGCTAACAGCAAATTGTTCATCTACAAACTAAAAAAAAAAAAAACTCCTTACATCATTTATTTGAACAGTCATAACATAAGATTACTGTATTTCCCCTAAAGTTTGGTATGTAAAAATGCACTTCCAGAAGCACATAAAGGCCTTGAAGTGATAATTTCTCAGAAAGTACGTAAGTATTTCCTGATCAAAGATCAAAAATACTTCACAAAACATCTAGCCCTACAAGGTGGATAAATCAATAGGAATCAGGCAAAATGTGTCACTTGAAAAATGTTAAATTGAAGTTGAAAATTGAGAGATTTAACAATACAATGTTAATATGCATCTTATAATTACCTTCTCCAGACAACGCTCATAAGTGCGAACACTCTCGTACAGGGAGATGGCAAAAGGGTAAAGCTGATTGGCCTGGTGAGCTTTGTTCACGATCGCCAGAGGCACACGGAAACCCAACCACTTCATGTTCCTCACCTGAAAATACAAACACAACATGAAAGCTTCAAATAAATGTGGATTAAGTTGACTTTCAGAACACGAAAATTCTTTAACAAGAGTTTATTTGGGATTAAATTGATTTGAAGTATTTTAGTCACAGGTTGACTTACTTAAAATGCAAGGTTAAATCTTCAAAAACAGAAGTCAGATGTAGTTCCAAGTTCTACATGACAAGTGAAACTGGTGTATGACACTAGTAAATTTCCTACCTCCTTGGACAACGTGATGATCTCGGGCTGGAAATTCACACAGAGCTTAAGAAGCGAGCCCTTTCCAGTTTGTCGTGACTTGAGGCTCTGGATGCTGAAAATACGGCCAGTTACACCAAGGTTCCTCTGTTGGACCTGATAAACAGCAAGTCAAAAGAGTGAGTGCTTGGGGTTTAACGTCGTACTCAACAATTTTTCAGTCATATGACGACGAAGGAATCCTTAGGGTGCATGCACGTGTAATGTGCCTCCTTGTTGCAGGACGGATTTCCACCGCTCTTTTATTTAGTGCTGCTTCACTGAGACGACTTACCGAAAGCAAGTAAGCAGCCCCGCCCGAGCCATTATACTGATACGGGTCAACCAGTCGTTGCACTATCCCCTGAACGCCAAGCGAGGAAGTTACAACTTCCTCTTTTAAAGACTTAGGTGTGACTCGATCAAGGATTGATCCTGGATCTACCGGTCCCGAAGCGGACGCTCTACCAACTGTGCTATCCGGGCCGGTCAAGTCAAAAGATCATTAGTATATATACACGTGTGTGTGTGTGTGTGCGTGTGTGCGTGTGTGTGTATATATGAATCAATATACCTGTATACTGCGCAATATAGAGACATTAACTATCTGTTACATCACTCAACAAATACAAGTTATTTTATGTTTTCAATTTGACCCATATGTGTGATGCCACAAGTTGGCCACGAGGCCTAATATGAAGATGGAAGTCGGGAGTGACAAATGTACCATAACGTGAGCCAAGAAAACCCATTACAGAAAGTCCATGTAAGGCAATAACGACATATAAATGCATTCTGCTAGTTTTATTTCCATCTGTTATTGTTCTTTTGATATTCTAAAAACCTCTTGTAAGTACTGAATGCCTTTGTATCCTGGTAATGGATAACGATAAGAGGGAAATCCCGCTTTGAACACTGTAATGAAGGAGACAACAAAGTTCTGCTCCAACTTGCACGCAATGAACATTCATGTGTATCAGTAAACAAATCAAAATGTTCATAAGCCATTTCAAAAAACAAGGCATCTTCCTGTTTTCTCACCATTTCAATAATACCACTTTAATACTCCAATTTGAATGTTAGAATAAATCTTTTTTTGAAAGTAGGAGGAAGGTATAAAAATAGGAACGCATTTAATGTTAAGATTGGACAAAATAAAAAAGTGACTTTTCAATTTTATGTTAACTGCATTTTAGTATCCGCTCGACCATAAAACACCAAATAAAATTGCCTTCATTTATAGGTAACGATACCTTTCTTGACCAGTCCTCAAACAGGTCAGTGGTGTTGAGTTTAATACGGAAGCTGTCCCCATCAGCCTTCAGTTTCTGTCCCTCCACATGGTTTTCCCAGCCTTTACCCAGCACGTCCTCCACTCTCTTCATGTACGCCGTGAGCTGTCGCTCAATCTACAACATACATACAAGAGTTCAGAGCAAGCGTTCAACTGAGGCACAAAATCCAGGTCCCAAAATTTGGTGTACATCTAGTTTCTTCTCATGATAATAAGGTGGCACCTGCTAATATAATGTATATGTAACCGTCAAAGCATTCATACTCACAACGGACTAGTGTAACAGATCTTTCACCTAGTTGGACACAGACCCCCATTACAACTTCCGCTTTTCAGTAGGGACGATTGTAGTTCTGTGTATTTTAGGGTGTAAAGTCTTTTTTTGCTGCCAGCCTGCCGTTTTTGGTGTACAGGTGCATGCTTGGTATCAAAATGATGGAAATTGTCTAAGCTTTGGACAGGTATGAGTTTTAATGGTGAAAGATTGAAATTCTGGGCGAGAGGACACAAGGAGACAGGTGGTGATGAGGCTGCGAGTGACGTCCCCTTGGCGTTGCTAGGCACCCCTCCCAGCTGCCGGCATGTAAAGGTCCAGATTTTGACGGTCAACCTATGTCAAGGTTTTTACAGCTTCTTTCTCACAGGCTGGGCCAGGTATGCACCAAAGCTTATTGGCCTCAGAATGTTTGGGACTGAGCTACAGCGCTAAACATTAACATTGTCGCTTATGGAAAACTAATGGGGGTCTGTGGCCTGATCTGTCCACTTGTGCCAAAACATGTAATGTGTCACTGTGTGCTCAGATTTCGCAGCAGCCTGATAATATTTGGTGGGTACATCTGCGATGTGGTTTGCATTGACATGGAACTTGATTGAGCAGTTTTAAAGCTTTTTAATTCTATATTTTCCCCACATATCCATTTTGTCTAAAAATCGGCTAAAACGCTCTGTGGTCAAGGGTAGTACAGGAGTATAAACAGACTGGAACAAACACAGACAATGTTTCATTGTTCCTGGTTTTTAAAATGTCTCTTTTGGGGCTGACATTTGATAAATAATGCAAAATTTGAGTGCTGCGAGTGAAATTGGAGTACGTGGCTGATAGATAGGGTGGTGTGATTAAGGATGGTCAATAAGGCCTTGCATCACATATAAGGGCCCAGCCTCACACAGGTGGATAAAAACACATCAGCAGATTAATTTACTTGGCTAGAGTAGTAGAGAGGGCCAGTGTGCATTTAATTTACAAACCAAGTCAGGTTCCTCCCATGTGTGCCACCACACACTAGGTAAATGTGCTTCAAATCATCCTGCAGGTCACAAAACATTAAAAACAGGCATCTCTGCTGCAACACTGTCTGCTGTTTTGGGCATAGACTTGAAGTGGACAAGGTAAATTTTCCTCTTTAAACTTAAAAATAAACCACTGTAGGCATGTAGTTTTCATTGCATGTGTATATTCATTCCTCTGACAAGTTACATGTGCACTCACACAGTATGTGTGGCGTTGGAACAAAAATGATCAATTTCAAGTTTCTAGCATACATGTGAGTGTGATCTGTTGGAATATTGCCCATGTGAAAATGAGTCTCTGCCCCACCAGGTGTCTGTTTCTCCACCAGAACATAGTACGCTGTTCCTGCGACATCAAGGAGTTTTTGTTTTAGTATCTGGCCCAGTGTGGCATCCACCTCCCTGGGCAACTGGGATTTTTTTTATGTTTCCAATGTCCTCACACACAAGTTAGAAATTAGACAGCTACATATGGCTTTCACATCCTAGTTTAATACCTATTGAGCTTTTGTCTTGGTTTCCCTCTTTAGATCTTGTCTCCCAAACATGGCGTCAGTGAACTTTGCCTGGTTTATGCATATATTGAACTGGGATCTACCTAGGTGAGTGGGGTCTGCTAGCCGTTCAGCTTCCTCAAAGGCCTGACCATTCGGATGCAGTCTTCCACTCCCTTGGCCGACCTAGAATCCCCGTCATTGGTCCGGTACTAGACCATGACACTTACCCCTCCAGCCCCCCCCCTCCCCCCCAACCGGGGAAACGTCACAGGTTTTTCTCATATATGTACGGACAGTTTGAATGTCCATTCCTCATGCCCACCCAGGAACACCCAGTGTGGAACCTGATTACGGATGTAATTTCTCACTGATTATTTGAGGATTTCTGTGTTGTTACAGGTTAAAAAGTATAGCTTTTCCCCTCTTCTTGGGTCCCTTCAACATGTCTTGGGAGGGTTGCCTTGCTGACTGTCTGAATGACCAATGTGCATGTACTGTGTGGCTTTATTTTTGTAAGTGGCAAATTCATATTTCTCCCATCTACTTATCTCTTGTAGATGCCAGTGTCACACTTTGGTGTTTGTTATGTGGAAAGTACTAATTTAGTCTGAGGCAACAACACAGGTGGTGGGATTCTTTTGCACTGTGAGTTGAGGTAAGCCAGCCAACCAATGGCAGCCATGGGGGAGACGGGAAAGGGGGGTAGTGGGGGGGGAGGGTAGTGGGTGATCTTTTAAAGGGTTTTATCATGTGAATCACTATGTAAGAGGGATACTAGTCTTTTCTTTAGCCCTATCCATGGAAACTGTGCCTATGAGCCTATATCAATTTGGATGCATATGTTTACTTTGATGGTGATCAAAATGTGCTTTTCTGGAATTTTGAAACTCCGCTTTGCTACCCACCTGTATCACTTTAAGTTAAATTTTGCACAAAGTTGCTAAAAGGTATGTCCTATATTTTGTAAGTGAATTGTCAGATAAATTACCTGTCTTTTGATATATATTTTGACACTTTTGGCTTTTAAGTATTTTCTTAACACTGCTGTAAACAAGAAAATCTACTTGAAAATCCATAATTTTCTAAACGTTTGTCAATGGAAAATGTAAAATACTTTGTCATTGGAATTTTTCCATTTTTCTTGCAGATATACATACCAGCTTTCCAAAACATTTGACCTGGTTAAGATATTTTGAACGGTATGTGCACTACAGAGCTTTGAACTTCGTGCTTGAGGACGGACAAACAGACACATTTCCAAGATAGGGGTACCCCAAGTTAAATTCCTCCTACTCAAAAGTTTTTGCATGTATCAAGCTGTAACTTTATGTGTGAGGTTTAGAGGTAGTAAGCATTATGTGGTGCAAAAATTATTGATTTTGAAAAAAGTTGGCTGGTGTGATAGGACACAGACCCCCATTACAACTTCCGTTTTTCAGTGGGGACGATTGTAGTTCTGTGTATTTTAGGGTGTAAAGTCTTTTTTTGCTGCCAGCCTGCCGTTTTTGGTGTACAGGTGCATGCTTAGTATCAAAATGATGGAAATTGTCTAAGCTTTGGGCAGGTATGAGTTTTAATGGTGAAAGTTTGAAATTCTGGGCGAGAGGACACAAGGAGACAGGTGGTGATGAGGCTGCGAGTGATGTCCCCTTGGCGTTGCTAGGCACCCCTCCCAGCTGCCGGCATGTAAAGGTCCAGATTTTGACGGTCAACCTATGTCAAGATTTTTACAGCTTCTTTCTCACAGGCTTGGCCAGGTATGCACCAAAGCTTATTGGCCTCGGAATGTTTGGGACTGAGCTACAGCGCTAAACGTTAACATTGTCGCTTATGGAAAACTAACGGGGGGTCTGTGGCCAGTTGGAACACAGATAACATTCTAAAAACGTTACACCTCAAATGTAGTAGGTTGCATCATGCAGATTTGATGTCAATGATTACTCCTTACCTGTCTAGCCCATATGATGGATCCGGACACTGGAGGCAGATCTCTCACTCGACTCATGCGACATGCCTTACTCTGGGCATACTGGACCTGTGGCACAAGTAAGCAGAAACCCGTTTATGTATAAGACAATAATGAATGGCTGGAGTGAGTTGTCACACAAGAAAATAATCCATGTCATTGGTCAGCAAAACAGGTTCTGCATTTTCAAAGCTTAAGACAACTTTTGCTACAAAGTTTTGTGAGCAATTGATAATAATGAAACTTGTTTTATTTTACGAAAGTTTGTCATTCATCCAGGAGAACAATCACAGAAAGATTCTTTCAAATCAACAGTACTTTTGTCAAAGGCATAAAGTTGGTGCCACAACTTCAATAAATAGCAAAAACGAAATCCTCTGGATTTATTTTATTGTTGACATTTTTTTTAAAGTCAAACTTGCTTTGTCATCACAATGTGGCTGAATTATTGGCTTTGTGGCATTAAACTGATTGATGAATTTAGGGTTAGGAAGAAATTCCTGACCAACTTATGCTTGGCATATAGGATAAACAAACCTTGAACTTCTCATGCAGAGACTCAATGTCATCTTTCACACGCTGAATTAGCTGTGTCTGGTATTCTCGGATAGCTCCTCGGATGTGTGGGCGCACAAAGAGTGCATTGAATCGGGAAAATATGCGAAACATCTCATTGGCATTGCGAGCAATCCCTAACTGGTCACGCAGTCTGGCGGTGATTCGGGTCTCAACACGATCTATCCGCTCTTCATATCTAAACATCAGAAAAGATCAATTAGCTGCATCGCACTGAAATTTAAAAACGTATAGACTGACACAACTGCAAGGAAATTTTCCGTTTTGTTCAATCTGATTTAAAAATTCATACTAAGACAGAAGTTAGAAAAAAGCTTATTAATGTAAGACGAACTTGAATGTAAGCCGACACAAATAGATCACGTTTTAAAATACATGAGCTTAACACAGTTAAGGTTAAGTGCAATTCTGTACCTCTTGATGGCTCCCTCCCAGGCATCTGTCCCTTCTTTACTCACATCCAGCCCATCCACTACCTTCACATTCTCGTAGGCTAGGTTCACCTCCTGTCCAAAAAAAAATTTACTTTTATTTCATTTTTGGATTTTTTAGTGTAGGCCTCTCATGAAGTAGGAGGACATAAAATGTCACATTTAAACCAGAAGTATTACTGATGAAAGGAATGAATGATTATGGCTTAATGCCATTCCAGCAGTTTTCCAGCCATACTGTGACGAAATTGATGAAAGGAAAGGTGTACATAGGGTAAACCTTTTTCCAGCCCATCAATCTATTTTAAACATGAACATACACAGTACATCATTCAACTGATGAAGAGTTTAATTAAGAATTAGAAGACAAAATTTCAAAATGCTCAGGTGATCACTGCATGACATGAACTCAATGTTTGATGTGAATCTCAAAGTCAATGTTTCTTTTGAAAGATGGAAGCACACGTATTATTCAACCATTAGATTGTTACCTCAATGGCATTGGCATCAGCAGCTTCATCCACCAGAGGCTCTAACTTCTTTTGAGGCTCATCAGCTGAGGGAGTACCGGCACGGCCGGCAGGGGAAGTTGTGGGGCGCAACACCCGCACTATCACCTGGCGTAGCTGTTCATGCTGACGACGGAACCTACAGGAGAACAAGGGATGATCTGAGAAACAGTGGAACTGACTGAACACTTAAGACTGTTTATCAAATCACATATTCAGTTATTTTGTTCATCTGATATTCACCAAGTACCTGACATACCTCTTGACTTTAAAGCCGCGGATCACACAGCACGCGCTGAATTCGAATTGCGATTTCATTGATCAAGGCCCTGACCAGTATATCTAGCAAGTGCAGTAAGTATCTATGTCAATGAGCCACCTAGGTCATTTAATATACCTTATATTACAAGTACTACAGCCAAAATCAAAAGTGCAATTCTGTATCTATTTTTAGAACTACTCATTACTACACATATTGATATAGAGATATAAGGCAGATAATGCTGTGTTCATGGTCCTAAGTCTATCACTCGCGACATACTTCCTCATCTGATCCAGCCTGGCCTGGAGACGCTTGTGAGCAGGGTTGACCCTCCACACCATCCTCAGGTGCTCTTCCCTCTTCTTCTTCAGCAAGTCTCTCAGCAAGCCCTGGAGACGGTCATACTCATCGTCCCACATCCCAAACACGTCAAAGCAGGCAGACATCACCTAGAATGGGAAAATGGGCCACAACCAATTTAATATTGAATTTAACTGCATATAACTGCAATCTACATAAAATTGTGAAGCATTAGTAGCTGAAAACAGACATTAATGGTCATTTTTAATAGGGACAGCAAGTGCCCGGCAGCAGGACCATCGTCATTCTGCTGATTTTGCCGCAAATAATGATGTCCCTTTAAAGCCATTTTACCAGAAACTTATCGTAGTTATTTTGCAACAAACAATGGCTTGAGGTCCCACTTTTTACAAGCACCCCCTTATAGGGCTTAACAACAGGTTCCCTTCCCAACTGGAATTCAAATATTAGCATTATGTAATGGAATACTTTGCTAAACATTGCGTCCTTTAAAAAGGACCATTTGGTAAGAACACAAACACGCAATGGCCTCACCTTCTCAAACTCATCATATGGAATATGCATCAGTCGACGGGTACCCAGCACCTACAATATATGAAGAAGTCCTTGCTGAAATAACATGCAAATAAGTCCACTCTTCCAAAATATTTATCCATGAAAATTTTGCGTTTCGAAAAAGGTTTCAAACATGTTGGGGGCAAAAAACATTGCTAAAGAACCTGCTTTGTCAGAATAATAAAAATTGTGAAATGGTTACAGTAGCTATAACTATTATAAGCTTTTTCAGTATCTTACAAAAAATTTATCTGTCTGTCTATGATCATGTCATATACCTTAAGCAGCTGTGAGCTGAGATCCCTGGAGATGGCCTCTACCAGACGCAGAGCTCTCTGGATGGGGTACTTGGTGTTGCGGATTTTCCTAAGGTGACTGAAGATGGCTTGGACAGCCTGTCTGATCTTGTCCAGCTCAGTGGCAGACAGCAGGTCATTGAGTGGGAAATCCTTCATCAGAGGGTTGTAGTTGTTCACTGTGGCCATGGCCTGCTTCAAACCTAGATAACGGTTAATGTTCACTGAGTATTTATTTATCTGATTGGTGTTTTTACCCCGTACCCAAGAATATTTCACTTATACGTCGACTGCAAGCATTATGGTGGGTGGAAACCTGGCAGAGCCCAGGAGAAACCCACGACCATCCACAGGTTGCTGACAGACCTTCCCACGTATGACAGAAGAGGAAGCCAGCATGAACTGGACTTGAACTTACACCGACCGCATCAGAGAGTATTAGTTGGATGGGTCAAGCAAATGCATGCTTTTCATTTAAATCAACAATAAGGAACTTTTTCATATGAAATTTGGATGTACAAGCGCTTCCCTCCCTTCACTGCAAGATTGATAAAATAAGCTGTAATTTTCATAGAGATAGCAGTCATACTCAATGATTTGACAAGACAAACGACTAAGTCATGGCTTAGTAATATGTGATTTCAACATTTACTTTTTATCTGTCTAAAGGAAGCTTCTACTGATACTAATAACGTTTATGAGTTTGAATCATGTCATTGCAAGAACTCTTTCCAAGTGGGTAGATGAATGATCAGGATTTTTCCCATAATAACTAGTCATGAAGTTTGTAAATATATACTAGTGAACAAATCACATATAATACTGAGTAAACCTGGATCCATTATGCAACTGACCTGTGTCAGAATCAAAACTGACAGTGGCGTGAAACCTCTTGCCCAGTCTGAGAATGTCCAGTGTTAAGGAGATCTCAGGGCTCTCTCGTTTCTCCTGTATCCTCAGTAAGGCTCTCTCCAGGTTCAGCCAAAAGCTGATCTCCTGCAGGGCAGTACCTGAGCCTGGGTCACGGTCTAGCTTTGTCACCTGTTCAGAACACAACACAAAATACATGTATTACCAATTTTAAACTGGCCCTTCAGTGTTCAAGAGATCATAACATTTGCACTGTCCTAATGCAAAATTGGAGATAACTGCTAATATCTTCAAGTACCTATCATAGTGCGCCAGAGTTTGTACTGAACTGGACAAATCTGTTTTATGCATCTTGCTATGAAACAAAATTTCAACTCTATTGTGTACCAGTGAGATCTAACATTGTATGTTTGCCTATTTCTGTACATTGATGTTGAATTCAAACAGCTGAATGATAACTACAGCACTCTACCATGCATTATAATAGTATTCCAGTGCCCCTGTTTCAGGTCAGGTGCATGATTGAGGTCAATAAAAAAATCTCTTGGAAATCTCTTTTGCTATATACACTGACCACAAGGGTCCCAGTTCTGGCCACTATACAAAGCACAATTATTCGCAATACATGTGCTATAAAGAAGACAAATAAAAGCTAAAGCTCTATACACAGGATGTAAAACTGGGTGTTCCACTTTTTCTCATATTACATGTGCTTTCCTTCTGATCAGCACTACTACTGTTAAAGGAACTGATTGATTTGCCACAAAAATCTGAATGTTGTGACGTTGCAGTAAAGGTGTCTTAGGTGTGCCAGACCTTTTGATCTCCTACCTTCTGGATTTCCCTAATCCATCTGTTAACTCCACTCTGTAGCGCATTAAGGAACTGGGCATCCTCCACTTTGTCCCCGAACTCCTCCACATTAGGTTTTCGGCCTTCTTCTGCACACTTCTTGATCATGGCAGACACTGCTGGATGTACGGTCAGGGTGATCTCAGGGATGTCAATGTTCTGCTGCAGGTGAAGCAGCCCTAACTCTAACTCGGCAATCTTTTTCTCCACGGTGGGTGCCATTTTATCTCCATCTCTGTAACAGGCCAATACTGATTTATTTATCTGACTGGTGTTTTACACTGTACTCAAGAATCTTTCACTTATACGACAGTAGTCCACATTATGGTGGAAGAAAAAAAAGAGGCATAGCCCAGAGGAAAACCATGACCATCCGCATGTTGCTGGCAGACCTTCCCACATATGGCCAGAGAGAAAGCCAGCATGAGTCATTGCACCTCGCTGGCATGCTGACCACCTCTGCCACAGACAACCCCATTGGCATTTAATGCCATGCTCACGAATTGCTTGCTTATAGGACAGTGGTCACATTTAAAGGATAAACCATCTCTTCACTTAAAGCCAGAGCTAAATCGGCGAGGTCTGAAAGTGAACACAAGATTTCCCAAAAGTCACAGGACACAAAGCCAAAAACTTGACCTGTCTGAGCCAATGAAGAATTTTTGTATTGTATCTATAACATTGGACACCGACCCTAAATGATGAAAATTGTTCTTTCCTTTTCTACCATACTAAATACATTATGTAAATGTTTTGACAAAGGAGTTATTCCAGTTTTAATTATACATTATGTCTGCAAATTTCTACAACCTCCTTTATATTCTAATCTTTTCTACTTTTCTACATGATTATCAGTTGATGATATGTTAAGACAGAAAACAACTGTTGACTGGGAAGGACTACCTTTCTGCTTTGCCAGTCTCCTTGATGTAGGACTTGAAGAAAGGAGCCACAGCATTACTAACATATGAATGGAGAGTCTCAAATGGAGAGCCATCACTGAAGTTCATCACTCGCACCTGCGAGGACATGGATTTGTCAGCTTCCACCACTTGTCCACGCTTAATGAGCACCAGGCTGCATAGAAACAAGAAGAAAATCTATCACAGAATACCAGTTCACGAACAGAAATGTTTTAAGACATACAACATACGTTACCAGTATGTTTACATTCTGGATGTCTGAGAAGTATCAAAAAACTATGTATAAACATAACTGATAACATCAGGAAGATATAAGGGGCATGTGACCAGAGTTCCTCTACTACATATAAAGTTAAGCTTTTTTT
Organism: Liolophura sinensis; assembly: GCF_032854445.1. Classification (NCBI taxonomy): domain Eukaryota; kingdom Metazoa; phylum Mollusca; class Polyplacophora; order Chitonida; family Chitonidae; genus Liolophura; species Liolophura sinensis. Next base: position 29,710,601 of record NC_088300.1, read on the forward strand.
CAAATGACATATTTTGTTTGATTCTGATCCATTCTCTAGAGTTTTTGTGAGTTTGAATAATTTCTTATCAGTGCTAGCATCAAACATTGTCATTTTATAGCCTTTACATCCTTCTGAAAGTTTGACATTTTTACAGGCCTGTGAGTGATTTACAGTTTACTTTACATTTCCTTAACAGGCAACCAAGCCACAACATAATTCTAACATAAATGAGACCTTAAGACCTATCCTAGCTCACTGACCTGGTGATTTTACTGCTGGAAAAGTGGACATCTGTGGATATGAGATAAGAGAGGCTAGTCTCACTCTCTGCCTCAGATACTTCTTCATCTGAAATGGTACAAAAGACACAATTAGTGGACAAAATAATGACCATGACCACCTGAAATAATCGGAGTTCACTACAGCGTTTTGATACAGGTGATACAGAAAGGTTTCCAAATTACTTCAATACATGATAGGACAATCATTATAAATATTCCAAAGGATTCACATTTGAATGATGTGTGAAATTGCTCAGTTAGGGCCTGTATTACATATGTGTCTGCATACCATGATACTGCATACTGACCATACGTATGCGACTAAATGCTGCCTGAAGGATGGCTGATTAAAAATCATTCACTGAGAGGCAATATAAGCCTTACCAACCATTGTAACACTGGTATACAATGAGAACTGTGTCACAACCTGACTTGTCCCAACTCGAGTGTGGCTTCTGGAGTGAGCCCAAGTTGAGTGGCCAATCTGTCATATCTACTTAAAGGAAGGTCAAGATTTTTTTTTTTTTTTCAAGATTGTTGGTTAAACAGTGTCTCCCTCTATCACTCAGAGAGCCTGTGTCTAACAAGGTTTATTCTGCCGCTTAGCAAAAGATTTATTGGCCATCCTATAGGCATATTTTGGTAGTATGTGTTAGAAGATCTGTTGGTAGTCTTTTAATCCTGTTCACATGGGGGAAGTTAAGCTGCTTTAAATGCAAAAGTGGCTTTGAACCAGTTTGACGTTGTCTGTGTGAATGCAAAGCGGAGGCATTCAATCTGGTTTATTTGCCCCTGCTAGGAATGTGGCTTTAAACCCATTTCTGAAAGCCCATTCAGTGTTTGAGCCAGTTTATTTGTGCCGCGTGAACGGTAACTGGATTAATTTCATCAAATACGCATTTTTAGGATCACAGAGTCACAGTTTCGAGTGGCATTACGTGTGCATTATGTTATTTACCTCAGCGATCATTGATTAGTCGTTCTTGGTACAAAAAATCCCAAACATGGCAGATGGTAGTTTGTTTTGCCCGATTCAACAGTTTGAACGGCTGGATCACTGTTTAAAGATGGTTTACCGATGCCAGCTCCGACATGTTTACGGTTTGTTCGTATCAGGGGATCGGTGGACAAAAAAAAATATGGTAGCATTAGAGCCAGGTTTTTTTTTTAGTGAAATTGTCCACATGGAAGTCCATATGAGCAAAGCTAGGTGTTACGGTGAACGTCCAACTTAGCTTTGGGCTAATGTTAGCAGTATATTACTGGTACTGGTACTGGTATCAGTGTCTATTTCATTTTTGTTCTCTGCTTTTGCATAATAACCATCTAACACTTGGTTAATTGTGTGAAAACACCAAGGATTATACCTTTGCTTGAGGATCTCTGAACAAGCAAAGCCGGTGCCTGAGAATCACTCAGGAATTTTCGGATTTTCTCCTGGTTGGTCGGGTCCTCGACAGCCGCCTTGAAAGCCGGGGAAGCCGAATCGGCTTCTTCCAACAGGGAGGCGACAAGTCGGGAGACATAGGCTGAAAATGTCGAAATGTCTGCAATTGCCTGGGCAACTGGGGCAGACTGGGCTTCTGGTTCCCCAGCTTCAGACATTCTGGATGCTTGCGTTGGCCTTCACAGGTGAAAATGCAGCATCCAAATCTACCACATCATCGCTGTCTGATGTCGGTAAGAAAGATGGCTGCCGCAGTATCCGGGCCCTTTGCTCGTGAGTCATGCAATGAAATGACAAGTGAAAGTTACTTCCCCTCGCAGATCACTTCCTGTAACAGGTGGCGCGCGTTAGCGATAACATTGTCAGAAAATAATCATGGCATACTGGTTTCACCGAAATCCTTTAAAAGCAACAACTCCTTTGACATTCGAACTAAGAGGGGTATCAACAAATGAAAAGACGAGAAAAATATTCAGGTAATATTTGTAATGATGTATGATAAAGGTTTGAGTCGGGGTATGTTGAACTTGTCTTTGATGATGTTGTCACATGCAGACATCACTCAGATATTCTTTCTGTCACTTGCTGATGAATCACGTAAATTAACAAATATTCGTCTAGAACAGCAAGGCAAGTGGATTTTCGTTGTCCGATTAGAATGAAGTTTTAAAATTTGTGTTGATCAAGTTGAACGAGGCATATTTTCAAATGGCCTGAGTTTTACTAATTAAAGTAATCGCTTAACTAAAATTAAAAGTGAGCAAAGACTCGCTCAATCATTCGCGTTTCAGAGGTCTTTGCTCATGTAAATATGCCCTTGACAAATAAGGTGTTGGTTTTGTTGCTTCTGTCTTGTTCATGTTTCAACTTTTGCCTTGCACCTGGTGACTAATTCAGCAAAGTTAAAGAATACAGGAAAAGGAACTATAAAACAAAGATTATATTTCTATGCCAAATCAAGAAAATTATTCCCTGGAATTTTTGTAAAAAAAGAACTTCATTTGGGGGTATTTTTATACCTGTCAATTACCCTTCAATATTATGCATATTTTTCGTCAACAGTCATATTTTTTCAGAAATTATGTTATCCTCGATCTTGCTCAGAACTCGGTGAACACCCTCGAAGTGCCTCGAGCTGTGTGACTACACTGTGGGCAAGGTGACATGCACACAGATACTGCATGGCTTCGCCAAACCAGCTTGGCACGTCCTCCGCGCCCCCACATCCTCCCCCATTCAGCTTGTTCCCCACACCTCCCCACCATTTGACCAGACCCGTTTTTGATCTGACCCCCACAGCCTTCTTTTTAAACAGGGATCACCATTGACGTCAAGGCCTCAAACTTCTTAATTTCTGGACTGACCATGGGGTCTTAAGAAAACTGTTATTTGAAGCCATTTTTACCCTCCAAGGTGAAATTTGAAAAATTTGTTTTTACTGTTGTGTGTTATAACACATGATAATCTGCACATTACGAAATAAAACCAAAGCGTTTCATGTAATTTTTAAATGTACTTCCATCACATGTTATATTTCTGACATTCATTTGGTTGGTATTCGACTGACAAGGTAAATGTCAGAATGTTAAAAAAGGAGGGAGATCACTTAGCTCACTGAATTACCTGGTGACTAGTTCAGTTAAATAAAGTCATCATTATTTATAAATGTTTAATATTTATTTTTCTCCACATTTATTCTTTAAAGGAGAAGAAAACCTAAAACAATGACACTATAGCCTGAAAAGAGCACATTTGGTGAGCACAAGAGCAGGTGGTGCCTGCTGCATAATTTTGCGATTTATCCTTGCCATACATGTAAAGTCTGGCAAAGTTGGCATGAATTGCTGAGTTCATCGTGTCCTCAGTCTTTAACACCCTGTAATTTATGCTGGGGTTATGTTGCCTCTCAGCTGGTGAGAGTTGTTAAAGCTGCCAGATTGTTTGTGTAAACTCAGAACCTAGGTCCAACATTTCGGTTTCCCAATCGTCAAGTGAAAAACAAACTGTACTGTTCGCTACCTTCTGGGAAGAAGAGTTCAACCGGAAATGTACGAACTGCACTTCGGCGGTTTCCGACGGCAATTCTCCTCCCAACACAGAAGACTCGTGGGCAAAATGGAGTCGCCCACAGTGGATTTTGGTGCTGACTTTATTTATAATTTGTCATCTTGAGGTACATATTAGAATTTTTTTTATGGCATGCACCTGGGAGGAAAAGCATACTCTTTGTGTGATATTTAATTTTTCTTCTCCTTTAGCTTGAATGTGAACAGGCTAATGTTTGCAGTCTGTTCCAGGAGGGTGCCTTGTTTTGGTGTTGTTTAATGCCATATATGCAAGAATTTTTCACTTATACTATGGAGTCAGATTTATTGGTGGAGGAAACTGGAGTACCTGGGCTAAACTACCAAACCTTTGGCAATTTAGTGACAAACCTTTCAGCGTATGCTGTACATATATGCAGTATCGGTGGACTAGAGGTCTTCAATGAACGCGGTACTGACAAAACAGCAGTACGTATGTTTTCAACTGCTTATTTTCAACTGTCACTAACTGTCACCTTGACAGTTAGTCACCTTGACAGTTAGTGACAGTTGAAACACTTTCACGTCATGTCCATGAACCACCCCTCAGAAGCTGAAAGACATCTTGACAATGATCTTCTAAAGTTACTGTTTTCAGTTTATTTATTTTTTTGATTGGTGTTTTATGTCGCACTCAAGAATATTTCTCTTATGCAACGTCACCCAGCATTATGGTGGGAGGAAACCGAATAGAGCCCAGGGGAAACCCATGACCATCCGGAGGTTGCTGGAAGACCTTCCCACTTATGGCCAGGGGGATGGTCGTGGGTTTCCCCTGGGCTCTGCTCGCTTTCCTCCTACCATAAATATTCAAATGAAATATTCTTGAGTACGGTGTAAACCACCAATCAAATACATAAATAAATACACTTAGGGCCAGAAAGGAAGCATGAGCTTGTTTTCGGTTTACGTTGAATAGTACAGAATAATGTCAGCACTCTTGACTTGTGCTAAAAATCTTCTTACTTTTCAGTGATTTGCGGCAGCATAGAAATAAACTTCTAGAGTACCTGACTGACCCAAATCACGATGCCCATTCAATTGAGACCACCATAAATGATTATGCGGCACTACTCCAGGGACTTTATATGCCTTTTGGAGATGAACCTGAAAACAAACTAAGAAGAATCATCAAGTTTCGCTGGACTGACAGTCTTCTTGGAAATGCCACAAGGTACATGTACAAACATTTTAACAAATCTGCAGCGTTCTGTACTGACCAATTCACATCTGATTTTTCCCATTTCTTTGTAAAAGTTGATGGGACAAATTCAGTTCATATTCAGTTATTATCGGGAGAAAATTGCATTTATTTATCAGTGGATTAAAAAATTTAGGTTAGAACATATGAAACTGTATAGCATGTTCTATACACGTATACATGTATGTATGAATTTCATTGTTGGCATTGCCATGTTTGATGAAAGGTAAGTCAGTAAAGTGTTACTGGTAAATACATACATTTATTTATTCTATTATTAACTCCTCAGTTGCACTTATTAAATATACTGTTAAAGTTTAACTGAGTCTCATGTGTTTTAACTCAAGAGAGAATGATGGCAACGTGCACGTATGTATTAGTAAAGATAACTAATATGACTACATTTTGCTACACTAACATTGTCAATATTAACAATATTCTTTGTCATTTGTAGAGAGGCAGAGGATGCAGTCTTTGAACATGTGTCAATGTTGATAAATGTGGCCTTGTGGTACACAAAACATGCAGCTAAGATTGCTGCCAAAGAAGAGTAAGTACTTTTATATCATTTTTAGTCTGATACTTGATAGATGTATTAAACATGAACATGTAATATTATAAGACACCAAGTACCAATTTCTTTGAAATACTTTCTTTAGTTGTCATTGATTGATGGCCTGTGATTTTCATGGAAATGATCAAACAGTAAGTTAAAATGAATAGTTAATAGGAATCATATAAAATTATTACAATGCAGTTCGCTTTTTGATTTAAAATTGAATGTCCTCACATCATGTGTTGTCCTATTTTTGCTTCATTTCAGACCTAATATGGAAGAGGCTAAAGAAGTTCACAAATGCCTCAGAACAGCATCTGGTATATTCACTTATGTGAAGGTAATACATGTACATTGTAAATTGACCTGTTCACTGAAATTGTATCGATGGTCTTGGCTTAGGGGGTGTTGATATGTTGTTCTTTGTTGTGAAGATAAAGTGGTCATTAGCCATTGTGAACTGTTTGATGTCAGAAACATATACCTGTGCCACTGAAAATTAGCTTTTCATATTGTTTTTTCTTGAAACACTTCGGTAGCATAATGTGGAACTGATGGAGCCTCAGAGTTTTTGCCTTTATAAATGTTTGGTATATGTATTAAAAAGTGATCTAAAATTTTACCCATGACAGTGTTGCACGTTTTGCCTGATTCTCACAGTTTCATTAATCTTAGAAAGCTGTTTTGAGATCTCTTAGGAAGGTAGTATCATATCTGACTGGGAAAATGTAAGGTTCAAAATCAAGAATAATTTTTATGGCCTCTGTTTGCCTCTGAAATTGTAAATAATTCTGAGAAATGTTAGTTGATTTACTGTATATCACTGATGAAAATTTGATTATCAGAGCTTGTTCTATGGTAATTTGTCCTGTAGACTGAGCTTGTACCTAAACTGGCAGAGTCAGTTGACAGTGCTGTGGATACAGACAGCAGAATCCTGGATGCGTACATCAACCAGTGCACAGCAGAGGCTCAAGAAGGTGGGTCATTTGGCTGAAGGATCTCTCTTATTGTAGTTGATCGACCTTTGACCTTTGATTTTTCATGCTTGAATCCACCTTTTGCTGGTTTATGCACAGCTGTAAGTGGGGAGATTTGTCAGCTGTGTGTGTTGAGTTAGAGAGAAGGATCTACTTGTGTACACGTAGTATCTTACACTGGAATTCTAGTTAATACTGAAGACAGGTACTTTTGTCAACTGCCAAAAGGTAGAATCATGACCTAAATAATTATAATTTCTGCAGAGCAGGTGAATGTTCAAGCCTCTATGCATCATTATGGTCAGAAAACTGTCTTTACTGTCTTTTTTGCTAGTATTTTATTTTTTTGCATTATTGATTAATGATGCATCTAATTGTTTCCAGTAACACTGGCCAGAGCTATGGAACTGAAACACTCAGCCAGTTTGGTGGCAGCCCTGGCTTATGAAACCTCACAGATATACAGGAGGGCAGGTAGGATCATTTATAAAAAAAAACTTACTTGAATGATGGAATGAATGATCATGGTTTAATGCCACTGTGGCAGCAATGCTGTCATATAATGCCATTACTTCAGGTCACATTGTTGGATGATGGTTTTCACTGAACTCTGCCTCAGTATGTCATAAAGCTACAATCAAGGAAACAAAAATATTTTCTGCTTAGCGATAACATCTTTTTGTACACTTCCAGACAAAAATGTGAAGTACATGTATTTATTATGGATTCATAAATATTCTGTTTTTTTCTTTAACTTAGATGATGCTCTAGCCAGTTTGGATGCTAAAACCGTTGGCAAATGGAAGAAGTACTGTGCTCTTAAGGCTGACTTTTACATGTCTTATGTAAGTAAGCATTGTGTATAAACATCATGCGGGGAAATTTTAAGTAAGAATTTATGTTTGTGGCTGTTGATGATTTTTATCTTATTACACCCCTCATGTAATATGAATTAATATGTTTTTCTTCCAGTTTCAAGATAAATCAGACATAAGTCCAGTAATACTAATAAACTTTTCTGAACTGTCAATAAGGAACATGAAATTGACCAATCATAAGCAGTAAAGAAGTCAAAAGGATGTCTCACACATTGGTTACAAATGTTTGAATTTTGTGATGTGATGGCACCACGATTGCTTTCACCAGGAATGGAATGAAAAGTAATGTCATGAGAAGGTTTTGTGGGATATTTTATGTAATATCATAAGTGCTGTTAAAGTCTTAGTGCATTTAAGTATAAAAGTACTACTCGTATGATGATGGAACCTTTGTATTATCTAATTACAGGCATACAGTTTTCATGGAGAAGCCCTTCTAGCTGAAGATAAGTGTGGGGAGGCTATTCGTTGTTTACAAGAGAGTGTCAAGCGTAAGTGTTACACAAGCTAAGCATACTACATGTATCAGCTTTGAAATAAATATTAGAATTATGATACCAATAAGCATGTCATTGTTGCATTCCGCGGAAGAATATTTGAAGATACACAGGTAACTGGTTAACCTGGAGTATCATGGAACATCTCAACTCTGTTGCAGGAAACCAGAAAAGAAAAAAAACCTTATTTGAAGATTTATAAGAAAATGCACTGATATCTTGTTAACTTAGAGTGCTAATAAACATCTCCACTTTTAGAGTTCAGTTTGAAGTTGAACCTGTAGCTAAGTGTTTTGTTTGTGACAGTGTATGACCAGGCTTCACGGTTGGCACAGGAATACGGCACTCAGAAGGGACCAGGAACTTCAGCACGACCTCTCAATCATATCTTCTTCAGACGCCTTAGACCCATCGTTAAGAGAACCCTGGAAAAGTGCGAGCGAGAAAATGGACTGATGTAAGAGCTACAGGATTAGCTTACCGCTTCAACCTTTTTGTTTTCTCTAGTTTTGTTATTTATTTTTTCAATTGTCGAAAGCTCATGGAAACTTGTATGTAGAATTTAGCATGTTAGAAAGATCTGATCTTCCCTCATGCTTCAGATGTATAGAAACTTGCAATGTTAAATATTATCTTCCTTAATTTTTTCTGATGAAGTTACCAGAGTATAGTTTCAGTGTTTGGTTTTTTTTTTCTTTATGATTGCTATAAGTATTTGACATGAAGGCTTCTCCATCCCTATGAGAGAAAGAAAAAGAAAATAAATAAAAAAACAAAAAGTTTTATTGTTTAAAGTTGTCTTTTTTATAAAGTTGTCCTAATATTTATGCTATCATTGTGGTTTGGCATTATATGTGTCATTCTTATATTTTTATGACCAAAGACTCTTCAGCATTTGATTTATGAGGGTTTATGAAACCATAATTTATTGCGTACATTGTTGGGATATTGTGTATTGACATTGTGTTTGTCTTTGCAGTTACCACCATAAGGTACCGTTTGACCCACCTCAGCTTGATCTGAAACCCACCTATGGCTTAGTGAGCCCTGTTGAGTTCCAGCCTGTTCCACTTAGCCCATTATGGAGCATTGATGTTTACAAGAAGATGGATACAAAGACAGCTGTCAAACCTGACCCCAGAGAGAAAGAAAAGGTAAGTCAGTGTGGGTGAACCTGAGGTTATGTTCATCAAAATACAGATTTAAAACTGCCCTCTGGTCCTCACTGGCTCAGGGTGTGTATGTGCTGATTAGCAGCAAAATAAATAGATACATTAAAACTTTCCTCTAATAATAAGTTGACTTGTTCCAATGACAGATATCAGTGTAGGCTTCTGTAAAGATACAGTTATTACATGGCTCAGATAGTATTGGAAATGAAATAATTGAAAAGAACAACAAACTATGCTGAAACTATGCTGAAGATTACATGGAGAGTCGTTATGGTGTATTTGAGGAATTTGCGATACTCTGGGCACTCCAGTTTCCACTACCCACAAACCTGACTATCAGCATATAAAGTGCAAAATTCTTGTGTATAGCAGTAAACATCTATTGTATAAATACATTGTTCTGGTCATTTGAGATCTGTTCAGTTCTTTCTATCTTACCTTTTTGACGACATGTTAGCTACTCTTGCCAGTGAAAACCTGGAGTTTGACCTGTTCTCATTTGCTGTCAAAGCTGTAAGGAGCGAAAACCATTATTTCCTTCCATTATATAAGAACGACATTAAACCCCAAGCACTCACCCACTCCTTCCATTATGAAGTAATTCTGTTTTCACATTACTTTGTTGGTCATGAATCCTGAAGAGTGATGAAGAGTGGCACATCTCAGTCCACGTGAATGTCATTCTCACAGTGATAAGATCAGAATAGTTGACTAAAATGCATTCGCCTTTTATGTGAAAAAATACAGTCTAATGTAATGTCTTTTCTAATGTAAAGATAATGTAATGTAAGGATTACACCATGGAAAGGTACTGCATTATTACTACATTGAAAGACAACTTGTGTGGGGGGTCATTTTTATTTTTTCTTTTCGATGAAGAAATAAAACTAATAACAGTATTACCGTGGCCTTTGTAATTAGTTTTCAGTAAGGTGACATAGAGTCAGAAGTGCATCAGGTTTAGGGAAACCTTATTTGAGTGATGTACAGTTTGGACATATTGGGAACAGCATGGTCCAAACCTCTGAGTTGCAAGTTAATGATTAACAATTGTTAAACCTGGGATTAATATGTTATATTTATTAGTCTTAGGTTAAACAAACTGGAAACATGACAAAACAGATCAGGGGGTGGCCATAGTGATAAAAGTTGTGTCATATATTAAAATGTTAGCCCTTTTGCAGCTATAACACATACACAGCCATATAAAGCATTTTTATGTTTATTTTTAACAAGAAGTAAACTTCAGGTACTAATATTTTTTGTTTAATTTTTTGAAATAGTTAAAGAATATTCTTGTCATCTTGTTCTTTTTGTTATTTTCACAGAAACCAGAGAAGGAACAAACTTTGCCACCAGTGAAAGAGAAGGAATACCCCATGAGTGATAAAGATCCGAACACGAGTAGTGGCTGTGTCATATCATAATGTGTGACCATGTGAGTTCCTGTATTGGTTTGGGTTGCTTATCATCTAACCAACAAGTGTATATAAAAATGTATTTGTCCACCAACACCCCAATGTATGCTATTTCTTGTATGTTATACATTATATAAATCTGTAAATTGTTGTGTTTATGTAAGCAGAAGTTTTTAATTAGGTGTATATAATAATGCTAAAGAGTGAGGCATGTTATAGATGACAGCTGAACAGTTGGGCATATGTGTGTATGTAGTATAATTAAACAGTGACGGCATGTTATATATATGTATAGGAAAACTGATGGTATGATATACAAGAAAGCTGAAACATGGGTAATGACAGCATTATATGTACAAAAACTTCAAGGAATACAGAATCGATGTTGATTGGCTGACACTGGGAGATAGTGTTTCATGGGTTAAACCCTCCAGTTTTTCTCATGCTTGAATAAATCTGCCATACTTAAAACAAAAGCCTGAACTTGCCTATCTCTCACTCCAGCCAGTCAGAATCTATTCCGTATCCCTTTAACAATGACAGTATGATATATGAGAAAGCTGAACAATGAGAGTTTGATTTATACAAAAGCTTAACACTGTCAGCATGTTACATACTGTAAGATAGCTGCTTAATGAGGGCATTGTCAGTTGGGTCTCTTGTGCTTAGGTGTGAAAGTAACACTTGCTGACTTGGCTGATAACTTCCCAAAGACTTGGTGGAACAGTTTGTATGTACATGGATACCTTTTGTATAATCCAACACAAATATCTCTTCACTTGCCCATTAATAAAATGTAAATGCTATAAACATATGAGAACAAGAAATTGTATTCACTTATGCGTATATCTGACTGTATATTGACTTGTAAGTTAGTCAGAATGTGTAGTTCTCATATAATCACAGCTCTGGCATACTGTTCTGTCTGTTATGAACTAATCCAATGTTTTCCCCAAATTGTAAAGCATTTACTCATTGTCATTTAACACATCTTTGTAAAGTTAAATGTGTTTGTTGTCAGTTCCTAGACATCATGAGCAACCACAGGGGTTAAGTTTCAAAAACCATAAATGTAGCTTACAAAGGCAAGTTTAGATTGGCATGTATAAAGACGTGTATAGGTACTTGTCTATATTTTAATGTCATTATTATAAAGTCATTGTTAAATTATGTGAATGTGTCCAAATTTTCAAGTTCAAGGGTACAATGCTACATTTCATCTCTACAAAGATTACATGATGAATTTGACAAGGTTGACAGTGAATACAAACATATCTGTCAAAAAACATGAAAAGATGGCTGTATTTAAATGGAACAAGAAATGTTTTATGTCTAAACTCTTCAGGCTATGCTCAACTTTTATTTATATATGTATATATATATATATATATATATATTTTTTTTTTTCTAACTAAATTTATATAGTCACGTCTAGATGTCATCTTTCTGGATGGTGCCATTTTCTTTAGTGTTTCTGTATCAAGTCTGTACTTCTGTTGTTAGAATAATGTTTGAATGTCTTATTGATGCATGTAATGTATACATGTAGGTGCCTTTTTACTCATGCAGGTATTTTTATATGTAACTAGATAGTGATTTGGTGCGTTTTTTTTTTTTTACTTATTATTTTTTAACAAGGACACTGGTATATGTGTATTAGACGCTCTTCTTTAGAAGTTTTCTTATTTGTTGGAATGTAAAAACTATTACCGGGATGCATTAATAATTTGTAATGTCTCATGGCATTTAAGAAGCTTTTTAAAGTAGCCCAGGTTCTAAATGTTCTGTTTTAGTGGTTATCAACCCCTGAATTAGTTAACTGTGATAGCACTTCACTATTGGGCAAGAAATGCAGGGTCTGAGGAAATACTTATGACATCCAGTTTGTTAATGTTTTCATAATTCAGTTTTATGAGGCCATGATTAATTTGATAAACAATTTGGATGCTGTAAAGTTAATGTGCCCGATCTACATGACAGTTTTCATCGCTTATATTCATTTTTTGCCTGGCCTTATTTTGATTAAAAAGTAGGATCTGGCTTCAGGAAGGAATGGTAAATATGTAGATATGTATGTACGTGAACATTCACAAATAACTTAATAAAGACTTTATTGTCAACTGAAAGTAACTGATTTTTGTTTAATAATTCACTTATAAAATATACTTCAAATGAAGTTATTTGTTGCAGCATATTTAGACACTCACCTGAGGTATTTTTTTCATTTTATCAAGAAATCTGGGTCAGTTCATGCCAAAGACTTTAAAAATGGTACTTGTTGCTTCCTCATTTGGGCTCAGCTCTGATAGATTAGAGTAGGGAAATAGGACTAGTTTAGCGAGTGTCAGCATAGTTTGACTGTGTGGTGGGGTCATGTCTGGTGTCTTTGGCATTATACTTCACTGGCAGCTGCACTGTGGTGATATGGACTTGCCGTGCCGCAAGAAGACACAGTGCATGCATACAAACATAGCGACACCTCGTCATCATATGACTAAAAAATTGTCAAGCACAATCTAAAACCTGAAGCATACATGCATACATACATACATACATTCATTTTATCAATCTTGAACCTTAGGACAGGTCCTAACAGAGAAATGCTCAATCTGTAACTGGAAAGATCTGTGACGTGCACCCTTGGCACCATTTCAAGGTCACAAGTGTTCCATTAGCTGGTATGGCAAGGTCAAATGTGGAAACTGCCCCACACAATGGTTCTTGTGCAGTGCTTGAATCAAGTGTTGCAAGTGATTCTTACTTGTGAAAGCCTCCTGCTTCTTATTGGAAAAAATTATCAATGGATGTTCAAGTACTTAATATTTACTTAGAATGCCTAATAGCCTCTTGTTCCAATTGAAGTGGTATGGATTCAGGAGAAACAATCACTTGCACCAAACAAAAGAACCAGTGGAGAACCAGTGGTTACCCTAATTCTTCAACCATTTCAATCACCTGTGTAACCAATATTTTAAAATATTCTGAGAGAATTGTGAAGTGCAGAGAACTAATTTGCACAGTTTTTACGAAGCTTGGATTATTGACCCAAACATCATTTTTAGCATCATTTTCATGATTTATTTATTTATTTGATTGGTGTTTTACGCCGTACTCAAGAATATTTCACTTATACGACGGCGGCCAGCATTATGGTGGGTGGAAACCGAGCAGAGCCCGGGGGAAACCCATGACCATCCGCAGGTTGCTGACAGACCTTCTCACATATTTCATGATAATTGTATGCATAAATTCCAGTGGACAAAGCGCATCAGTGGTTGAAAAGGTTGAAGATTTACAGTAAGCACTTTGAAACACTACCTTTTGAAAATTACCCTCAGATCTGTCAGTATATTGGAACTGAGTGGTTGTCATATCTGATATCTTCAACAGAGCACTCTATGGAGGCAGCGAAAACCATTGGGACCAGTCTGCTACATGACAAAACTAACTGGTTGAAGAATTTGTGCTCTTGAATATATAAGGTTACAGGAACTGCCACATTTACCAAGGTACATGTAGCTTGGGGAACCTTTTCTGCATAATGTAAGTCAGGCCAGAGCTGTGTAGTCTAAGGTTTGTTTCTGCCTTTGTGATGACAGTTTCAGGGTGAATGAGTAACCTAGTACTCACATAAAGAGAACATTGGACAGTCCAGCTTGGACCTGAGCCATCCTTGCACTGGAAAATGTATCCAGTGATTCCTGGACAAAAGACTCAGCTACAACAACGGGTTGACACATTTTTAACATCAAAACTTCATAGTTTCACAATAGTGTCCTCAAGGACCGCATGTACGTTGGTTGTTCCAGGATACCAACTTGTTAAAATATATATTGCCAGCAAACAACTTCACACAACACATCTAGTTCAAGTTTCTGTGTATATTTTATTTTTCCTAAAAGATCATCTGAATTCAGTTGATAAGAAAAAAAATGCTACACGTGTCAATTTTTAAATGTTCCATCTTCTTTGATGCTGTCCCACAACACTTCGCACCACTAACAACAACAACATCACAAGCTCATGTCATAGTGAACATGGTTGTCCTGGTAACTAGAACATCAGGCTATTAACATCCAGCTGCTGACAATTTCATACTGCAAAATTCATTAGAATTGATTTAGAGTGATATCTAACAGAAGAAGGATCCAAAATACGAGGTAAACCAGTGTGTCTCTAACACTACAGCAAGTGTATATTTATCAGAATTTCAGTGTAAATTGTAAAAGATTTAAAATTCTTTTTCTACTGTAATATATAGAAATCCGAAGTAAACCCAACTTGTGAGCTTAGTAAAATCTAACATCAAAAATTGTTCTCTCATTAAAACTAAAACAATTCAGGTGGAAACAAAAAATATTCCTTTATATATTTGTACATGGATGACATTTCGTTTATATAATGTTACTGCAATATACAGACAATTTAAGGTACCCTTCTATGGTAAATGCTAACATAAATAACTACATGTCACATCACTTGTGAAACAGTTGCAGGAAAACAAATCACAATACAGCGAACATTCAACATAGTAGTACACAAAATTTGATTATATCACTATAAGTGGCAAGAAAACTTTGAGACCAAAGCAGAGACGTAGCTCCTCATTACAACACAACTCTACTGAATATAATAATTTAACAACAGCCTGCACAGTATCCCCAATTGGTCAGTGAGATTGCAGTTATGGGGTTCCTCATACTCAGTTACATGTAACAATGCTAGTTATCATTATACATAAATAATACATGTAGTAGTAATGATAATGTTTCATCAACGGTAACATTATCCAGAATAATAAATAATGACATACTTTCTGTACATAAACTACCATGAGCGGAAGAAAATATCTAGGGAGTTAACATTAGTGCTAATTTATAGATAATAGAAAAATATGTCCAGGGTGTTTCACAGAAGCGTTCCTACAGGTCAGACTATGTATGAATTTGTTTAAATTACAACAGAAGTAAAGTTTTAACATCAGTAAGTTTGCATACATTCTCTTTACAGTTTTCACCATGACAAGTACAGTATCACCTGTAGTTATTATATAAATACCATCATAGGATCGAGACATTAATGAAAACTAGCCTTCACAAAAGAACAAAACTGCTACAAAATCTACACACCTAGTCAACCCATCCAGGGTTAGCAGTATACTACACATGAGCTCTTAAGTTACATAATTAACATAAAAATTTTTACTGCTAATTTAAAAAGGCCATACTGAAGACATTTTTTGTCAAAAATACCTATTCTTTAAACACATCAAATTCTCTTTTAACCAAGAACAGCTCAAATTATTGCCTTTCAGACTCAAACTATATTATTACATTGATAGGAAACTTTGACAATAGTACAAAGCATCCTGGCACATAATTTTTATGCAGGAATTTTGAACGGTAATGGGTACTGACAAGGCTGACTGTTTGTGAGTCATTCTAAAATATTACCAAAAACTCACTTGCAATTTTGAGCTGACTGATTTAAAACAAAACTCTTCTGTATAATCTCTTTAAGACTTTTTAAAAAAAAGATAAAGTTCAAATTCGTTTGGAGACAGACGTCATGTGTTTTCTTCCATTACCTGTAATAAATCTTACATGCACATGTATGTTATCCAATTTCTGATTACAAACAGCAGATGTAAGAATATTCCATGAAATTTAAATCAATAAATTTACAAAATCATTAAACATTTAACAACTGTGTAAAAAAAAAAAAGAAAGGAAAAAAAAAGACATTGGTTATATATTGTTTTTCATCTGTAAATTATACAACTGCAAAACTTACAACACATCCTTTACATGTACATGCATGTACACAACAAAAATGAAATGCTGCCAATCATACGTACCACAGCATGAACCAAAAACCAATAAATCTACACATTTACAGAACTATTTACACAATAATAAAACTGTTTACAGGTCACAAACTTAAATCCAGCAGGATATAATGGCATCATCTACATGTATATGTACTCTCTTTCTAGCCCTCCTGCTCTGGCCATATTGCTAGGGGCAATAGAACTATGGTTAGTGGGTGCCAAACTACTTAAGTGAACTATTTACACATCATATTTAATACAATATATATCCATCTTTTTTTCAGCAAGTGTAACCATCCTCATGAGAAATAACACTACAAAGCTTACACATTCCAAAAATAAGGAAAAAAAAAAACAAAAAAAAACAATTTGCAGTGTCATTCATGTATCTCTTTCATGCTGATGGCATAATTTGATTTGCTATATAAAAATCATAGCAAATATCTTTGGAAACAAGTGGATTTTAGCACTATTTATTACTATATTTACATAAAGGTCAAGTGCTTCTGTACAAAGTTTTAGTAAGTGAATGTTGGAACCACCAAAAGCCATGCTGGTCAGTCTAAGTTAGCACATACCACATATGAAAGTCTTTGTTGTGGTCTCATCAGAGTGATACCAGTTCAGCAGAAAATAACCAATGTTAACATTATAATTCCAATTCAGGTATAGGCGCCCAACTGTTAGAATAATGACTTAAGAATGGTACAAAGTTTCGTGTGGTCTAAAGACCATTTAGTCTGATATCAGGACAACACTAGTGCAATTATTTATTCCTGATTTATCTCTTCAATACACTTATGAACCTGACCTGAGTTTGCATTAATCACAAGAGATTTCTTGTATTTGACATAGGTCATCAGCAGAGTTAAAACATGCAGGTACCCTTGATGGCATTGGCATTTCAGAATTGATCTTGTGGAATTAAAGCTAGCCTTCCCTCCTAAAGTAGCTCAAGACTAAGCTATGTAGTTTATTATTCATTCCTGCTTTTATTTATTTATTTATTTATTTATTTGATTGGTGTTTTACGCCGCACTCAAGAATATTTCACTTATATGACAGTGGTCAGCATTATGGAGGGAAGAAACTTGGCAGAGCCTGGTAGAAACCCATGACCATCTGCAGGTAGCTGGCAGACCTCATTCCTGCTTTTGTTATCACATTTAATGGGCAAACTTTCAACATTGCACTCATTCATTGCAATGATCAACAATGGTCAAGTCAGCCTGGAACACGTTGCCATTGCATGGGAAATAGTACCCCATTTATGGTGACTGTAGTTCAGAGCTATTATTTAAGCAGGGAGAATCAGAACTGACTAGAGGGCATAGTTATTGATTCAGATCAATCGAAATTGATTAATGCTGGAATTCACAACTACATAGCCACAAAAGGAGTGATTCTGAATCAGTACAAGGAATCAAACCACTGAGAGATTCATTCAATTCAAACAACATGGTCTGATATTTTGACTGAACCAATGACCTGTCTTGTAACAACTTTATACGCTAATGATTTAAATTAGCCAATGAGAGCACCTTGGCGTGCAAATTTTGCTGTGATTGGTTTAAAGTTACAACAATGTTTTACTAGAGAATGGTAGACAAAAGGTCTTAATCTGTGCATAACACAGGTAGTTTACCTTCACTAACCCAATAAATTATGTAAAATTTCATGGATTTGTTTTCACCAAATATAACCACCTTCCTAGAATTTCATGTAATTCTTCACGCACTGATCCCCTTATGTTAATACAGCAGGGCGAATTGATGAAAAACTTCAAGAAATAATAGAATTAGTGAATGCTGATCTGTGCTAACCAATAACTACTACTGTCCAGCATGGCTTCAGTATGGTTCCTCTGTGATCAAACTGTGCCACACTCAGTGCAACACACACACTCACACAAGTCACACAGCAAGCTCCATTGCTCCCTTCAATAGGCCTCCAGGATTCCCCATCATGTCCAGAACTCTAGTCTAGTTCCCATCATGACGCCAAACCCCTTGGCCGAAGAGTCAGATGTTCGGCAGGTGTGAAGGAGTGGCCTTCACCTGTTTTAGAGGTTTGTTGGTTGGAGCCGGCGAGGTAGATATATTTTTTAGAAGGGGTAAGGAATTGAAAGGCTGAAACATGAACAAAAAGGCAAAGTAATTATGTTTTATTGTCTAATGTGTAATATTAAATGAACATCTAACAGAAAGTTGAGATGAACTGATTTCATTCACATTTTATGCAGCAATGAATATCAATACATAACAAAGCACCCTGAGTTGGGTTAGCCTTGGCTGTGGTCAGTATCCTCCTACCATAACGTGTCCGCTGGTGTAAAACACCAATCAAATAAATACATAACATGTTGTTCTCGGCGGCTGACCTATATGCTTCTTAAGCTCAAATCCAGCCCTAATTAATATTTCTGCGATGAATTTCAAAAGATTGTCATGCAGATAACTGGCAAAAGCCAGTGCTTCACAGAGGGCACTCCGACTCCCTGCACACCTAAACCTAATGCTGTCATACCAGCAACAAATTCTTGAACATGGAGGTTAAAACTAAGATAAAAATATCATCACAGTGTAATGTATATAAAGTACTCTAATTCCTCAACCTTATTGCATATGAAAGAGTAAATATCAGTGCAATTCATGCACATTTTTAATTTGTTTTGGGGGACAAATCTACATTGGTTGGATTGGCCAATGTCAGGGCTTCACAAAAGGGATTACAGTAAGACCATGCAATCAGACCAAAATGTAATATATGACCACATCCAATCAGACCAACATGTAATATATATGTAGACTTTCATTCTTGATCACATCCAATCAGACCAAAATGTAATACATGACCACATCCAATCAGGCCAACATGTTATACACGACCACATCCAATCAAACCAACATGTAATACATGACCACATCCAATCAGACCAACATGTAGTACATGACCACATCCAATCAGATCAAAATGTAATACATGACCACATCCAATCAGGCCAACATGTTATACATGACCACAGGTGGGTTTCCTGCCAGCAACCTGTGGATGGTGGTGGGTTTCCCCCGGGCTCTGCCCGGTTTCCTTCCACCATAATGCTGGCCGCCATCGTACAAGTGAAAGATTCTTGAGTACGGCGTAAAACACCAGTCAAATAAATAAATAAATAAATTCATGACCACATCCAATTAGGCCAAAATGTAATACATGACCACATCCAATCAGGCCAAAATGTAATACATGACCACATCCAATCAGACCAACATGTAATACATGACCACATTCAATCAGAACAACATATAATACATGACCACATCCAATCAGAACAACATGTAATACATGACCACATCCAATCAGACCAGCCTGTAATACATGACCACATCCAATAAGACCAACATGTAGTACATGACCACATCCAATCAGAACAACATATAATACATGACCACATCCAATCAGGCCAACATGTAATACATGACCACATCCAATAAGACCAACATGTAGTACATGACCACATCCAATCAGAACAACATATAATACATGACCACATCCAATCAGACCAACCTGTAATACATGACCACATCCAATAAGACCAACATGTAGTACATGACCACATCCAATCAGAACAACATATAATACATGACCACATCCAATAAGACCAACATGTAATGCGTGTCCACATCCAGGATATATATAGGAAACTTACTCCTTGGCTTTTTCGAATATGCCTCTTCTTTGAATTTTCTCTGGGCTTGTGATCATCACAATTCCTATCATAGATGTCTTTGTGCGGGTCCATGTAGGGGTGAGAGAGGAGATCAGAGCATGTTAGCCTCTGGGCCGGGTCCATGGTCAGACAGCCCTGTGAACACCATATACATGTATGTCAATATCAGCGTAACTGAATCAAACAAAACAAACACCCCAGGCTAATAAAGGCTACAGTCTTGTTTTTGGTGAAGAAATTGCCCCAGGCTATGTTCAATTTCCTCCCACCACAGTGTAGGCAGGATAAATTAAATATTCTTGAGAACAGTGTAAAACACCAATCAAATAAAGAAATAAAACCAGTGGAGAAATACTACTAAAACTATTGAAATCTTCATTTATACAGTATTTACATGACTTAGCCTCATGCAGTCCAGTCTGAACTCAGTGGGAAACATTTTAAAATGATGTTCTTGTTCGTGTGAGCAATGAAAAAATAATCAAAATGCTGAAAAATATTATACACATCTCAGACTTTAAGCAGATTGATCATTTGGCTTAATAATATCAGGAAAAAATGAAAGGCCAGATATTGTCACCTTTTCAGTTTGAAGAACAGCCATCAGTGTATCATAACTTCATGCATGCCCATGCCTCATTAATATTCATTATCATTTGGTATCTAACTTACCTTCATAAAGCTGAGAGCAAGAGGACTGGCATGACAGAATTTCTCATCCAGGGGTTCCTATGTACCAAAATGCAGAAATATCTCAACATCACAGTATTTCAAATCTACACTTAATAAAAATCTAAAACTATTTCACCCTGAGTTTGCCATTTACAGGAGAACAAAAAATGATGCCAAAATCTATTTAAGAGCATGAAAACATCTCAGTATGGTCTTTAATATTTATTTTGATTTTTTTCCGGAGAAAAGGATATATGAAAATATTTTATTATGGTGGGTATTTGGGACCGTATCTTGGTATATCATACTTGCATAACAATGGTTTAAATGAGGATGTGCAAGGTCGGAAAATACCACTGACTTGTAGGACTTGTATGGAAAAAAAATTGCCTTGTGCGGCAAAATTTATGTCCAGTTGAATATTTGGGAATGAAAGTTTGCACATACATGAAATTTTGTTACTTTCATCAGTTCCCCAAACTTGCAATAGAGTGGATTCATAGAGGCGCCTTTCATTTGCAAGAAAACGTCAAAATACTTCAAAGCATCGTTTCATCAGAAAATCTTGTTTCCATAAAATGTACCAAACTTCCTGTTCGAGACTTTCCTTGCTACGAAAAGGGATTACCCTGTTCCCGTGGCTTTTCATTGAGCAAAAAGATGCACGGTGCATATCGCCAGGTGGAGTTCACGGGGACAGGAGTTCGACTCCAGGAATGTGGTAGTCATTTGCAGTGAAACGAAAAACATCAACTGATCACTCAAAATGACTGGCCTACTTAAATCTGGGTTTACTAAGCTATCGACTAATGGATCAATAACCAACCCAAGCGATGAAGCTAATGCAACGTCAGCCACGCAATGATATTTCAAGGAAAACTGGAAGTGATGTATTGAACCACTTGTGAAAATTGCAGTGACTGCAAAATACAGAGTGCATTTAATCATGTTATGGCCAACAGTTCAGTGCAGAGAGAAAGTTTGTCCTGTGAGTTACAAAAATGTCCGTTAACTTTTAGGGACAACTGTCCTGCTGGCCTTGCTTCTAATTTCTCTCCTTGATGTGATGCATGTCTAATAACTTTATTGAAATGTAAATTTGTTTATATCAACTCATATGCACTCATAATGACTCAGGAGCCTCTCACCAATGCGGTCACTGTGAGTTCAAGTCCAGCTCATGCTGGCTTCCTCTCCGGCCGTATGTGGGAAGGTTTTCCAGCAACCTGCAGATGGTCGTGGGATCCCACCTGGCTCTGCCCGGTTTCCTCCTACCATAATGCAGGTTGCCGTCGTATAAGTGAAATATTCTTGAGTACGGCGTAAAACACGAATCAAGTAAATAAATAAATAAATCTCCCTGATGCTATGCCAGAGTGTAACTGGGGGTAATGGATCAAACAAATGCCATTGACTCACCAAGCGATCAGCTTCAGGTATGCTCATTCCTTTGAAGAAAGTATTAGTAGAAAATATTTGCACATGTCTTGGCAGTAGGTCACCTGGGGAGAAGAAGCAAAGAAGAAATCTCTTTAGCCTTAACAAAGAACTTAAGCAACTTCAACGAATGGGGACATTTGAATCACAAACATGTATCACCTTGCATCATTTGTTGGAAGTTTGCGACCGAACTCAACTCATACATCTGCATATTGCATCAAACGCTTATACTGGCAGGAAAGAAAACTACACCAGAAGCACTAAGCAGTGCGATGCTATATGCTATATCCAAAACTTTCGAGTGGAGTCCCACTTGCAAACAATGTAACTAACAGTTGGCTGCAAGCAGGCAAAAAACAATTCTAAACAGGATTTCATGCCAAGGTTCCCACTCTATACATTCTTGGTTGGATATCATCGGCAACCAAGTAATAGACTGGAAGAATTTACAGTTCAAGTCCAGCAGTAAAACATTGGCGGTAAAAAAAAAAATCATAACATTAGCAATGTTTCCTTGCCAGGTATCCACAAGAACCTAACAATTTTGTTTGTGACCCAGTTAATACTCATTTTACTGCATTCTGAAGTTTTATGGATCTTAGAAAGTTACTTGGAGGTTTGTTTGAAAGGTACAATGATATCCAAATGTAAAAGAAATATAATCTACAGCATTAAAAGTAATATTCAGGACCTTTGCACAGTTCTGTTACTCCAAGCACATTTGATCATAATATTGTGTAGAAAACAAATAATGAATGGACAAAATGAGTCAGGTCGGCAAAAAACTTTAAACCAAAGTATAATTTGTAAACCAAACTCCAAACAAAAGAGACAAACAACAAGTTAAAAATGAAGACTTTTGGTTTTTGCTTCATTTTGTGGCCTTACATCGTGTGCTTTTGCTTAATGAATACCATGTCATGGATCTAATGTACACTGTTGTTATGTAAGGGTGGCAGGTAGTTATTTACTTCATAAGGACAAAAAGTGACCTGTAATTACACTAGTGAGTACTAGTGAAAGGCTCCACAATAAATTTATTGCTTACCTAAAGTTTTCTTGATCAGATACAGCTGGTCAACGTCTGACCGCCCAGGCCACAAAGCCTGACCAGTGAGTAATTCTGCAAACACACAGCCTATGGCCCATATATCTACAGGTGGTCCGTACTGGGTATCCCCGACCAGAAGCTCAGGTGCCCGGTACCAGCGAGTTGCCACATAGTCCGTATACTCATCACCAGGGCCAGCTGAGGAAAACAATCACATCACATAACTGTAAACACTGGTTACCTATTTATTTTGGTGTTGTATAATACCAACCTTACAACAAATTTTTCAGGTGAAGGTCAGGTTAACAGGTGGAGGGAACTGAAGTGTTTGGATGAGTAAACTACCAACCTTTGGCAGGCACCTGACATACCTCTTGATTTAAAGGAAAAAAATTACACATAAATGAAGCACGCATCAGCACAAAAAACATAGAAAACTGTGAATTAAATGCGGTCAAATGTTTGGATTAAAAGGTGCGCATTATGGACCATGCTGATAATGCAGGACGCCAATCATGAATGACATCACAACTTTTTCTACATCTTTAGAGTCATTTCTGAATAAAATTCTTCTGAACTGTACTAATGCAATGTATGTTTGTGTATGAAGGAGCCACTGCAACATTAAACATTTACTTCACTGGCAACATACATTATTAATATGCTACAATAAGCCAACTTTAGTTGAATCAATTAACTGTATTCATTTCAGTGAAGAAAACATTTAAAACCATACATGATGGTTCAGGGATTAATGAACTACTAATGCTTAAATATCTATGAATGCTTTGGGATTTCTTCCTTGACAAATTAATAAATAATCAATATTCTTTAAATTACCTCTAGCCTTAAAAACCATTAACAATTCATTTGAAGACCAAATCATATAGGAAGAGACCCATCACAACCCCAGAAGAATTTTTCTCACTGTCTTTGATAAAACATTATAAAATACTGCCCTAAGAACCACCTTAAGAAAATCATGTCAAATGTTATTTAAGGAAGACATGAAAGAGCTTACAATGACTTCAGGCCATCCTTAATATCTTTCCCTACAGAGGATTTTATTGTTAAATTTTATTTTATTTTAAATTTGCAATTTAGAATTAGAAACTGTTAGAATTAATTGACTTGAAAGGTAAAAGAGTCACATGTATGCATGAACTATTACATTTTAACAGGAAAACATTTAAAAGCAGCCATTTTAGTCAGCTTCAACCAAACTACAGCATTGCTGTAGACGGATTATACACATAAATATGCGACTATTTATTTCCTGTATTTAGCCTGAACACTAGTCAAGATGTGCATGTTTTCTATCTAAAGTGGGCATTTAAAATTTTGGGCACTCAGCTGATCAAATAAGCAATGAATAGACAGGGCCAAGTGTTGTGAACTAAACTAAACATACTCAGTAAACGTGCAAATCCAAAGTCACACAGCTTGATTATTCCCTGTCGAGTAATCAGTATGTTTTCAGGCTTTACATCCCTGTGGATACACTGCAAAGAGAAACAACGATAATCCTATATGTAATTGCAAATACATGTAATCAGCCAAAAAATGTCAGATTAGATGTTAAATATATGTTTGATGGTTTCGAAGACCTAGTTTTCATTTACTTAGCCATTGTAAACTGTAAATTGGCTGTGTTTACATTAAAATAAGAAATTAAGTCTTACCCGACACACCAGTGTTATTATTTATTTATTTAACTGACTGGTCTTTGATGTCATACTCTAGAACATTTCACTCATACAATGGCAGTCATCATTATGGTGAAAGGAAGCAGTAAATTATAACAACTGCATTTATAATTAGGCATTTTATGTCTTCACAGGGTGTGTATTTATAAATCTATGTCCACTACTTGTCTTGTAGCATAATTTTAAACAAGAGAACAACTGCACAGCCAACCCTTACATTGTGTTGATGACAGAAATTGACAGCTTGGATGGTCTGATGTATAATCTTCTTGACCATGTGTTCTGGTACCCTGTAAATTTATATAAATTCATTACACATGTACATATATATTCACATAATATCTTTCTAAATAACTTACTTCCTTACAAAATAGCGCCTATGAGAGACACAAGTTCACAGGAGTTCTGAGAGGGGGCGCTCCAGCATATACCGGATGTTGGGGTTAGAACCCTGGCAGTATATGGCTTTCGCGCATGAGCATTGGGTGAATGGAGTGTCTTCTAACCTTAACTTCCGAAATATGCACGAGCGCCCCCACATGGAACTCCCTTGAACTCTCGTAGGCTCTATACCATCGAGTTAAATCTTAAATGTTGTCAAGCAAAAAGTTTTTATATTTAAATGTTGTAATTTAAAAGTTCAGTGACATTATTATTATTTAAGATTAATAACGCATAATATTAAATAAAAAATAAAGGGAAAATTATTTTTTCAAGACATACTTTAATGACTAGAATATTCTATATATATATATATATATATATATATATATATATATATATATATATATT
Organism: Liolophura sinensis; assembly: GCF_032854445.1. Classification (NCBI taxonomy): domain Eukaryota; kingdom Metazoa; phylum Mollusca; class Polyplacophora; order Chitonida; family Chitonidae; genus Liolophura; species Liolophura sinensis. The sequence goes on from NC_088300.1 coordinate 29,736,315, forward strand.
ATAGGTATTATAAATGTAAGCATGAACTGTGCTAGCTTTGAAAAACACAATTGACACACATTCTATTTTTTTTTCAGCTTAATGACTTACACATGTAGATCAATGATTATCAACCAGTCATTGCAAATGTAATGAAATAAACCAGATATATGAAACAAAACATGAATTTAATAGCAGACTCCAGGATGAGCTGCACAGACAAACCAAATGACAGTAGAACACAATGTTTTCCTCTGTGACGTTGCAGTGAGTGTGTACTTCATATATGTTTTATGAGCACACATGCACCAATAATTGCGATGAAATAAAGGATAGAACAAATGACTTCACTACTCTGGACCATCGTGAAACACATTCGAAGGAATTTTACCAGTTCCCCATTCTGGTCACTTGGACCCGGCTACTTACCCTCGAGGGTTTCTATCCAGTTCATTTAGCACCGTATGGTCAACATACTCAAAGACTAGGTGAAGCCTCTTTTTCCTACGGAACACTTCTATCAGGTTGACTAAGTTTGGATGCTTCAGTTGCTGTGAATGAAAAGAAGATAATTAAGAAATGTATGTACTGAACATGTACATGTACATCTGTCAAACAAGCAAGATGATCATGTAGGGCTTTTACCTTTATGATTTATGAAAAAGGCTTAGATATCATGCTATATAGTGGTAAGTATTACCCCGAAATTTCATACTTACTATCTCATCTTGATATACACTGGAGCATCTAATTATGAGAAAAATAATAAATCTGGACAGTACATCATGTACTATGTAGTACGAATGTGGCATCATGGAATGTACCTGTAACCTCTCAGGACAGAGTGCCTAAATGCCTTTTGGCACTCCACTTGTACTAATCCCATGCACATTAAAAAACACTGACCTTACAAGCTTCACATTTAGTTATTTTTACTTTCCATCGAAGGGTACCTTAGTTATGTAACTCTGATGCTATAACAACATGGCAGAGGCAAATACAACTTAAACTGGAGCAATGTTCCACTGCAAATTATGCAGACGTTGCACAACTGAGCACAGTTCTAGGTTTCCCATTTATGAGAAATAAATGTAAACAGAAATCAATCACAAATTTTAATGAAGCCGCACCACTATATTCTCAAGTCGATGCCATTATACAAGATAATTAGAAAGATTATAATAAGAATTTACTTTTCAAAATGACTGGCAGACACTGGGTTGAATGATAACATGAGACTGTATAGGGAAGTGAACAACAGTGGACAGTATTCTGAGAAACATACCAGATAATATAACATAAAAATATAATACATCAGACAAAAAAAACAACCTTCACAGCAAACCTGAATGGTGAATGTCAACAGAGAGTTCTGTAGTTTTTATTTCATATTACCCAGAAGCTACGTTTTTGTATTAAATGATGTCAATCTTATTTATATAATATTTCCATTTCCCTGTCTTTGCAAGTGAAACTTGTAGACATGACAAACTTTGAGCACCTGGATTTCCATGGCCTAGAACTATCTTGGCACAAGGAAGCCTGTAATGCTGGGGGTGCTGTGTACGTTGATCAAGTCACAGAGGACATGATATCTGTTTTCTCACTGAAGACTGCTATTTTCACAACACATGTTGTATCGACAAACGCATCTGATCGACAAACAATGCACAACAACCTTAGCTTAACAACATTATAAACACTGTATAAACAACATTGTAAAATAAAGGACAAAGTCAAAGTGAAGCACAGATATGCAAATTTCCTGACAATTGTCACATAATGATAATGATACACCAAATATGTACATAACTCACTTTCAACATGCGTATTTCCCTCATAGCTATCTTCTTTATCAAAGGATCATCTTCAGATTCCACGAACTTTTTGATGGCGATGAGTTGCCCAGTATCTCTGTTTCGACACTTGAAGACGACCCCGTATGAACCTTCTCCAATTTTAGCGATCTTCTCATACTTCTCCATGATCGGTATTCCAAGACCCTAGTCACCGGAATAATGACAGTTTCTAGCTGCTAGTGATCAAAACGGACCCTCCCCGATAGACGCATTGCCTGACAGGTGCCCGTTGTCCCTGCGCACGAAAAGCACACTGGCGATCAATCATTCGCCCACAAACTGTGACGAATTCTAGGTACTAATGAGCCGGACACAGTCCAGGTGTAAGTCCGCAGGAATACTTTTCTATGTCTTGTAAAGAATCACAATAAAAGCAGTCTTCCAACTGGTTATAATTAGTTATATGGTACCATCTTCCAACCCACTCTCTTACCAAACCCGGCCGCCATTGTTGTTTGGACGTATTTACCTAGTCACAAATCCCTACGCTGTTGCTATTTTAGTAAACCGCAACTGTTAGTTTGTCGTTTAACTCTCTACCTACAGGCAAGAAAATGTTACGCACCTTGTTTATTACATATGTTCTTGTTCAGCATTGAATGATCTTGGTTTTTGATTTGCATAACGGGATTTACTTTCTGTCCAAAGGTGGTAAAGCGGACTGTGTTATTGTGGATACCATGGAAACGCTGGGAATCACGTGATTAATATTCATCGGCTACATTCGATATTTTCCGCTTATATGGATCGTGACAACTTTCTGTCGGCATAGATGAAAGGTTGTGAATAGTTGATGGATAGCGTGCACAGCAAGGCAAGGTGTATTTTTACACATCGTGGTTATGCCACTAGGCGATGGCTATGCATAAAGATTCCCAGCGTAGGCTATGTAGGCTCTCTTATTAGGGTTATAGCTATTTATATCTCTATGGTTGAAATGAATCTAACCTGCGACGAAATAATTAATAAATCAGTAGTTTTATTAGTCCCAGATCTAACATGTTTACACAAGTGTGTTGACTAGTCTATTTATACAACTACATTCTATTGATAAACTACTGGTGGTATTAATATGCTGTCTATTTTTGATAATTTTTCTTTTTATAATTATAGTTATGTCAAATTTTGTGTAAACAAAAAATAAACTAAAGATTTCCCTGTGTGAGAAACTAATTTCCTGTGAAAAAAAATGAAATTTTTTCACATAAAAAGCAATGTTCTCTGTGAAATATGTATATATTTTGCTTTCTAAGCTACTAGTCATTGTTGATAAACTAACTATTTGATAAACTACTGCATGGTATTCAGTACTGGAGTGTAACTTTTGCAGATGGTTATTTACTTTCTTCATTCCGAGGCCTCTGTGGCGTGGTGGCTGGCATGCTAGCACAGCGCCTTTCACCAGTACTTGCTTCCTTTCCAGTTGTAAGTATGGAGGTCTGCCAGCGACCTGTGGATATTCGTGAGTTTCTGCCTAGCTCTGCCGGATTTCCAGTGCGGTGTAAAACACCAACCAAATAAATTATCAATAAATAAATAAATTTTCTTCATTGAGCTCTTAACAGTCTGTTAATAGTCTTCTGGCTGTAACAAATCTCATGTTTGTGAATTGGTAGAACAATCACATCTGAGTGAATTACCCAAGAATTGTGAAATACAGAACAGGAACAAAATGCCTATTTCATGGTCTGTATATTCAAGTTTAAGAACATCAGGTTTTCCAAAAACCCATACCTCTACATGGAAACTTCATACCATGTAGGCCGAGTGAGAGGGGTCTCATCCGCTGTCACGTTATTAAAGGAAATCTTAAACAATAGGCATAATTACCCGTACTACAAAAACTGTTACAGCACCAAATGCCCTCCTGAAATTAGGAAGACCTAGGCCCAGTTTCACGAAGCTCTCTTAACGTTACGAGCTCGTTACCACCATGACGACATAATGCCTACAGTACTTGTTGCAGTGGTATTTAAGTAAATGTAATGTTGAGAGTGTCTTGAACTGCAGTAAGAGCAACTGCCTGTGATTGAATGTAATCAAACTCCAGTGTTGAAAGTCTTCCTTGGGAGTATCCATTTTATCAGATGGTGATGGGAGTATCCATTTTATCAGATGATGGGAGTATCCATTTTATCAGATGGTGATGGGAGCATCCATTTTATCAGATGGTGATCGGAGTATCCATTTTATCAGATGGTGATCATCATTGACTTCAATATAAATTTCTTTTACACTGGACAAAAAATATCATGTTAGGTCACAGTCACTCAAAATAGGGAATAGCTGAATAGCAGAAATGCACAGTTAAAAAATTGAAAATACATGTACAGGCATTGGTACCATATCATCTGCTGGCCTGCTATCCTTTATGCTCGTAACAGGTCACCTGTCAATAATTAATCATAGTATGATTTTAATTTGTTGTAGATAAGATCACATTATATAAAAGGAAAGTCATTAATCTTCTCTTCCACTAACGATTCATTGATGGACTTGTGTGTGTCACACCATAATCCAGAACTAACTTCACTTGTCAAATGTGGTCTGTTTCACTGGTGGAGAAAACCAGTGCCGGGGACAAACTACAGTGGGTCGATTCCACAAAGCCAGGTTTGACTGAAGTCAAAATGTGTACACATACATGCTGCGATAAGGGAGTTTTTGTCACCAAGGATCCAGTATCAGTATATAAAGAAGCAGGAGAATTTAATCTCATTTAAAGCATCATGTACAACATATGCTGAATAACCTTTAAAAAATAATATATCAATGAAGGAAGTCAATGCTTCCCATGATGCATCTGGTGAACCAATTTACAGGCCATAGGGAGCATTTCAAAACACCAGAGCTGCCATAAACAAAACAAACGCATATCTTTATGAAACCAATATTTTATTGAAATCCATGGCTGAACAACGCGTATGTATAATGGTTCTTATTTATAGTCTACAATGGTAAAAATGGAACGGATGCTGTGTTCAGACCAAACAAAATATTCAATCTAAGACTCCTGTCACTCCAAGTCGAGGGAAATGATAGTATATATATTTCCATTTAATGGTGTTGTAAGATGGTTCACTACCAAATCTTGTGTGCTGTGGATTATTTAAAAAAAAAAAAAAAAAAAAAGATTCTACCTGAACAATGAAGTCATAAAACAACATATGATACAACCTTGGCAAATCTGTTTCGATCAATTTTGAATATTTGGTTATCAGGACCAAAGGGCCTATAGCGACTGGTCACAGTTTCAGCAACTCTAATCATTGCTGCATCGAAATCCAAGGTGTCAGTGGTAAAAGAAATGAAATCACAGAGAGCTATTAAAATACCTATAGTTACCGAATTATGTGTTACGCAGAACGTACAGGAAAATATGATGTCATCAGATTTTAGACTGATTTCAAACTGGTAGGAAATATAATCCACATGCAGTAGTAGGTGGCACAGAAGCATTCTATGTATTGTACCCTGGATGAACCATTAATGCTACATGCACAGCTAGAGAAAGCCGGTGCAAAAAGACAGGAAAATGGAATCAAATGTGACCACTAACACATGTAGGACTAGTTTTAATTAGTGATGTCCACTGACTGGGAGGATACAAATAGGCCCTGGTCTCTGACATATACATCTAACTATCCAGAGCAGTTTTCTGGTACCCCAATTCCTCAACCTTTTCGCATATAAAAGAGAAACTTTCAGTAAAATTTATGCACATTTTTAATCTGATTTTGGAAACAAAATTACATTGGTTGGATTGGCCAGTGTCAAGGCTTCACAAAAAGTATAATTTTATCAGTCAACCCAGAAAAATGCCTTCAAAATATGAAAAAATGTGAAAAGGTTAAAGAATTACAGTAACAACTGGACAATGTTCAAAAGGTAACTGGATAATATAATGGATAACACAGAGTAGGAACTCTATATTCACCACTGAAGTCTTTGTACGCTTAAATGAAACCAACAACTGAGCACTGATCAGCATTAAGTGAAAATTCAAAAATATGAACTTGTTCATATACACAATTATTCAAACTGTTTTAGATGTCAGACTTAGATATTTAAAAAAAAACACATCATTTCATGAATATTAGGCATCCTTGAAGAAAATTTCAGCATCACTGATGAAATATTATTAAAACAGTGACCTACTCAAGTGCAAACCACTGCTGTTTTAATATTGTTCACCTTGCATGCTAACACTTTAACAAAGGTGTCTTAATATCCATTAAATGTCTTAAGTCAAACATCAAAGTCTTGCCTTTTGGATAAGTTTGATTTCAATAGGGTTATCACATTTTTTCTTTGTGGCCAATCTAATACAGATATATACGTCCTCTTATGCGAAGCTTTCCGAGTGTCACGGTTCTTAATGAGAACTCATTTATTTATTTAGTTATGCATTCAGCTGAAAATTGCAAAATTTATCTATCAGGATTGTGGTGTATGCTAGGGTGCTGAAGTTTACATGCAGTGAATGAACAAGTCTCTTGAGCCACAGTTCAGAGATCAGATTTCATCTTATTTGCCAATTGATAATCTGAGTGAAAACATGTATGTATGAATGCTTGGGTTTTGATGTCAAACTTAGAAATTCCTGTGACGATGAGGATTCATTAGGTCTGTGTACATATAGTGTCGTCTTGTAGCAGGGCAAGTCCATGCCCTGAATAAACAGAAAGTTGTTTTGTTGCGGTTGGAAAAAATGAACTTGAAATGTTATAAATACATACACACAAAAAGAAAAAAAAAAGAAAAACAAAAACAATCAATGTTTTGGCTTCAGGTATTTGTAAAATACATCCAGCGGCCTTGTCACCAGTAAGTTTTGACACTAATTGCATAGCAGCATCTAACAGAGCTAAGTAAGCTAGGTGGCCTATCTGTAATTATCCACTGGTCAGCAGCTTGACAAGGGACTGTCCAGCGCAACAAGACATAAAAAAAAAAAAAAATCCACTGTGCATAGCATAAGTTACAGTAAAGTAACAGAAAAATGCAAGTTACACATATTCAAGTGTTGATGAGGCAGGATCTGATCAATGATGTAGACAGATATAGCACTGAACTGACAGTTAACTGAATAAGGTTTTTTTTTTTTCCCCCCATAAACATTTCAACAGGTATAATATGGTATGCACAAACATCTCTACCACACATGGACATATTTACCCTCATGAATAAATATCGCCTCAAATACTGCCATGATAACCAATGCAAACAGCACACAAATATTCCAAACAGCATTATACATGTACATATGATCCAAACAGCATGAGTTATTCAAACAGCGCATAAAATATGATCTTATTTACAACTGACAAACGGGAAGTGCAAATCTCTTGTTACAAGGCTGTATGAAAAATTACTACACAATTTTATGCTACTGCTATATTAATTTATACTAAAACATTCAGTATTTAAAATGCTGTAGGCAAGTTCCAGTATTACAAATGGAAAAAGTCTTTTCCAACAAGGTGTGTTCAGAGCGCATAAAAATTACTCAAAACTTTCTTTGTCCTCACATACAAGTATTTATTACTCATTTCAATGTATCAAACAAGATGTTTTCACATAACAGCTATGCACCAGTATTTGACTAGTGTTGTAAAGATTTTTGACAGGTATCCTTAGGTCTACATTTTGAACAAGATGTAGGACCCGCTGAATATGAAGTCATTCGGTAAACGTAAGATTTCGAAGAGCTTTAATAAAGATTTATTAACTTCTAAAGACTTGAACATACCCCTGGGTTTACTGGCTGTTACATGAATCAGGGGATGTGTAATAAACATTATACAGGTGTAACTGTTCCAGGGGCAACAAAGGGAAATAATTCATCGCTGATCAAAACATGTGGAAGACACTGAAAACAACGAACACTCTGAACTTTGGTAAAGAATGGTGGCCTTCATATAATATTTCATAAAGCATGCAGAAAGTAACACAGAGGGACAGGCAACGTTTATAGTGCATAAGGAAATAGGCAGATTTTTAACAAAGAATCAAACAAGGCCTAAAAAAAAGTGTCTTTAGTATAGTTGCAGTGTACAGGCCTAGTGTTCAGAAATGGGCTACACATTTTTCCAGCATTCTCAATTCAGTTAATTCTCACAAATAAGGACATTGTTAGAGCTTGACTAATTTTGCATAAAAAGGCAGATAGATATACTTGTATAAATAATATTGAACACTTATTTATTTACACCCAGCAAGAGGTTCCATAACATTTGATTTCAAAGAAGACACAATTTTGTATTTTAAACACACGACAAAAAGTATCTTCTGTATTACAATTATTGCAAAGTTTCGGTCAAGAAAAGATTTTAAAAAGAATGTTTCCACCAGACAATACATCGGTGTGCTATTTCAGGTCACATTTGGGTGATAAAATGGAAGTCCAGGAAAAGTGTAGATAAACTGAAAACATTGAATATTGAGCATGTTGGAAAAGCTCATTTTTTCTCTGAATTTTAACTTTTCTCTTCTGACTGTTTTTATCAAGTCTTTGGATGAGGCTTTCCTACAAATCTACACCAAAGACAGGCTTCATATAATCTCTGACAAAGAAATTGAGAGTAATTTTGTGGACAAAGCAATTGATCATCGTTATTCTCTCATCAAAGGTAAAAGAGAAGAAGAACACATGCACAGTACTTAATGGTCAAGATAAGCTTACTGTGTCATTCACATGTATTTTAGCCTTAATCTTAGATCTGTATGTTGCATTATGAGAACATTTCAGTGGTTAAGTATTCTTGGACTGAAATGAACATATGTAGAAATACTGTACTCCAAAATGGAGAGTTCGAAGACCAAATTTTAACTGACACTGGTAATATATCTACAAAAAAAATAATAACGATAAAAAAAGAATTCAAGTCAATTAACATATAAATGCAGAATAATAACATATATACACCCTCATATACACATTGACTAATCCTTTACCAATGTCAAAAATCAAAAGAATGACAGTGACCATGGAAGGAATTTTCTTTCACTTTGCACTTTCAATCCTATATTACACAATTCTTTAAAAAAAAAAAGAAAAAAAACAACAACCAAACCTGAACACAGACTTACATAAAACAGATATAAATAGCCCCGGGACTCCATCACAGAATGAGGCATGGCGGGATTGGAAATCTGAGGGCATTGAAATTAAAAAATAGAGGCCACGGGTAATTATCATAGTCCAGGTTGGATACATATGTACAAATGGTTTTCCAATTGTTTTAGTCAATAATAGTATAGAAGTGTAAATTTGTTACCATGTGGAAGCAAGCTGAAAATATACAATAACTGCATAAAAGTGATACTCCTTTCTATAGTGTGATCACAAGGCCTCAGCATACAGACAAACACAAGGTACAATGATCGTGCAAGAGGCCTAACTGTCACTTTCCGATCAAACAATATAGCACTGTTTTGTATTTACCTCAAGAAGCAACAGTCATAATGAAGACAATATACAATACTTACAAAGGACAGTGCCAAAGCATATCATTATTATCATCATTATTAATTAACACGTTCATCATCATCGTCATCATCATTTAAAATTAATTCAATATTTGTATAGCACGTTTGCATGAAAGTTAGCACTGCTGACATACACACATCGCCAGCAATGATATTAACCGAGACAAAAGGCTATGAGTCAGTTTGGATCCTTGGTACTGTAAACTCTATAATGTCAATCCTTACCCAGGTATTATAACAATACAATGACATTCAACAAACATATATTCAACTCGTAAGCCAGCCAAGGAGCTTGGTGTCGACCAGACACTCTGTTGTTCTTGTTGGTATTTATGGTGAAGCACAATGTGCTGCTATGTCGTCATCTCTGATTAGCATACAGGGTGGACACGGAGACTACAATCGATGGCACCACAATCATTTGAGCGGTTAGCGGCTTGGTCTCATCAGAAGGTGTTCTCATGCCCAGCTAATACATACAGGTTGGAATTGGCCGTGGGGTCCTCTGTGGGTCGACTCTCCAAAACTATTACCCTGTGCGGACAAGAACACAAAAACCTCATCATGTGTGAACTGAAAAGGGACATGTGGTATCATAGTCAATCTTATTTTCCTTCTGTAAATATATCCGTAATATTAACTCATTGTTGCCGAATGCCATACTCCGGCCTTTCACTTTCACTTGTACAACGGCAGTCAGTTTTATAGATAGTTTTATAAAAGGAAACCAAGGGGTAGACCACCAATCTTTTGCAAGTTACAACACTTTCCCACATGACAAACATACACGAACACCATATCTGGTGGGACAAGTGGTCTTCAGCTAAGCAGTGTAAATGGCCACACCAATTTGTTTGAAAAGTTGATCACATGATGCAAACTGACAGGAATAATAAAAGATGTTAACATGGCCATTCCAAAGTGAGCATATGATACAGCTTAAAAACAAACAGGAAAACAACGTGGCATATAACTGTTGAGCTAATACTTCACTTCCTTACCTGTCCGACCCTAACATTCGAAATATTCTTGACCTGTCACAAATTTCCTGCGTGACCTAAAGATGAAAGAAAAGGCAAAAATGTTCCAGGATTTTTTGGACAGAACACTTAGAGAACCACTAATCCAGTTCTAAATTATCTGCCTTCAATTAAAATCATGGGTTAAATTGTAAGGATTGAAATAATCTGGATTTCTTTGAAGTATTCAAGAACATATGTGAACTATCGTTAGAATATCGCATGAAAGTGAGGGTGAAAAATTGTTTCACATGAATGCATCTTTGCCTAATTTTTCTTAAGAATATGTTCTCCAATGCAAGAAATTAGACTGTCAATAAGAAATCTTCACAAATAAAAAAACAGGCAGTGTAGTACAAATCTCTACAGAAACTTGCTAATTAAGCTTTATTTATTTATTTATTTGATTGGTGATTTACGCCGTACTCAAAAATATTTCACTTATACGAGGGCGGCCAGCATTATGGTGGAAGGAAACCGGGCAGAGCCTGGGGAAAACCCATGACCATCTGCAGGTTGCTGGCAAACCTTCCCACGTATGGCTAATCAAGATTTAAACATCCCCTAAAAGCATATATGTAATGGCCTCTACAGAGTGATCTACTCCTTTTTTTCATTATGGACCAACAATTTATTCTAGATAAAGCAGAAAACCTGTTTTCAAAACAGAAGCTTCACAGGCAATCGTCTGAGGAAATTCAATTAACAGCTTACTGCGGAACAGTACATATCTTACTTCATTGGCTTTAAAACTCCTTCCTTGCATTCCATGTTTGTGAAACGCCAACACACTGTCTTGTAAACACACTGAAAAAGAGAAGTTAAATGATAGTCATACAAAACATTTAAGCCTCACATGGACTTCTGGTAATGTATACACAATACGATTCAACATTCTGAACATGTAGGGTGCTTGATTTACACATCTGAGTTTTTGGGTTGACTGTCTCACTTTGGTTTTTAAGAGTATGAAGTAGAGATTATATAGGGCTCTAAGAGATGCTATGGATGATCAAAATAATTTGACATAAGCACAAAAATCACTTGGCTTAGTTCAAGAGGACAAAATCAGAAATCGAATAAATTTTCATTTTTGATAGTTTTTACTTATAAGATACCAATCAGATTCATGCTTAGATGAAACTGGGATGCCCAAAAGTAAACTCCTGACAAACCTCTCGGCTTAAATCTCTAGTGCAAACTGTGTGAGCCCAATTCAAGCATGGAAACCAAAATAACTTATATCCCCATTTGAATATATATTTGTCTCACTGAGTGTTTCATACTAGTATCATAACTGATGTTATTACACGATTTGAAGAGAAACTATACTGATGCTTGATCTGCAATGAATGTTTGAGTAACACCTTACCTAGAGACTCCACAGGGAAGTCAAAATGGAGCTCTGCAGCCTGCCGTCTACTGGATTTCAACTTGCCGCTCATATTCACAACTTTGAGGTACTCTGTAAAACAAACAATTCATTGCCCAAGCTGGTACAAGAGGCACGCCACAAGAAAAATAAGATTGTTAAAAAATCCATGAGCACTACTGTCTTTTTCGTCTGCCATTCTAATTTCAAACTCTGTATACCTTAAACCAAATTGTTCATTTAAGCCCTGTTTGTATATTTTAACATGCTCATTAAATACTTCTCCAAAGGCTGTTTAGCTGGTAAAATTGAGAGTTGCACAAATCTAGACAATAAAACTAAACTTTGTATTTCACGCACATGACTGAGAATCCAGGTCATTACTTACGCTCATAGCAGACTAGAATAGAATCTTTCTCCAACTGTGTTGTGTTGCTCACTGGTAAATGTTCACCTGAGAAGGTCAAAACAAACCAAATAAATTAATAACTAAATAAATCAATGTGAAATTAGAGCAATCAATATACCTGCAAAGAAACAAAATCTAAATTCAGTCTGCATCCCAAAACCAGTCAGAATGAAACAGAGAGGATTGGTGTGCATGAACATCAAGTGTAAAACTGTGTTGTCAGCCATAGTGAAACCTGATGTTTACCATAGTTGTCTTCACATTATACTGTGTGAGCTGAAGGCATGGGTAACTTTTCTTGAGATGCAAAAATATGAAGTGTGCTTGTTGAAGGGAACAGTCTGAATGGAAGCACAATGAAGTGCAATCCTTGGGGCAAAGGACAAGAATCTAGTTGAAGTGGAGGTGATTCATGGAACATATGATACAACTAATTACATATGACTGGCCAACTTGCAATAATACTATTTCTCATTGGTTAAATTGAGTTTCTGATTGACAGGTCAGAAGCCACTGTCATAATATATGGGCTTACACAAAAATATTTTTATAATGAAATACAGACTTTGTTTACCTTCGAAAGTCTCTGTAAACCAACTGGAGCAAGAGTTAAGGTTGATTATATCAAACTTCACATGGTTCCGGTCATGACTAAAACAGAAACAGAATTAAGTGAGAAATAACAATGAGGTTATAATCTACAGATATTACAGATTATGTTTATGGACATGAAGTAGTCAGTGTTAATGACAAAATCAGTATCAACGGGGACAGTATTCCTTCAATCCTTAAAAAAGGAGCGTTTAGGTGAAAATCTCAAAAGTTTAGTATGCAATGAATGGGGACCTGTCAAACACAGGTCAGCAGGACCCTGACGTTTTTTTATTGAAATCAGATTTTCCTTTCCACCAACTTCATCATGCCGAGATCATATTCAACACAGTATGATGTTACAATAGAAACTCATACATAGTAGCATTGTGGATGCTGCACTATCATCTTTTTTATTTTACCTATCAACTGCTCAAGGCCCTGCTTCATACTAGCGCCACCTTACTGGATTAAAAAATATGCCATCTTCTCACATCAAACTACAAAATTCCTGAAGCTAATTGTTCTAAAATGTAGCTTTAAGCATTCCTATATTTACAATGCAAAGCAAAACACACTGAATACTTGTTGGCTTCCTCTCTGGGCATACGTGGGAAAGTTGAACAACCTATGGATGGTCATGGGTTTCCCCCTGACTTCCTCCCACCACATTCCTAGAGTACGTCATATAAGTGAAATATTTTTAAGTTCGATGAAAAACTCCAATCGAATAAATAATTACCCTACATGGCCTCAAATTTCGCCCACAAAAGTGCATTTTTAGGGGCAAATAAATGTAACATAATATTATTTTTGGTGCTGAAACTTACAATTTCCAGTAGAGCATCATCCGATGTTCCAAGCAAACCTCAAAACAAATATCCAAATAGAACTAGAACTCTCAGAAATCAGGAAAAATGGACAAATTAGTCATGGATGAAATTCATAGTTACTTGGGGTAAACCCATTGAGTACAACTCACCCTTTCCTGACACCCAAACACAGCATAGGGTATTCCAACTCTGGTGTTATAAACATCTCAAACACATTCAGTGGAGAAGGCATGTTTTCATAGTCAAACGTCTGCAGGGAATAAAACACACTTCATCTACACTCAGAAAGAGTAACAAAGAATAAAGCTAAAAAAGCTAATCGACCTTTGCATTTCAAAACGTAAGCTCTAGTCTGTTTAAGACATAATGGGACCATGACCATGATGCATTCTCATGATCACATTATCTGTCATTTATTTTCAAATTTATAAAAAAAAAAAAATTGTTCTGAAACCTGTAAAAATTGAGCTATGTACAGCATCTTACTGATTAATATGCAACCAGTTTTCTGATATACATGTAGGTAGATTGAGCTAAAATTGTTTTATTGTCAGTGTCAGCAAATGTTCACCAGTGCATTATCTCATATACTATGTATAATGGTATTTCGTAATGGTAAAGGGCCTGATAGTCACAGAGAGCCAGCAGTTAAAGGATACATGAAAAGGTGCGATAACAGGAATGGTTCTAATGATAATGATATGCACAAAAACGAAAAGGGAAATAAAAAAATTCATTTTCGAGGCATATTTTATAACCCCTCTATTTTATGCATATTTTTGTCAATATTTGGAAATAACATTATCAATGAACATACCAACAATGCGCGATCAGCTTACCAGTCCCCCAATGAGCACCTTCCCCACCCCCCCACAGCAACAAAGTTGTTTTCATAGCTATCCCTGTTGACATCAAAGCAGCAGACTACTTAATTTCCCTAATGACAAATGGGCCTTACGAAAACTATACTTTAAAGCCATTTTTATGCCCATGAAGAAAGATAAGAAAGTTATATGTTGTTATATGTCAGGCATGGGACATATTCTGTATTAAGAAATAAAAACCAAGCCTTTTCATCCTTTAAACCATCTGGGTTAGCAAGGCCCTCTTTGGTCCAAGTCCACAAATGTGATCATCGACATACCTTTAGCAGCATGAATTTGTTGAGTGGTTCATACCACTGCATGAGTATGACTCCAGTAGCCAGAGCCCCACACAAGTACTTGTATCCATTATAAGGGTTCCGCCCCACACAACACCGCATACAGCCCTTTGTGTCCGGAACCTTCACAGTAGGGGCAAATTTCCTGAGACACAAACAAAATTGGTCAGAACTTTAAACTGCGAATATTGACATCATGGCTACAAAGAGACTATGACTTGGGTGTAAATTGTTAACTATACAAATCAAAATAAATATAAAATATGTTTCAGACTCTTAAACTTGAAGGTTACCAGGTCCACCAGAACACAAATCTATCTTTGTCTTTTTTCACTAACTCAACTCTTTCAATGCTAGTAAATTTAACATTCTAATGTCTCATTTTCAGATGAGGAAATTCATTTGCTTTGAATGCTCAAACTTAAAAAATGCCATATTTTGATCAATTTTTCAGTCAGTATTTTGTCATATACATGACTTAGGAGTTAAGACTGATTTTGTGCTAAGCGAAAGTCTCCATTGTGACCGTTGTAAGCCCTTGACAGCTGATCGCGTCAAAACAATATATGCTATGTCTTACCTTGGAACCAGCTTTTCGGGTATTCTGTTCATGGGCAAGGAAAACCTGTTTGTCTTTTGAGTGTGTAATATAAACAGGTCATGTCTGTACAGGTGGGGTGTTTTCCCTAAGGAGAAGGAGGAACACACAAGGTTATGAAAAATACACTCATATTTTTAAACTTTGTCCACAAATGCCTATCAATACATTTTACATGTGAATTCATTGCCAATTTCATTTATTTATTTAATCCTTGTTTAATGCCATAATGTGTTGTACCTTAATACAACATAAGCGCAGCTGATCACTTATTTACAGCAAGTAAAAGAGATAAAAATGTACTGTCCAAGGTTGGGAATGAACCTGCACCTCATGCGTCCTAGTGACTGAATGATAAACCTTAAGGTTTTGCAAAAACAGCCTTAGAGCTAACTCTTGTCTTGGTGTCAAAATATACACTATGTTAAAACAGCCAATGGTTGAGGAACCATTAATCATACATAAAATTTCTGAACCATAAGACACAGTACACATGCTTTCTGATACATAATAAGAAGCTGATTGAAGAATTCACCTGATATTGACATTAGCACATCCTTAATCACATACATCCATGTGCATCTACGGGGTTGAAGCTGTGAAATGAAGACAGATCTTTATTTACATACCAACATTTATAGACAAAATATCATCTAGCACTACTTACATGTATATTAAGAAATTTGTTAGAGTAGTTAATTTGCTCTCAGACACCTAATAGTTAAAGTTTTCCTTTCAGATAGCTTCAAACATCAAGACTAAAGCATAAACATATCAGAGTTATGGATAAATAAATGTAAGTAAAACAATGACAACTCACCAGCTCTAGTGAGGCTTCGTGGATTTCATTCAGATTAAGAGTGTACAGACCCTCATTGGCACCTATCAGGATATACTGATCTGCAAGAGTGGAGAAGTTCCACATCAGCTGATGCCAATAAAACTCAACATGTCCCATGACAAAAATTTACTTACTTAAAAAGCCGAATTCATAATGTTAATACTATCCTAGAAAATGCATAGGAATCTCACATGCTACACTGTCATACTAGATCTTCTATTTACAATTCTGCCACATATTTTTCAAGAGAACAATATTCAGCTTGATCTATTTCCAAAAAGTTAAAAAACTGAACACACTTAAGCTTATATAGATATAATCTCAATTGCTGAGAAGCAAATCAAACAAACATAATAGGTTCAAACTTACTCTGGGTGTGAATATGAAACAAAAAGCTGATAAGTAGCAAGACAGAGATATGAATGTACTTACCTCTTGTATCTTCTTTCACCCAGCTAGCTGTACAGTTTATATGCAAAGGACAGCCATTGAAAACCTTGGAGAAACAGGCTCCCATCTAAAAAAGCAAAACAAGTGGATCAAACGTGGTTAAACCATTATTTCAGCGGTACAAGTGACACACTAACCTCACCGATTTAATTTAAAAACTTTACCTTTGTTACAATGAGACTGAACTTGATTTTCATATCCATAGTGCAGCAATCTACTATCTGAGCTATAGGGGGAAGTTTTCCCTAGCCACTGCTACATGTGCCCTAATTCCTCAACCTTTTCTCACACGAAAGAGCAACTGAACTGATTTTGGAAAAAAAACCACTTTGGTTGGGTTGGCCTGTTTCATGCAAAACAATGGAATCAGTTGTGTAAGTGAGTTAACGCCTTTGGTTTTGGTGTTAAAGCTAGATGATCACCCAGTCATCTGTAAGCCAAGATTGGTTATTATCTACATGTAGCTGGATCACAGAAACAGAAGGAGGTAACTGACTTGAAAGGTATAATACAAACATTAATAATCATTAACATGCTCTATTCACCGTGTGCACAAGTTAAACAATTGGGCAAAGTCTATGGAAACGCTTCTGTGAAGTCATATAATTCTCATTGCCTGAAAAACTATGGAAACACAGCATACGGTTACTCATGGAAACACAGCATGAGGTTACTCACATGTACTTTGGGAGTTGGAGGGAGGCCATTACTTAGGGCACGCTGAAAAAGAGGATCCTGCATGTAACAGGTAAACATGTAGATACATTAGTTTGGCATTTTTTCTACAACTGTGTTTGTACCCACGACTTTGAAATGTTCTGCTCTGATGGCCAAAACTTACTGTTAAGCTTCAGATGAATTGTGATTGATTGAGTGATAAACTTTATTTAGAGAGGTCTGATAATCAGTCAACAAGCAGCTGATCTTCCCTGAGGCCCTTTGATTCACACATCTACTCACTCACTTGAGAAAGAAAGGAAAAATAAATATATAGCATATAAGACTATCTTTACAAAATGGTTATAGCTGAATCACAAGATCATTATAGTTATCAAGGGGTGGATACATATTTACCAACTTACAAAGGCTGTATCTTTGTCTTTGCGCTTGGGTGGAATTGCAGGCGGGTTTCTATTGGTATTTTGAGACTCATCCGAGCTGTGTCTGACATCGCCGTTCTGCTGTTTGGATTGTTTAGGGGGTAGTGCTGGTGGCCTCTGTAGTGTACCCTCATCCATATCTGTGGGTAACTGTGTGCCTGGAGTCAGGGTTTTCAGATAATCCACCAGGCCATTGACATCAGGACCTTCATCCACCTCTAGGGGTTCATTGTTATTGGCAGCGTCCCTCTCATCTACTCCACTGTCCGAGCCAGGTGGCTGTTAACACAGAACAACATTGACATAATGTTAGAGTGTCAGTTCTGCCATCTTTTCCTAACTTATTGCAGAAAGTGCAGTACAACCAACGACATCTGTGTGCCATTCAAGTGGAAAACAACGTCAGTATTAGTGTCTAGATAAAACCACTGCTCAAATATTAATACTTTCTCAATTTTCCCAGCCGAGAACATAATTCGTAAGAAATATGGCAAACTTTACCACGTTGTGCACTTGCACACCATACTTGTGGAAAACAAATGGTCTTTTGCGAATGTAAGCTGCTGAGACCGCACGAATCCCTACACATTTGTCATCACTAGCAAAATCACTAAAACTGGACTGGTTGTTCGCGGTCACATGCACCAATCTGAGACTACAGCAAAGTCTACACCCTGAACAGACGTTTCATATTGGAATAATAATAGATTGCTAAAAGCGTGCTAATGGAATCTAGTAGCAGTGAGAACACTTGATCCTGGTTGGCGCTATACTTTTAAGCGTTTGCTGAATACAGCACTATGAAAACCATAAGGAAATAAACTTTCACACGTAAAATAAATAAAAAATAATAAAACTTTAAAAAAATTCATAAAAATACATAAATTCCTTGATTTCGAGGTGTGTAATAACTCTGTCAAACAAAAATGAAGGCCTAATTTTAAATAAGTTTCCATTCTGAAAAATGGCGAAAAAATTAGGACCGTGCATTTTTAAAAATTTGACATCAAAGTAGTTATAAAGCCACTCAAAATGTTATGCTCTTACCAATAAATACTCACATAGAAATCTCCAAAATCAATGACTGCCAACCAGGCTTTCATGTCTTCACTGGAATCCATTGTCAAAGTTTTGACACTACTCGACCAATCATTACCTGACTAGTCCCTTAACTGTACCTACCCCTGCTCCCTTCCCTATGTTAACACATTAACTCTTTACTGTTAAACCTACTCCTTTCAGCTTGAAGCATGACCACCTGAACTGTGTACTTTCAAGACTGATACACAGGCTTCAAAATCCACAGTTCTCCAAAACTATTTTAAAAATCTTGCCAATAGATATCAAACTCAATCCCACATATAGAAGTCTTTAACTGTCTATTTTAGATATAAACATTTTTTTAGTGTAACACCAAACTTATGAAAACCTCAACAGTTACAAAGGGTTAAGTCTTGTAGCTTCTTCAGATGCAAGGTTATATGACAGACAAATGTCAGGCAACATTCTGAGACCCTCGGGTAAATGTTAACGTGAGGGGAGAGAACAAAGCAAGAGAGTCGCCAAATGTCAGGTGTGTTCCGGGAGAAGGAACTAATACAGGTGATGTGGTCAACTGAGCTGTTAATACACAAGTAACACCTGGGTAAGGGTTGCAGGTAAGGCCATCCTTAAAAAAATCTTTGTCAAGGGTAACCCAATTATATCAGAAAAAAAATCCAATGAGAATTAGTTTTTAGTCTGACAAATGAAACTTACAGTGATCTGACATAAATTAACAAATGTTGAGAAAAAGGAAATTCCAAAACATGCCCAAAAAAAGCTTTGGAGTAGGATGCTTTTTTGGAGTGTCAGTTGAGTTAGCCTCAAACAAACAAATTTTTAATGATGGCCCAATTAAATAGATTTGATCACTCAAGTTTACTGTAAATATGACAAGGAGTCATTAGGTGTATGTACATATACTGTGTCTTCTTCTGGTAGGATGAGTCCATGCCGCTAAAGTGCTGCTGCCATATGCCGAAGACACCAGACATGGCACCCACCCAGTCATATTATAGTGACACCGGGCCAAACATTCCTGTTTCCTTGCTCTACCTCTCAGTGCTGAGCACCAAGCAAGAGAGCATCAAGTACCATTTTTGGTAATTTTGGTCTCTGGTATGACACAAGCCAAAATTTTATCACAGGTCTCCTGAATTACACTGACTGAACCTAGATGCAACTTCAGTAGTATTACATATACCATTGCTCAAATACATGGATTGGGATCTTAATGCATATAACAGATGTCGAATACAAAATCCCTATTTTTTTTTTTATACCAAGTTGAAGTATTAACATGCCCAGTGAGGAAATTTCATGACAAATATTGCCTTGGAATTGCCATCTGCATGTATCTGGGCAAATTCAATGCTTGATAATCCAAGATTCAACAGTCTTATTCAATAGAGATAAACAATAAGATGACCAGCCAATTTGAATCATGATATCAATATAACTGGCATTATCTTTTTGTAGTTTTTATTTCCATTTTCCATCAGCTGTTAAATGAGATTGTTTCCAGTCCCTTCACTGAGAGTCGTGACCACCTCCGGAAATGGGAATTCGAATCTTTGTTCAACCAGTTGTATAATATAAACTGGGAAATGTAGAAAAATTGCAAAACAACAGAGTATGACCTAAACAAAAGTCAATGGAGCTCAATGGATCTTCTACAACTTGAAATTAGAAAGCACACATTTGAAAACATAAAAAACAATTTTAATAATGGTAAATTCTTCTAAAATATTGATGTTCATTTGTAAACACTTGCCAACACTTTGTAGCTTACCTTTCCTATTTCTGAATCTGACCTTTCCGACACTGGTAGCGTGGACCTGGGGGGGAGAACAAACACAAAAAACCATCAGAGTAATGTCCACAGTGTTTACTCTACTCCAACAGTCAAAGGGCTGATAATTAACAGCTTTACTGCACTGCATTCACATGTTTCAATGGTAAGAAGGTTAACAGAAAAGCCTGACATACCAACAGGCAAGGTGAGAGAGCCATACAACGCATATACTCTCAAACCGGATACTGTAAATGTAACTTTGAACATAAGACCACATTATATGGACAGGCCAAGATTTACACATATTAGAATCTGATAATGCCAGCCAGTCTTAGCAATTGAAATCTGTGTTTTTTCACTGAGATACAAACTTGGAAAGTCAGATGCCAAGAGTTATTACAAAATAAGCCAGGTTAGGTGCTATCAAAGACAGTTATCTGCAGGTGATGAATGAACATCAAAAACCACCATTCTTTTCCCAGAAGACAGAAGGAATGAATGAATGATTATGACTTGATTCGACATGGGCAATATTTTAGCCGTATCATAGCAAATACATGTTTACAAAACTAGGCAGTAAAGCCCAGATGAGAGATGACAGAATCCAAGACTGTATGAATATGAATGTTATAACTTTACAGGTACATTCTGAGGAGAGATCTAGCTGTGAGGTAACCTACATGACCCATAATTAAATTATCCATAGTTGGCAAATGTCTTCTAGAAATTATGCTGCTCAGTTAGTTAGCACGCTAGCGCAGCATAATGACCCAGGAGCCTTTCACCAATGCGGTCGCTGTGAGTTCAAGTCCAGCTCATGCTGGCTTTCTCTTCAGCTGTAAGAGGGAAGGTCTGTCAGTAGTCTGCGGATGGTTGTGGGTTTCCCCCAGACTTTGCCCGGTTTCCTTCCACCATTATGCTGTCCGCCACCGCATAAGTGAAAGATTCTTGAGTACGGTGTAAAACACCAATCAAATAAATAAATAAATAAATAAATATAATTATTCTACACAAAATATGAGAAGCGTAATGACACTTCATGTATTTGTGGTGTGGTCATGTATTTCTTAAACTTTTAGCTGGCTTGCTAGGTGTTTATTCAAGCATATTCTGAAAGCATTATTGTGTGCTGACTGATAAAACTATATTTTTTGTGAAACCCTGAAAATTGCCAATCCAACTAAGGTAGTTTTGTCTCCAAAATCAAATTAAAAATGTGCATAAACTACGCTCATATGTGAAAAGGTTGAGAAATTAGGGTATACACTTATCACATACATCCGGTATAATGTGTGAATGAAATACCAATGAAAATGATCTAGGTATGTTTCACTATGGAATTGCATAACTGATCAATCTCACTAAATCAGATCCAGCTGCCAGTCTCTTTCTAACAAGGACATGTCACACCAAAGCCTGTCTCCTGAACCTTCATTGGTTGGAGAGGTCAATCCTTAGTACCAATCAAAATCACTATTTCAATACAGAAAAGAGCACAGAGCCAAAAGAAGAAAACAAGAATTTAACTGGATGGAAAGCTGATGAGCTGAGATTAGGTGCTACTGTAAATCTTCAACCTTTTCAACCATTAAAGCACTTTTTAGGTGGAACTTATGCATACAATTATCATGAAAATGATGCTAAAATGATTCGTGTGTGTCACTTTAGATGCAAGCTTTATAAAAAAGTGAAAAATACTTCTCTACACCCCATGCATGTAGTTCTCTCAGAATGTTTCGAAATATTGGTCTCGGAGGCAGTTGAAAAGGTTGAAAAATCAGGGTATGTCTGATGTAGGATAAAGTCCATATAAACAGCGTCTAGGTGATCTGAGTTTATTGAGAATGAAGTCTTCATAGAAGCCAGAGGGGCCTCATTCACGTCATGCACAGATAACAGATGCAGCTGCTTACACGTTGTGGTGGTTGTCTCCTGTCTGCTCGATTATTAGACTAGCTCTACCCCTGGTAAGGAATACAAACAAACAACAACATATAAAACAAGAAAAACAATTATAATGAAAACACAATGCCAACAAAGTAAAAAAAAAAAAAAAAGTAAATGAAAAAGAAAATATATGGTACTTGAATCAAGCCAACACTTCTCAAATACCTGTACACCAAATACACTTACAAATTAGAAAAAAAATATAAAATAAATGATGAACAAATTTTTGTTCAAAACAGTGAGAGTACTAGAATTCTTCCCTTATTTTGGCTGAACACTAGCATGATATGGAATATATGAACTGACGGTGACCTTCTGTGTGAAGTTTTTAGCACCGCGTAGTCTGAAATAATGCATTTTTATCTTGATGAGTATTTTAAGGCAAAACCTGCCTTCAAAACAGATCATTCCATTCAAGGCTGAAAGAACTGAAGCTAAAAACTTCTTTCCACAAATTCATCAACGATCACCTTAAAACATGCAATAGTTAAATGAACTGACTACTAAGTGTAATAGTGAAATGTGGCATTACTACGTGAATGCAGCAGCCTAACAGGTGTAGGAAGACAAATTTGCAAAATAACACCAAGCAATGCATCTTGAACATCTCAATATTCAATTTTAATCAGGTATATCATCATGAGAAATTTCTACACAGATTATCAAAATGCATTTTTTTTTCCTTGGAGCTATTTTGCTTCTCTATTGCACCAACCTGTTCAATGGTTGAACTAGAATCTCAACTATGCATTTCTAAGTATAATATGTATAGCTGAGTGCGTATTCTGTTCACAAAACAGCCCACTTTGTGAACTCCAGTTATTTCCTGTTAATCCACAATGCTTTGACACGTTTTCTGTGTGCATAAATAGTACTACCAAAGCAGCGACTCCACGTCCAACAAAATCAATGTACACAGGAACACAGCTGGGGTACTGCAGGTCACCTCAACCCAAAACATTTCAGGAGAACAAAATTTCTCTAAAACATGCAGATGACAAAAATTTTTCCTCTTAAAATCAGTTGCTTGATGTTAGAAACCTGAAGTTCCACTGGTCAGCTTAATGCCTTACACAAGTAGGGTTCACATGAAAAATGAGTCGCAATGCTTCATCTTGATTCAATATTTCTGTGTTTTTTCACCATCTTTCAAGTAAATAAATGCCAAAGTATTGAGACAAAATTAAGCATTCACTTTTCAGGTTAACCCTAACAATACTAGTGTAGTACTAACCTCAAATATGACTTTTCAGAATGTAGCTACCACATTTTGGTGAAACACAAATACCATTAAAATTTGTATTATCGTTATCAACTTCTAAGAACTTTTGTTCTCTGAAATTGCGTCATGTTAGTAAATCCAGAGTTTTAGTGCACACTATATGCTTGTACTCTGAAATTGTGTCACGTTAGCAAATCCAGAGTTTTAGTACACACTATATATTTGTACTCTGAAATTGCGTCACGTTAGCAAATCCAGAGTTTTAGTACACACTATATACTTGTACTCTGAAATTGCGTCACATTAGCAAATCCAGAGTTTTAGTACACACTATATATTTGTACTCTGAAATTGTGTCACGTTAGCAAATCCAGAGTTTTAATACACACTATGTACTTGTACTCTGAATTTGTGTCACGTTAGTAAATCCAGAGTTTTAGTACACACTATATACTTGTACTCTGAAAATGTGTCACGTTAGCAAATCCTGAGTTTTAGTACACACTATGTACTTGTACTCTGAATTTGTGTCACGTTAGTAAATCCAGAGTTTTAGTACACACTATATACTTGTACTCTGAAAATGTGTCACGTTAGCAAATCTTGAGTTTTAGAACACACTATGCACTTGTACACACAGACGGTTATACAGACAACTGATCAAACAGGGGTACAACATGCTTACAGAGAAAATGCTCACAATAGACATATAATAATGTGATTTGCATATTGTTGATGGTAGAATAAAACATCTCCATTTTGTCATGCTATGTTTCAAATAAGAATCAAATCTACTTTGTCAACTCTCTGTTTGAGGAGACAGAGTTAGTGTATTCAAAATGAACTGCCCATGTTACCTGGCATTAATGCACAACCATGTAACATGCCACTGACCTCCAATACATTCACATCTGCCACATATATCAGATATAAGTACAACTCCATACTGAAAAACACAAAGTAACCTAGAAAAATTTTAACTTCGCTTATCTCAAAATGCCACTATTGGTTGGCTACAAATGCTTTTGATATGATGAAAATGCAAATGTTTTCATAAACTTAGTAGGATATCTCTCAAAATGTTACATTTACATTTAAACATTTAATCACAGCAGATTACAGAAATAATATCAACACATGCATCCTTGGCATGTTTTAACAGAGAATTCTCCACAAAGGAGTTCAGGTCTGCCGTACTCAGAAGCAAAAGTGCATGTCAATAAATGTAGAGGTCATAGCATGGAAACATACATGTAGGGTTTATATTACTGTTGTGGACTCAAGTAAATTATCAATGGTGAGCTCAAGTTTACAAGCGAAATGTCACAAAATATAATTTTAAGCGAATTTATAAAAAAAAAAGTAGCAAAACAACAGGAGCAATGCTCCGCCCATGCAGCTTTAGACAATCAGCTCTGAAAAACTTCATGAATCTTCTTTTCAGAAACATCCAGAGAATAAAAGTGTGGCAGTTACAAAAGGTATGCAAATTAAGCTGACAAATATGCAAATTTATGTAGGCATAGATTGAAAATGTCAAATTAAGGCACAAGTATAATTATCTCAACAAAAGATCATGATTCTCCTTTGACCAGAGATATGGCAGTCACAAAGATGGGACACACAGATGGACAGACAGGGCAATATCAATACTCTTTGTTGTTAACCCTGTTAAAGTGGCTGGGGAGTAACAAATACAAACTGAAACAAAAACCACCATGCTGAAGGTCAAACCATTGTCAACATGCACTTATCAAAGGCACAGGTGCAGGGTACAACACCATTCACCCCTGAACGTAATGTACCAAACACACCATATGTTAGGGAGTGCACACAAAAACAACAAAACTAATAGCAGCATCTAATAACAGCAAAAAGCTACTCAATCTATAAAAAGTAAGCATAAACATAGTTAATTTACAGATGCATGATCACGCCTATTAGAATATAGTGATGTAAGCCAAGCCCAAAAACTATGTGAAGCCAAATATATAACAATAAGAAGAATTAAACACAAAAATTCAAAAAAAAAATAAATAAATAAATAAGCAAGCAGCATAATCATTATTCTGATCCAAAAAGAGATTCCAAAAAAATTTCTGGAAATTCCAGAAAAAGGAGGCTTTGGAAATTTTTTTTTTTTCATCAAAAAACATCAAGTACAATAAGTGGAACCTATCAAAGCACAGAACACATTTACTTGCATTTATCAATTCACATTGCTGTTTTTCAAATTTCTGTACTGCTGCAATGCAAATTTTTCTACTGTCTTCCCCTTGGGTTATGCGCTTACCAAGACAACCAGGTGTTAAATACAAGTGATTTCCATACCTGTGTTGCAATTCCTCGTTAACAGATTCTAACAAGGTCCTGTGTGGCACAGAAAAGGGCAAAATAACCACCCAGTTAACTCAGTTAAAAGTCAGACCCTTTTCCCAAATGGTAAGACGGGTGATGACAATAAAAGCTAAACAAATACAGCCTCTTTCTCACATTTAACATTTTCATATGAAATGAAAACATGACATGAACAAGAATGTTACGCTAAGTCAAATACAAAGATCAGAAGAGGCAACAACAACAAAAAGCAAATTAAAAATACGAAAATAATGGAAATGAAGGTGCAATGACACGGCACTCAGGCATGTGCAATAAACAATGATACACAGGTTAGTAATACCACGCAGACAAAGAGACATAAACCTGCTTGCAGGCCTCCAAAGTTCTGAACATCCACACTTTGTAAATATACCTTAAATCCTCAACAAATTCGACCAGTAAAGTATAATTTCAGACATAATTTGAAACATAGTTCACAAGTTTTGTTTTCTTTTGATTGATGTTTAACATTGTACTCAGGAGAGCATTTTGGGAAGAGGAAACTGAAGGAAACACTAGTTGATAAGATACTGATGACTTAATCATATCATTTCGATAGGAGCACACATGAACTTCACAGAAACTTTAAACTAACCTGTCCAGATCAGAAAACATTCATCTAATGTGACAAAACATGCGTCATATCTGTGGTCGAATTTGACGAGGATCAAGGGTATGTATATACACATCTAGATTTTCTCTTGTATTTTGTGGGAGCTCAGCATACAAGGGTGCACTTGTCTTGTAATTCTATACCCTGTCCCGTTTTTTTTCTCCCTTTGGTTAGTTATCACTTCATCAGCATAGGCTTTTAATAGATCAATACTCGGCCCATCAGACAATTCCCTGTTTAATTCAAAATAATGGCAACAAAGGAGACAACTCTAACAGTTGGCACCTACCTAGTGAATATAAAACAAGCAACCTGTGATTTGGTCATGCTTCAGTAACTTTTTTTGCTGCATGTATATGTAATCAGCCTTAAGATAAAAAATAACCTGGTTATGGTGCCATAACTCTTTGGTATATTATCAAATTTGTTTTGGAGTCAAATCTGGAAGTGCATTCTAGTATTTCACAACAAACCTTATCTCATGTACATCAACACTTCACCATGCCGTTAGCCACCAATCTTCCTCGCACAACGATGAACATTCTCACACAAAATGCCAGCACATCAATGACCCCTCCCCCCCTCCCCCACAGCAATTAGTCACACACACATTTGATGAGAAACTACAAATGACAAGGATCTATCAAACTGTGTAAATGTCTATCTGAAGATTTTGTGGACAGTGAGCCTCTTAAAGAAATCAAGGCAAATGTGCTTTGTACATGTGCATCAGAATTATATGTATTTGAAGTTCATTTCAATTTCTCCCATGAAAGAATTTTCAGGATACAGCATGATGCTGAACATATTAATCTGTTTTTGAATGCCGAGGCTTAAAGAACTACAATTACCACCACAATAATGTACTCCCATAAGATTTTATACTGACAGTGAATCATCCATCAATTTGTCCCTGATTATTTTTCTTTGGAAGGTAGAACAAAATCCTACTGAAAAATGTAAGTTTCAATACCAAAAGTCATTTTATGACATTTATTTGCCAGTAAACAATGTATTTTTGGTATGAAATTTTAGCTCATCTTCAGTAATACATCTTTTTATTTACCATCATGTTTATTAAGTTACTAACTGATAAGCATCGGTCTAACAGAATCAGAATCCCACCTGGTTTAGCATATTTAGTGAGTGCCAAGGCAAGACTGACTGTAAACACCTGTGCATGTAATATATATGCAAATTTGTCCTGTTAGTCATCCTACACATATTACATACAGCACCGTCACAACTGCTTTAAAGAAGATGAGTTCAAAGAAAGTGGGTATCAGGAAAAGGTATGTCCACATTTAAATCAGAATATGGGCTACATGTTGAACATACAGTCATCATTACACCCTTTCACACAATATCCATGAATTATTTCAGGTTTAAGTCAAATAAACATGTACCAAATGTGGATTGTGGATGTATCAAATCCACATCCACAAATCCAGTATGTTGATTTGCAAAGATCTGGTGCCATGCTTAAGCAGTGTTTCTGATTTATTCATGATTAATGGATTAATACATATGCAGCTGCCTAGTGGAAGGGGAGGTAATTATCAGAGTTGGCAGACGAAGGCCATAGTGAATGACTATTTCAGGATGTATCTTAGTTGCACAAAACCTTTTATCTGGCATTTCAGGGGTCAGTCCTCTAATGGAACTGGCAAAAAGTTCCGTATGCAACAACAACATACACAATAGATCTCTGAGCTCCTAACTTGTTCTTTGCTGCTTCACTTGTGCCAAGTAATCTTCCAGTTTCTGCATTTAACCATCACATGCCAAGAATACTGGCACAGTAGAAAAAGTTTTGTGTGGAAGTCATAAGGAAGAAAGCCAATCAGTGTTCACTGTTGTCATGTTCACATTCATTATGCGAGACCAACAAGATTCTACCAGACTAGATGCATCTGTACAATAACATGAATTGGCAGACAGTACAGAAAGGAGAAGCAGCTCTGATCACTTGATACTTCATTTTATGTACAGTGCCAGTAATTTACCCTACCAAAAACTGTTCTGTTGCACATAACAACCACCCAGCATCGATTTTGCTTCACTATTATTTTCCATTACTGTTATATTTTACTGAGATTTCTACAGAAAGTATGAATGTAGGCAGTGTTAGTATACCTCCCTTTCCATTAGCTGATGTACCTTATCTACACCTATCATTCTTTGACCATGAAGACACACCGATGGCAGTAAAACGTTGTCCATAGTTTGTCTACAATTCTTAATGTTAATTATGAATCTTGACGGGCTTCATGAAACAAAATAAAATCTCTGTTATGATCAGATGAAGTTCAATGGACATGGCTAGGTTTTCCATTCAAGACCCAAAAATTAAAAATTTCACTTACTTTTTGGAGACAGAATCCTCCGTACCATTATACTGCTCTTCCTGTGAAGAAATCAGAAGCAGCTTTACAACAATCAGTAGCTTCATTCGAGTTTTATGCCTGATCTTCAACAATATGTGTGAGTTAGCAATGGCCAATATGTTTCCAGTTGTGACAACATGTCATTCGTTTCCAAGATGCCTATCCTTCCATCTGGTTATCCATCAATTTGGGCCCAAAAAATGTTTAGAATTCCTTCAACCTGCCCTTTAAGTAATCTAATGCCACTGAAGAAAACAAATATCTAGGTATAAAAACATTGCTGGTTTTGGCTAGCCTTCAACCCTGTACATAGCAGGATGAACTATTGACAGCACCTAGATGACACTGAAAGACAATGTCATATATTAACATAAGAGCCATCAGTGTTGTGTAATATGTTTGCAGTTTTTATATTAAAATTTTATCAATATCCCATATTTCTAGATGCTAGAAAATTTCTCTACACAAGTAGTCTAATCCTTCAATTCAAAACATGTGTCGCAGTTTGATAGCATCATAGTCAATCTTTGCTTGTAAAATGTCCTCTCTGAAGCCTAACATGCACTCTACAAAAAATCTATTCTTCAAATAAAACTAAGGGACAATTTATTTCACCAGAATAGGTAATATAGAACGATAGAATAGCACATTTAGAGTACTGAAGTTAAAAAATGAAAACATTATAAATATGCTAGAAGTAACTGTAAAATTGTTAATATGAAGAGAGCATTGCAACCTTGAGAGTAGGATTACCAGATTAAATTTTCAATAAGCAGGTAAGCTGACAACCTTAAGCGGCATTAAGACAGCAAATGCTAACAGATATCAAATCTCAGATGATAACAATGTTAGTTTGCCAGCGAAACCTTGTGTACAACAATAACAGGTTATCCATGTGAGCAATTGCCTCATTTCAATAGAAAAAGGTGTCTACATACATTATTTTATTTCCATTATAATGAGACAGGTCTTCATAGCACTCACCTGTTTTTCATCATCCCCAGTCAGACCCCAGGCCTGTGCTAATTCATAGGCTCCTGAGCCCTACAGAGACAGAATAACAACATTAATATCCTGTAAATCATGTAGAGTCCAGCCAAAACTTTCTGGCCGTAAAGTTTAGCCGAAAATTTCTGGCAGTAAAGTTTAGCCGACTTGAGTTGCCAGAGGATATGAGAAGGGAGAGTGATCAGCCCCCAGCTATGCAGTAATCCCCACAGACTGTCTGGCAGCTGGCCCTCACCACATGGGGTAACTTATGAATTTTTACTCATCAATTAAAGCGAAAAACAACAATTGTAACAAACCTATATATTCCAAAAATATCTAGGCTTGACAGGCCACTTGACGTATTACTTCTCAGGTTGACAGGCTAAATTTGCTGGTTATACTTGCTGGCCTCAGCTTAATCGGCGAATGCTTAATTGTTCAGGTTATGTGGAGGTCGCCTGATGATAACATTATCTGGAGGAACGGTCTTGTCTGTTCACAGCCCCGTAAATAAATTTAACAAATCAGCATACAAAGGTATTTTAGCGATATAGGTCTGACTGGTAAGTATCAGTTGTCAAGCTCTCATAAAATAGCTGAGTTGAGTTGAGTTTGCCATGTCTCACGCACGTGTTATTTCGCTACAATCAAAACTCTTCTCCTATTTCAGAAGAATTCTATTTTCCCGCTTTATCAAATCGGGTACCTTCAGTTCAACATAGAAAACACATTTCTGCCAAGTTTCCGAAACCAGATATATCACATGTTCTAACCTCATTCTCGCATTGTTGTGACAGCCAATTGCCATATACTGGATTGAGTCATGTGCGAGTAAATGTCTACAGGTAACTGACAGCTTATAGATTTCAACACTGACCAATTAGATGCATTTATTTTCATTAATCCGCCCCTTGGAATAGTCCCAAGAATGAAATCTCCCACCAAATCTAGACTAGCAGACGAAGGTCCATTAATTTAAATACAGCCACGTGCTCAGTGAAATGGATGCACAGTAATTTTCGTGACATCGCTATGGATTTTGCTACTAAACCATTTCAGTAAAGCCAGGTAGTTGTGTATTTCAGTGGTTTACGTAACACACGTAACCCATTTACAGTGAGTAGAATTAAAAACAACTGACAACATATCAGGTGGTCATATCGGGTCTCTGCTGTGATTGACGGGTCTCCTAAACTATGTTGAAACTTCAAAGACTATACCCAAAGAAAGCTTGGGATTACCCATGATATCAATACGACTCAGCTGTTTACATTTGAATACTCAATAGGTTATAGCTTGGCACCTCCTCCTCCTAAATTTACATGTAATAAATGTCATTGTTAGATAAAGGCCTACATTGGTAAGGTGTTATCATGAGTTCTGATTCAAGCAAATCACTTGAAAATGGATTTTCTTACTCCAACAAAGGCAAACCTGTAATGCTGGCCTAATCAAGATAAGTCTGAGCAGTGTTGTACTTATGTCTGTAAATTAGCTTCTAACATGCATATGGGTATTTATTTACTTTAAACAAGACACATATTCGTCGTTCAGTGATGTTTTGAAAGACCTGCACGCTTATCAATGTGGGCCTATTTGTTATCGTTCCACCGTCCAACCTGTATTTACCTGTTCTGGCATGACATACTCTCACATGCATTCTGATGCATATGTAAAAATATGTACTAGTGCCAACATTTCGTTGCTCACTGAAGCGCTTTGGCAAAACTCACTTGGCACACCATGTGTGCAATGTGCATTCTGTCAGTAGCTAACACATTTAGCGTGTAGATATACTACAAAAAGAATCCCCACTCACCTCATCACTCAGTGGGGGATTGAAGTTCACACTCTCCACTGTAACACACAAAATGAACTATGTGTTATAAAGGTTGGCATTTACCCTCTCCACACAGCTATTTACAGAGATATTACGGACATTTAAAAAAAATCTCAAGCAAAACAAAAAACTATATTGCTTGCCACAGACCAAACCCCTTATTTTAATGAGTAATATAACTAACAATGAACTGTGACAAGCTGGTGGCTTTACATGAAACAAGACAGGTAATTAAATTAAAGGTTTTTGGCGATGTCTAGAATGAAGCTATTTTATAAAGCATTAACACTGAAATAAGAGCAAGTGTAGTCAAAGTGATAATATCACAGAAAGAAACATACTGTTGATTTCTGACTTAGACCTCTCTTTGTGTTGGGCAGACCGCTTTGATGAGATCCTTCTCGGGACATCTTGTAATAACTGTATAAATACAGAAACTCAAGCATATATAAACAAGCGCTAATTTAGCAAGGTAATGTCATCTTGCATTATAGCCACGTTTTAAAGAGAATGGCAGATGGCAAAAAAACACAATATCAAAACTTCTTAACAAGGAAGTCCTTTCAATCTTTCAAAAAATAGTGTGCACTTTGAGACACTCTAATTTTATCTTTGCTTTTTTTGTTTTCGTTATATTTTCTGCAATACAGGATTCAATGAATGATGGATCATGTGACATGCCAGAGGCTATAAGATAATAACGTACAGCTAAAAACTTGTGAAGTGAAACCTCCAACTCTATGAATGAATAATCAGCTTAAATTAAAGTTACAAGATTAACCATTACAAGCTATCTGCATGTTGAGAAGGGTATATGAGGATTTATACTCTGGGTGTGAAATTTTAACCTTAAGTAACAGGCGAAGGGCTACAATTTTACCCCCAGGGTTTAAATCCGCATATACTGTTCTCAACACGGGGGTAACGATTTTGTACCTACCATATTTATAGAACAGAAAACCAGTCTCGTGTATATATAAAGCAGGGCTAAGAAAAAAATCTTCCTAGCTATGTCGACTGCAGACAGTGCTGGTATAGCATGACTTCACAATGATGTGCCATGGAACGCAGCATCATAAAGAAAAATGACGTCAGCCTGAGCAGTAATATAGCTGTGATGAGCCAACGACAATGGAAAATCACAGATGATGTAGGGACAGGTGATAATATTCAATGCCATATATTTCCACACACAAAAAGGTTCAACACTTGGTGCAGTCCAAAAATAAACCTACGCCTTCCTCTTCATTTTCTCCAGGCTCTGAATACTGGACTTCGACAGGGTTGTATGCTTTCTCCAATAGCTCCTTGGTTAAATGACGACCCAGTGGTCCATGGAAGAATGGATGCTAAAACACACGAGAGCGCTTGTCGTTAAATGCCATAAAAACACTCACATGTACATGTAATAAAGTTAAAATGAAAACATAGAGAGTGAAATCAACATAAACTGTAATGAAACTGCCTTTACATACATGAAACAATACAGTTTTGGAGTGATTTCCTTACGACAACAAAGTGACATCCCAATACAAAATGGCATCCTGATTACTTCATGGCTATTTGCCTATATTGTAACATGACAGTTCTCATGCTTCATAAAATTATCCACAAAATATAAATTTTTTTTTCAATATAACGAACCCATATAGAAACATAATTTAGCAGATGTCTCACACTTTATATACAAGCACCATGGTAAAACTGGCTGATCAAGCCTACAGTGCTGTAAAGCTACAACTTTGGCATTGGTCTTTGGGACGTCAATCTGTTGTTGTCACATGTATTTTGAAATACACATTTATGCATTACAGACTTAAAATAACAAGCTTGGCTCACCTCCTGTAGCCTTTCAGCTGTTGGTCTCTTTTTGGGATTTTTGGTTAAAGCTACTTTGACAAAATTTTGAAACTCTGCAGA
This sequence comes from Liolophura sinensis, assembly GCF_032854445.1. Taxonomy (NCBI): domain Eukaryota; kingdom Metazoa; phylum Mollusca; class Polyplacophora; order Chitonida; family Chitonidae; genus Liolophura; species Liolophura sinensis. The sequence continues at coordinate 29,770,153 of NC_088300.1, forward strand.
CCTGAAAGGAAAACAATAATTAGAAATTTGTGTTGGGCATAAAATGTATAGTGTATCTCCATGCATAACATTCATGGCCCCATTTCAGAACGACAACTGTACTCCAAATGAAAAAAAGACACTCTGTATTCGATAGCCTTTAACCAAATGTAAATCTCAATGTGGAAAATATATAAAAGAAGAACTGTATAAATGAGTGAATAAATATTGACTCGTCAAATCTGTACATGTGTATGTAATATGGATCAAATCAAATCAAAATATCATCCAATACAACCATGACAAGAAATGTCACAGCCTCTCACCATTTGTTTCTGTCCTTCAACTGTGGCGGCTTGAAGCCACTTTTTGACATAATAAACAGAGCTCTGAAACCAGACAGATGGTATTTCATCACAGGGTATAATGACATCATCATGGGATGAGTATGGATCAATGAACAATCTAAGGCAAAGCTTTATCAAACTGAACTGCCTGCAGGATTGATGTTACAAATATCAGCAAATGCTTTTATTTTATGTCATTAATCTTAGTTATTGCCACCGTGTGGTTGCCTCTGAAGGCAGTGGTGGCAGGGAAATCCCATGGATTCCCTTGCCCAGGATGAGACTGAGCCAGCTTCTCATATATCCTGGTAGATAGAGAACAACCACTTTTAACACTCATGCCAAGGTTCATAAATTAAGGAAAAAAAAAAGAAAGTAAAAAGCTACAATACCTAAAGTATTTCATCTGAAACCAGATTACATTCTAACAAAGTAGGTCATACACTGACTACAGAAGAGCACCACAGAAGAACAATGTGTACATGAATACAACACAAACACTGTGCAATGAAAGACGGTGGTACCTCATAGGATGTAGATCAAACATTGGAGGTTGTAACTCAGCAAACTCTATGGCTGTGATGCCAACAGCCCAAATATCACATTGTTGGTTGTAACCACCCTTCCTCTCCACCGCGGCAACCTCAGGGGCCATCCTGACAACGGAAACCAAACCATCTTAGCCAATTACACCTGGCTCATTGAACTTGTAATATGTGTGTACTACATTAACAGTTCACCCATGAATCACTTTGGGGGCCTCCGTGGCACATGTGGTTAAAGCGTGCCAGCATGGCGCAATGACCTGTGAGCCTCTCACCAATGCGGATACTGTGAGGTCATGCTGACTTCCTCTCAGCCGTACGTGGAAAGGTCTACCAGCAACCTGTAGATAGTCGTCGGTTTTCCCTGGGCTCTCCCTGGTTTCATCCACATCATAATGCTGCTCGTCATCGTCTAAGTGAAATATTCTTCAATACCGCATTAAAGGCCAATCAAATAAATAAATAAATAAACAAATCACCTTTGCAAAGGCAGGAATGAAAAACAGACTACACAGATTCAAATCTGACTTAAATTGAGGCAGACAAGATACCCCATTTTCAGCCACACTCTTTAAATTATGTCACAAACCAACAATTTTCGTCTAGTATCTGTTGTTATTCTCATTCACATACAAGCAAACAAAGCAAAGATTGATACAGTCTATCAAGTGAAAATGACAACGTTCTCTCCACTGTACACTTCCTGTTAGATTATAAATGGCTTCAAATGTTAAAGCAATAGCACAAGCAGATGGGAGTAATTTGATTGGCCTATCTCATAATGGCAAGCAATATTTACATAATGTGGTACATTCATAATATCTACTGAAATCGTTTTCCTATCAAGTGAAGCATTACAATGTAAAGAGCCAGATTGGATGAAAAGGATCTTGACATACAGATCAGAGTTAATTAACATGACATAATTTGTTTGGATTAGACCATATAGGTTATGAATAAAGATAATACAGATACTGATGCCTTCATTAAACTGATTATAAATTTATGTACATGTATAAAAGATTGTTAAGATAATTACTATGCAGACATTATAATAATATTATACACAGCTTTATAATTCCCCTGAAAAATGTCCTATGGGAACTTGAAAACGCAAAGCATTATTTCCTAAAATGTCACCATTATATTTCTCAGAGGAAGTAATAGTGTAAATTCAAGACATCTATTGGAGATTAATGAAAGTTTAACCCTGTAGAAACTAACACTATTTTCTGTCAGTACAAGAATATACCACTAATAGCTCTAGGTCCTTTCTAGGCTATTTATTTATTGTGGGTAAATGTTATCCTAGCGGGACACATAATTTGAAATCGTTCAAATTATCATATTATTATTCTTAGCCAGGCACCACAACAATGTATTCTTTCTGTCTTTTGTTCTTGTTAATCAGCAAAAAATCAATGCCACCTAATCTCTATGCTAGTCTTCAGTACTGGGCCCGTTGTATATGATACCTGGCATTCTCCAGGTTCAAATCCAGTACATTCCTTTCCATTTTTCGTTCTTATTTCTGCTATTCAGCATACAATTAATCTGGAAATCAATGGAATTGCTGTCTTTGACAGCTATTCATGTAGCCCAGCACTGCTATCTGAGAGCAGTGTTTCCTTTCAATGGTTGTCACACAAGCCCCAATGGACATTGTATCTAGCTCCCAGTGGTTTAAACCCAGTTAATTCCTGCCAATCTTTTTTCGCTTTTTTCCTCATTATCATGAACTTTATAGGCATCAGGCTACCACAGCTGAAGTGGTAAAATCTATAATTCCAATGATTTAACCAGCTGTCATAAATGGTGTCTATTATTCTGAAGAAATGGTACCAACAGTATACCTTATTTATGTATTGGCGAGGAGGCAAAAGCATGCAAGATGTAATAAGTCATTGCCACAAAACATGTTCACTATTTAAACTCAGTGTAGTCATATCAAATCTGAATATATCCAGCCTTGCATGTTTTTTCAATGGAAGTTATGTAAAACAAAAACTTACGGAATGAAATGTTCTAATCAGTCGTGTTTCTTCTGAGAAGATTACATATGAAAGTTTACTGTGAAAATTCCGCTGATTATCTTACACCTTAGCATGCTTCGTTGTTTCCAATTTACACCAGTAATCTTATTTGCCTAGGAGGCAAAATGAAAAGCTCTCACAAAACTTTAAAGAAGTTAATGAAGATGAAAACATACTTACCAATACGGAGTACCAATGAAAGACTTTCGTTTGCAAATTGTTGCAGTTATTTGGGCAGAAACGCCAAAATCAGCTGCAAGATACAGATGTAAAGTAAACTGAGTAAAAAAATATACAGAAGGCAATATAGGGATAACAAGTATAACCATTATGACATATCTAAACTAAGAAAATATTAAAAATGGAAAGCATGAAAAATTCATTACTTACCTAATTTAACATCTCCCTCGTCTGTAAGCAATATATTAGCTCCCTGCAAAATAAGTAAAATTGTCCAACAATACATATACATATTAGTCAAACTAAGCTGTTCACGTTTGCTGGTAAGGTACATTATTTCATATGAAGGTCCTGAAGATACACTGCTTTCCTTTTATACAATCTTGTATCTCACACATGCCGCTGCTTTACACCCTAAACAGTGCCATTTTATCAGAATATGACAAAGGCAAGTAAACATCATGGTAACAGGAAAAAAACTCATTTGCTAAGGTAAGGTATATGCACTGGAGCATTGAAGTTCTCACTGTTAAGTTCTCATATTAAATACATGTATGAACTAAAACTGTTCCTGTTATGCTTTGACTGTGGACGAAAGCATTGGCTACTGAGTCTGTGTAAAATTTAAAATATATAGTATGACTTAATAGCAAAATTAGCTGACACATTTTTGAACAATTGAGCCCGGACAGGTACAGTGCCTTCGTGTAATATACTATACTATAGTATGAACAAGTTCAGCAGTACATGCTTTACCACAACGCACACATATACCTTTATATCTCTGTGCATCTTTCCTTTATTGTGGAGATATCTTAGGCCGTTTAGAGTTTCCTTGCAGATAAAGGCAATCTGGGGTTCTGACAAAGGGCCTGTGACTAGACAGAGGGAGAAGAAAAAAAAAAGGTCAATATATTGCTCTCCCAAGTCATTTTCTCTCCCAAGTCAGCACAAACCTAGCAAAGTTAGCATTACACATTCAGCTGTATCTATTACTTCAGCATACCTGTAACAGTACAAACAGTCTATAGCGTAATTACATGTATATATATTATCACATGATGAAGCACATAAGTAAATGCTCATCATATCCCCTTACTTCCTCTATGACCTACATGTACCATATTTATCCTAAAATTTCATCCATGACTAAAGTCAATCATTTTGCAATCATCCATGACTGAAGTCAATCATTTTGCATGACTCTGATCATAGGAGAACTGACTTCTGGTTCGGAAGAGATAAGATGATACCGTACAGGAAAGAGGTAAATTTCAACACTAAAATAATATTGCATGACTTTAATTTGCCTCTTTAAACCTCCTCTTTTGGGGGTAAACTTTTAGGGTAAATACCGTATTTACATGTAAATGGTGGAGACCTTTTTCACATACATGTGTTATTACATGTACTATTATCATGCTTACTGTGGTATATATCTTGCATAGATCCTCCACCACAGTATTCCATGGCAATCCATAGCTTATCCCTCCTGTGAAAGCAAAGTAAACCTTGCCAATATAAAGGTATTGGTAATAAAACAATATCCTAAATGCATCAAGTTTCATATACAAATCCATACCTAATCTTTCTAACTATTTGAAAAGATATAACTTTATTCACTAATCTATTCCATCTTTAAAATCAGCAAATCTTTAAAATCGGCGTCTTCCAAAGTTCAGAAGACTTTTTCGACTGATTAAGTATTTGAAGTGAAATACATCATCAACATTGATACAAAATGTGCTTTATTAACAGACAGCCAAAAAAACAAAAAAAAAACAAGGTAAAAATCAACTCCAAAAGCCAAGTGTTGCTGTTTGTCCACCAAACAGTTTACACTATTTAGTCTACATCTTCATCAACATATATATATATATAAGTATCACAACTTTGACATACCTCAAGTAACTGCCGAAGTAAGCTACAATATTGTGGTTTCGGCATTCTCGCATCATCACAATCTCTTGCTGTATAACAGCAAAGTCATCTCCTGCAACAGTTAACGTAAGATTTAGACTGTTCCAAGACATAAAAAAGAAACTTTACTTATTACCTGTAGAAGACAAGTGGTCTTTAACAAATGTTGGACAGCCATGCTAGCACAGAACTCATATGAAGTGAGATCAGAGGAATGTACAAGGTCCCTGTCCAAGGTCGGGTTTGAACCCTTACTTGATGTATCCTAATGATTAAAAGACTAACACTTTGATAATATCTTGACCTTCTTCTGCTTCAAACATGCTTTAATACCGGAGAATAAATTTAAAACGTAACTTTTAGTTACGTTAATAATTAACACTTCATTTAAAACAAACAAAAAAAATTAAACACACTAGTAAATTCACCAAATGATTCTCAAACACTCTGTTGTTTACTAGTACAGTATGTGCAGACTACTGTTAATGTACATGTATGTGAATGTGTATCTGTGGCCACCTATCATATCATGTACATGACTACTGTTAATGTACATGTATGTGAATGTGTATCTGTGGCCACCTATCATATCATGTACATGACTACTGTTAATGTACATGTATGTGTATCTGTGGCCACCTATCATATCATGTACATGACTACTGTTAATGTACATGTATGTGTATCTGTGGCCACCTATCATATCATGTACATGACTACTGTTAATGTACATGTATGTGTATCTGTGACCACCTATCATATCATGTCTGTACATTTACTGGAGATTCAAATCATCTTTACCTTTCTGTTGTTTAACCTTTCTGTTGTGTGTGTGTGTGTGTGTGTGTGTGTGTGTGTGTGTGTGTGTGCGTGTCACAGTTTTTTGCATTTTAATCACTTAAAATATGCATGTAAAGCGATTAAAATGCAAAAATTGTAATCCACTGATACTCACTGAGTAACTGACCCAGTGAAAATCAGTGCACTGTTTATGGCAGTCTAACAAACAGGTGAAATCATAGCTCTACTCTGTTTGCTTGCCTACATTCACTGACAGTAAGTAATATAAGATCATCACATGGCCATAATACTTAACCCTGATCCTTATCTACAGACATGATAAAGAAACCAGCATGCTAGCTTATGTTACAGCTACTTTGTATATGTTGGTGTGTTCCAGATATATAACTCAGGTCTGGGCTGGACTGGGCTGAGTTGGTCGAGTGAACAGGAAGAAAACCTCTTGTTGTATTGGGTAACAAATAGGTGTACAAATGGCAACATCGTTATCTGATTACTTTATGAGAATTCACATGTACCTGGTTCAAGCTTGATAACCTTGATTGCAGCATATTCACCTGTGCACAGATTACGAGCCTGAAATACAGAAACATGAAGTGTAAATGTAGGTTAAACGTGGTGAACCATTCATAGCCAATGTGCTAATAACATTTTGAACACCTTACAAAGTGATTAATTACTAGTGATTATTAGCCGATTCATATTTTTTTTTGGAGCTTTTTTTGCCTTTTTCACATGTAAAAGTTAAATGTATTTCTGACCAAAACTGAGCTGCATATCACACAAATACACAAGAATATCTTCATTTAAATATAATTCCTAGTTTACTGTCACCCTGAGACTTGAAAAGATTTCAGAAAAGAAAACATTTAAACAATGCCATGTCCATGAATAAAGCTGTCTTAGTACTTGACACCTTTTACATCAGACTAGATGTAATATACATTAAAGAGGAAATCCTGTACAAGGAATCTGGCTAGAGTATAAAAAGAAGAATGTTTTAAGACTGAAAAAAAAAAAAAATAATAAAATATATGGAAACTATTCTGTTAATCAATCTTTTTGGGATTCACTAAGATGAAAGGAAATCTAGCAAGAGGGTCAATTACCTGTCTAGCATGTTATTAAACCTTTACATCATTTGGTCATGTGACATTTGTGGGCGTTTTACCCTAGTAAACGTACACAACACACAACTGGAATTACAACCAAGCTGTGCATCTACAACTGTCTTACTTGGTGTTATGCACAATCTTTAATCCATGATACCATTACAACATGAGGGCCACAGATGCTGTAATATTTTGTTTTTGTCAGAGAATTTAGTGATGAAATGATATGAATCCATAATGTATATATTTTTGCTATTCACAATTATGTAGTTCTTATTCACTGATAACATACATCAGTCATCAATGCACAGTATTTTAGATACAACCATGCAGTGTACAAGTTTGTATTGTAGTCTGTTTGAATTGGCAACAATCGTCCATTTGTATTAGAAAAAGAACAGATTATAAGACTTCAGTTGTGATGAATGTCAGTACTGTAAGAAAGCACAAGTGCATCTACAGCAGGGTATCAATCAACTTCACCACACGAAACAACTACTGTTTTCGTGACACAAAAAATCAGAGAGCATCTGGAAGTTTCCCATTATGCCCAAGTTTTTAGCTGTCAATATGTAGTGTGGATCACAATCAAGATTACTTTTCTGCGACTTGATTTAAAAATGAAGTATCCAGTTCTGTCTAACCCTAGAGCATTGGCAATTTGAGTTGATTTTGTGTCAGTGTGCTTCTTGGACATTACCACTGGTGTACCAAGTTTTGTTTCCGTCTGTTAGTTGCAATCTCCACAAAGCACGCCTGTTTGCATTAAAATCTTCTCTTCAGCGTCTTTGCTCGGATGAGCATTTCCACCCAGGTTCCTGAGCCTGGAGGATGCAAATGCTAAGATTGTGAAGCTCCGGAATCAGGACTACCTATGTTACAGCAAACATCACATTGTCATAGCAAACAATCAGCTGAGGTAATTTGAATTCAATTGTCTATCAGCCTTATGTTGGACAAGTTGGGCTGGTGGTGTATTCACGGTTATGTTTTAATGCTACAGTTTATCCATATGTGTCTAAATGTGTCTTTCCAACCAGTCAATCATTGTTGGTCACTTTGAGGCATGTACACATCCTTACCATGCATCTTCAAAAGTAAAAATGAACCCATATGACGCTTTCTGTCAATCTCCAATCTCAGAAAGTTGAGAACTTTTATCTGTGGAGATGTGACCAGATTTTATATATGTCTTTTACGGTAATAAGTATATGTGAAAACAGAATGAAACTGGGCATAAACAAGAGCTGTCTTACTTCATCTTGTCTACTCCACCCCTTGGTTTAGAAATACGGACAAGTATTAATATATGCCAGAATTAAAGATGGCAAACTATTCTAGGGCTCATATATTCTTACCGCTGTTTGTCTTTATATTACAGGTGTATTAAAAGCATAATGGATTTTCGATTCTGTCAATTTCAATTATGCACCTTTGTTTTCTGCACAAATCAGGAAACATGTGATGATTTACACTACATATTGACAGCTTATTTCTAAGGGAAGGGTTCCCTAGTTCAACAGTAATGGGAGTCAGTTTATTGCATAAACATCTGACTTGATTGATGGACCATACACAGATTACAAAACATGTTAGAAACTAAAGAAGAAATGGTAGGAATTAAATCTAGGCAGTGAGAGGAGGATTTAAATACTTTGCTGTAATGTGTAATATCAGTCCTCACAGATATGCTATGAGTTGTACCTGACATTCACAACTGAAAAAAATGAATCTAGTCAGACACAGAAAATTCATAATCACAAGGTGAAGGGTTTCTCTCGGCTGAATGGAACATGTATGGTACCATTCATATATTTATAGAAAACTCAGTTTTCTTCCAGAAAAGAAAAACATTAGTTGGAACAGGACTGAACTTTTTCGCCACTTTCTAAGTAAAGTTCTTCGTAGAAATAAATGATCTATGACTGACAGGTGCTTTTATTATACAATTTAAATATATCCAAAGTTCACATGACTGAGTGACTCAGCAGACGTCATCATCCTTTCAACTTTCATGGTGGATGACTCCAGTTCTATATAGCTGATTCAGATAAGATACCATCCAACTCCAAATATGTGATCTTAGCTATATCTCCATCTTGGAAACCTCAATCACTGCTAGAAAACATTGACAATTAAACAATGGCCAGCTGATGACAGATTTCCATTCTTTCTTTTTAAACAGACCCGCAGTTTTTCCAAATCATTTCTTTTATCCATAGCGCCTTGATATATTGCCATTGTATGATTATAGTAGTCAATTCGCCATATGTGACACGTGGTTATATTAATAAAAAGTATAAAAAAATAATAAGAAAAACAAGAACACGAAAGTCGGACGGATAAGTGGAAACGTCAGTGTCATTACCGTGGATTGTCATAAATTTTACAACAGATACCTTGTAGACATCGCCATACGTTCCACTGCCGACCCGTTGAATAAGTTCAAAATCGTCTTGTGGATTTCGTCTAGAAATGTCAACGGATGTTGCCGCACACATTTTCGCTGAAGAGCAGCACTTCAGCGTCTGTGAAACTACGTAATCTCTATGAATTACTCTCACATTCTGTTTCTGAAATTTCAACCTCCATTGGAGTTAGTTCCGGACATGCGCGTAGAGAGGACAAACTCCTCTCAGCGATAGCTACAATCATCCTTTCTTAGGTCATGTGATAAAACAAACATTGTGCATATATTGTTAATTATGAAAGTCTATTTTCCCTACTCATTGTGGTAAAATGCCTGCAGACAGTCTTACAATGCGCACATACTTACAAGAGATCTTTTGATATTAACAAGTCAAGCGTATCGTGCATTATGAAAACGATGTGGGTTGCTCTTATAATAGTGGCATCGTCATGTATGAATAGGCGTACGCTTACATGCGACTACACGCGCTGCTCCTTTCAGGCCGTAACGACAAAAAATATTTTAACCAAGGCCATCATAAAATACACAAGTAACACGTGCTATAGTAGGCCTATCGGACCTGTGCAATATCGTCTCGTCGTCATGTATGTACAGGCCTATATGTATGTATAGGCCTACTTGGGGTATTATGTCGTAGGCCTATTGAAGAATATTTCAAATGAAGACACAGTACCGGTAGGCCTATACATATACTGAGTCTTCCTGTGGCAGGACGAGTCCATGCCGACAAAGCGTGCTACCGCCTCTAAAGCATCGATCATGCCCGAAGACACCGACATCAAACACCGCCCAGTTACGTTATATACTGACACCGGGCCAACCAGTCCTGTTTCCGTTGCTCTAACCTCTCAGTGCCTAGCGACAACTGAGGCATAAATAAGTAGGTCTACCATATTTAACGCCTTGGGTATGACCCGAGCCGGGTTTGAACCCAGGTCTCCGGATTTTGGGGCAACGATTAGGTCACCGGAGAGGACGATTAAATATACCTATACGCCACGCCGGTCTTTAATACTTTAAAGAGAGAGACTGACATAATACAGATATGACGTACGTAAATCAGCCAAGGTGTAGGCCTATACAAAACACACACCCATTCATGATTTCAGTGGGCCCCAAAATATGTTGTATATAATACGCACAACACACTGAACACAGCAACACCCACGTACATGTAAGCATATAGGCCTACTCATTGCATCGATGTTTTATTTTTATTATTGTTTTTTGTTCTCATATTCAAGAAATTACGAAATATTTTATGTATGTATATGTATGTGTGCTTGGGATTTTATGTCGTACTTTCAGTCATATGATGACGAAGAGTCATTAGGTGTGTGCACATTGTGGCAGGGCGAATCCATGCCGCCAAAGTTGCTTCCCCCACTAAGGTATTATGCCGAAGACATCCAACTCAGTCATATTTTACCGATACCGGACCAACCAGTCATGTTTTCTTGCTCTCACCTATCAGTGCTAAGCGCCAAGAGAGGCAGCGAAAAAAGTACCATTTTAAGTATCATTTTACCAAGTCCTTGGCATGACCCTAAACGGGTTTGATCCCTTGCCTTCTAACTTCGAAGCGGACGCTCTAACCATTAGTCAACCGAAGCGGTCTTATACATGTATTTACCAAATACAACATTGGATCATTTAGTATCAAGGCGACGTATTATCATTTCGTCGTCATATGACTGAAAAATTGTTAAGTATGACGTTAACCCCCAAGCACTCACTCACTCACTCACTCGTATTATCATTATATGGCATACTGAACCAGGTGTACCCTTAATAGTACACTTGATTATGGCGGGAAATTAACAACAAATATAAACGTAATAATAATACTAACAAAGGAAAGAAAAAGAAGAAGGAAAACAGATGCTAAATAAATAAATAATGTTTTAGAAATTTAAAAGATCTTCGGGTAATGGTAATTTACGTGTAACGGTATGTATTTCGGCAAATAGCTTTAATTTCCCTGTGGGTGGTATACAGTATGTCATATGACACACATCCTACCATCCTATTATCCTTTGTATAGATCCCCAAATGATTACGAAAACCATGTATAAATAATCTAACAGTGGTATTTAGAACGATGAGCCTGTCATATCACATTCATAGTCATACATAGGCGGGACCTCCGTGGCTCAGTCGGTTAGCGCGCTAGCGCAGCGTAATGACCCAGGAGCCTCTCACCAATGCGGTCGCTGTGAGTTCAAGTCCAGCTCATGCTGGCTTCCTCTCCGGCCGTAAGTGGGAAGGTCTGTCAGCAACCTGCGGATGGTCGTGGGTTCCCCCCGGGCTGTGCCCGGTTTCCACCCAGCATAATGCTGGCCGCCGTCGTATAAGTGAAATATTCTTGAGTACGGCGTAAAACACCAATCAAATAAATCATACATAGGCTTTATATATATATATATATATATATATAGATATAAAAAGTTTGAGGTTTTAAAATTCAAGCATTCGCCTACAATTCGAATGGGACATTCAAAACGAATTTTTTTGGGGAACCAATTGCCCAGTGGATAAAGCATGCGCGTAGTTCCTCCGATATGGTACAGTAGAAGCACTGTACATGTACCAGAACAACGGAACATATTGTCGGAATTGGCTAAATCACATACATAATCTAATAAATTCTACTATTGCTATGTTCACCAGCGATAAATAAATAATTAAACCAAAATAATGCGGAATAAATGAATGAATGCTGGGAATTTAACGTCGTACGTAACAATTTTTCGATCACATGACGATGAAGAATCTTTATTTGTGTGTACATATAATGTGTCTTCATGTGGCTGCTCGAGTCCATGCCGATAAAGTGCTGCCACCACTAGAGTATCATGCCCAAGATACCAGACATGACACCCCACTAATTCACATTATAATGACACCAGTCCTGTTTCCTTCCTCTAAAGCCTAAGAGCTGAGCGCCCAGCGAGCCAGGAACAAGTATCATTTTTCTAAGTCTTTGGTGTTACACGACCCGGGTTTTACTCCGGGTCTCCGACTTTGAGGCAGACGCTCTAACCATTAGGCCACCGAAGCTGTCATCAAATGCAGATAATTTCGATCAAATCAAAGGCAATATATGGTAGACCCATATATATTACTTAAAATAAGTAACGGGAATAAAGCCGTGGCGATTGCACTTGTTCTAACACAAAGCAGTATATATAAGGTATTAGTAATTATCTGATGCAATGAGGAAACGGTGACTTCGCGACATGCAATAACCAAATGTGTTTTACGCTAAGATATAGTAACTCAGTATAGTAATTCAGTCTGATTCTGTATGGAATTTAAAGCGTTGTGTAAGAAAAATTATAATGTCACAGTATAAATGATTTAATTATCTATTGTTATAGTGGAGACCTCACAGAAGAACACGTTTTCGTTTAGTTTTCTTTTATTTACGGAACCGCTTACAAGGAACATTCCAAAGAAAACCGTACTTAACTATTTATCAGAGAGATATTCAGACGACCCAGTAAGCAATGAAACGTCTCATGAATGGTAACTTTTGTATATTATGTTGACAAGAATAAGGCATTTTTACAATTTTGCAAAAATGTATACAAGTGACCCACTTTGGTAAACACCAGGACTACTAACGTGCATAAATTATGTAAATCAACTTCTGATGAAGCTGGAAGTCACCTTATCATTCCCTTATAGAAGCAATGGTCATATTAATCCTTGTATCCATCGATTTTAACTAAATTATTGCCAATATTCGCATATACAAGAGTCGGCCTATAGCTTACAGAGTTATCTCCCCTGTGTCTGCGTTATGTGGAATGATGATGATGGGCTAACTTTCGCTTTTAAAATGGGATCAATTCAGTTTTGACCTGTTATGTGCACAACTGCCGTCAGCTTCTAAATTTAGCTTGCCACTGTTTACATATGCTAAATTCAGGGCCTGCTGTCTGCCTCTACTTTAGAATGTTCCAGAATACGCTCAGTTCGGTGCCTGTTTGTTTACATCAAGTGTTCAGGAATTTTCTTATTCTAGACAATTCCACCAGGCTATATCAGACCTATGAAAGCAGGTCAAAGGAAGAGAAAGGAGAGTTATTGAGAGTTTTTGATGCTTTCGCTGTGTGTAGGCCTTTTGTGCTGAATTTTGGTGTCTTTATAGCCTCTGGTTTTGTTAGATCATATCTCCACCGAGCACTTGTTCAGTTTGAACTTGTATATTTAATTTGTGCTCTTGTGTACACAGTGCTTATTAGTACACGGACCCTGTCTGTGGAATTTTGTGTATATTTCATCATACACTCAGTTATACTGTGGATTTTCCCTCTTGTGAATTTGCCTCTGAGCATTTATGCCTGTGTGGTATATATTGTGGAATATATGCGTCCGTTTGGACTTGACACCGTTGTACATGTAAGTACTTTAGTATTTGTACAGATACTGCTATCCTTTCTTGTTAAACTTAAGTACTTTAGCATTTGTAAAAGTCTTGTTATCTGTTCTTGTTAAACCTAATAAATTGTTGTAAAATAAAATCTGCTGGTTTTGGTTACTTTTTTGTGCGGCTAAACTGTCGTGTATTTCGAACAAGCCATCTCTTTATAATACAGACAGTTTGGGTCGTAACAGACCCCATCCGCAATTACACGAGAAGGATACCCAATATTACTGAGCACATTAAACCATACTTTTTTCTTTTACGTTCCACATTCGTCCACAACTCACGTAGTCATAAAAGAGCTATTTAAAATGCCTTTGACGTCATTCAGTGAAAACATGACATTAGGAATATGTTTACGCAATGTCTATCAGTCAAATTGCACGGAAACTACGGAAGATTTTGTTTTTTGAGGACACTTTTGTTATAAATGTTAAATAGTATTATTTCCACCAAATCTGTTTGAACCTTGGTATCCGATTTATTCCGTACGTCTTCCGTCATGTCATTTAAAAACTTCAGCCCTGTTGCCTTGGAGCTATTTTAGTAGCCATGCCGGGCTTACAATGGCGTAGTGGATGTATAGTATGTCGGAATTGATACACCCGGGGTTCAGCCTCGAGCCGAGTCATACCAAAGTCATACCTAATCGGTAATCTTGATATTACCTCGTTTAGTTGGAGGTATTAGAGGAATTGGAGGTATTACAGGAACATACATGTAGGCCTAGTATACTGATCTTGCCGATGTCAGAATCATGTGACTGGGTGTCCGGTGTCTTCACACTAACACTAAATACATCGGCTACAGCTTGAGGTATGTACCACCGTGGTGAAATATTGCTGAAAGCTACATGTGTTAAACCCAAAGCTTTCAAGCAAACAAATACATAGATATACCACAGCAGTTTTCCCAAAAGACCACTAAACTAAATCAGATAATATACAGGCAGATTAAGATTTGCAGAAGAGAAGCACACATCCACTTGAAATGATTGGAGAAATACAGGGTTGAATTATTTTTTAGGCTTTGAATCGATGGTTTGTTACGGAAAGCGAATAATTTATTTATTTTATTGACTGATTTGTGCTCAATCTTGGGTTTTCACTTATTTGACGGCGGTAGGGTTTACAGATAGATGAAACCGGAGTGACCAGGCAGTAAACCACCGTCCTTCACTAGAAGATACCTGACACTTCTCCCAACATAAAGCGGCAATCGAAAGGGCGAGAGCTGGAGTTGAACCCCCGAAGTCACTGGTAAACGTCCTGATGTACATTTAGTCGCTTTAGTCAGCACCTGAATCAGCGAGACTCCCCTCCCCCGAAAGCGTAGACTATGTTAATACACAGTCAAGTGGTTTTTAGACGGAAACATACACGCAGGATAATGTATCTTTCATATAAACTGCACACCGATTAACATTAATAATTTAATAATGAAAAAACAAGAATCAAATAAAGGTTTTTTTGATTAACACATTTATTACGAACACAGAAAGATTCAGACGATGTATTCAGCGAGATACTCATAAAACAAATGCGTTACGACAGTCCAGTTTATTTATTAGATTGCTGTTTTAATTCGAATACAAGAATATTTCATTCACATGAAAGCGGCCAGCATTTTGGTTGGAGGAAACTGGGTAGAGCCCGGGGAAATACATGACCATCTGCAGGTTTCTGACAGACTTTCCCACGTACAACCGGAGAGAAAGTCAGCGTTGGCGAGGGACTTCTATGCTGCCCTAACATCCAATATAACACAGGTATATTGGCTGAAAACATGCATATACTGCAATCACGAAATTCGTCTTATACCACCTACAATACTATTTATTAGTCAATGCCACATCTTGGCATGTACACAGACCAAGGTTACATAGATTTGAAAAATGCGTGTTGCACCGACATTGACGAGGGTATGGAGGTCTCTGAACTGTCAATCATCAGCTCAAACACTTGGCCAAACATAATGCATGTTGTTGCAAATAAGTCATTCGGATGTCCCACACACTGGTATCAAAAGTTCAATTTTTTGTGACGTCATCAAAAAGGGAATGAAAAATAGGCTAATGTTTTCACGAGAAAATGTCGTTTGCTGTTTAAATGTCGATCATCCCAACACTTTTTATTTGTTTAGTCCTAGAATTGCTTTAGTTTGCGCAACAGACTTTTGAACCATTCGTTCCACCTGTGCTATGTTAATCTCTGTCTCGGTAGCGGCGAAAGCCTCGTTCGTCTCGCTGTTTTGATCTCCTTCGTTGTCATGTTCACTCAAGGTGAGACCTGCGACACGACTACCACCCCTGCCTCTACCACGCCCTCTACCACGCCCTCTGCCACGCCCTCTTCCCCTTCCCCTGCCCCAACTTTGCCCTGTTCGTTGTCTGACGTCACTCATATCACCGCAATTGGCAATCTCTTTTACTGTCGGATCGACTGTTACTAAACAGCTATTATTGTTCTGCAATTGCCACACTTTAGCCCCTTTCCACCTTAGAATGTCATAAATATCTTTGACTAGTGCATCTTCGTCGATACTCAATCCCTTCTGTTCCAGCTCTGCCTTCACGACGGCATCGACGTCAGGCGTGAACTGATCCAATGAAATCTCTTCCCGCGCGCTTCCAATAATGACATGTGTCAGAACCTCTGCGTCTGTCAGTGGTACGTACTGTCCTCCAGTGATGAAAGACAACGCCTTGAAAAACTTGACGTATGGTAAAATGCAAGGTTGACACCCCACTACATAAATCATGACGCCAATCTCGGACAGGTCACGTGCTGTCTTCAGCGGGTCGATGCCGTTTGGACAACCATTCGGGAACCCGTCCCCACCACGTCCGCTGAGCCCGTGGGGTGGGGCATCGGAGATTAACACACATATTTTGACAGAGTCCGGACGCCAGCTAAGTTTGAACACCTGGTTTAAGGCGTCGGCAACGGCTTCTGGGGTGTCCCCGCCCCCATCAGCGCTACACTCATTTAGCCACGATTTCATGATAATGACGTCACTTGTGAAGTCATGTGTCCGTGTGACGAAAGTGCTGTCCTCTGGCGGATGATCTCTGTACTCCACCAGCGCCAGGCGTACATCAATGTCTTCGCCATGTAGCGTAATGCCCTCGACAATCTTCCGTATATTTTCCCGGGCCTCATTTATGTACGACCCCATACTACCAGTGCAGTCCATGGCGAAGGCAAGATCAAGGCTGGTATCTTCCACTTCGGAACTTTCCGAATCTGAGCCGGGATTTGAAGAGTGTTCGAGAATATCTGACGCCATTTTTTCACGATATTTTCAATATATCCGTAAAATAAATAAAAATAAATAAAACACTGCTTACGTCACCTCTACAGTAAGATGTAAACGTTGACTAGCCAGTTGTCACACATTTCAGCCTAGTTACAGTCCACCAATACACAGCGAACATACAGAATTGTAGGCACTATTATAGATATAGCATGAATATACGTATGGAGCCTCGCAGCACTCGTGTGTCAACAACTATACACAAAGTACAGCCTAACTACTGGGCCTGGCTGATCAGTTGCTATATGTATATCCGTTGCGGTTACGGCTGACAGGCAGTGGTGCAATACTGCTAAGTTAGCTATTTCGGATACGTGGTGCAATTCCATAGGCCAAATACAGGCATGTACACACAGGAAATAAAGCTAGACCATAGCCATGCAGTTAACATACACATGATAAATGTCTGTTCATGGTGACACCTTCAAGTGTTCGAAGAAATGCTATTGTCTGTACATTTGAATATACATGTTGCTCGAGGGAAGGTTATCGCGACTAAACTCCGCACAGCGATCAGTACGTCTGCTGTGCGCGCTATTTCCTGTTATTTCATCAGCCTGTATATATTCCTCCGCATTTGTTTTCATGTCATTGTCTATTTAGTCTGAGGGCAACAGAACATCCTGTCTAATAAATTTGAATTAACGCCACTGCATTTTTTTGACCTAATTCATCCATGCTAAGCGCTGTATGAGTTGCTACTAAGTAAAAGCATTCACTTGAACAGTTTGAATAAAAAATTAACGTTTTTTCTTCTTTTTTGGGGAGGGTAGAATAGACTTTAGCAGGTGTCTGTTGTATAAGTCCTTCAATATGGTATCCTCGTCATAAATCCTCGTCAAATCCCTCCAATGCTGAGCATTCTCGGGATTGCACTCGTTACGATAGAAGGTTCAGCGATATCGAGTACAGTACCGCTATGTGCGGTGTTAAATCCTTAATCATGTTGTCGTCACTAATCCTGCCCATACACACGTAAGGCTTACGTTTAAAATTAACCAGATTTTACTCTTTAAAGGACAAACTTGATTTCAGTTTCACAGCCGAAAACATTAAATTAAATTTTTTCACACTGTACTAAAATTAATGCTCTTCTTGTTAGTGGATGGTTTGATGACTTCCGACAGATGTTGAAGTCTTATATATGCTCACTTGGTATATGAGAGACCCGCGATGCCGTGATAATCTTCCTGCATATATGGTTGTGTTATCAATATTCATGTATTGGATCTCTGTCCACGCGTGCAAGGGTCGTGTCCATATTTCCGTTTAAGCCCTGGTCCGCACACACAGTGACTGTGGGTTGACTTGCATGGTATTCCTGAAATATCAGAAATAGACATCAGTATGGAGGGTAAAACGAGGGCAGCAACGACAGTGTGAGAGTTGACGAATGGTCACACCTACGCGGTGAAATACGGACTCGTGTCAATTTATCTAAGTTAAAGATTTATTTCTCCAGCTGTTCATGTAAATGCTTAAAAAGAATTACACGACTCTAGTACCATGGTTTAAATAGAAATAGGTAAAAAAAATGCAATGATGTAAAAGGGTCATTAGACTTCACTGGTTGTATGGCACGACTATATGTACCTGCTAAAGAGCGGACTGATAATTTACACGGAAACCCCGTGAATTGGTTAAACTTCATACTGCGGAAATTTAGCGACATACATATCCAAGCCAAAAAAGAAAAAAAGAAAAAAAAATCGAACTAAATAATAAAGCATATCATAGTACTGAGAAATTTAGATATTATAGATATTGTCCTAGGGGGCTCCGTGGCCGAAGGGATAAACACACCAGACTCAATGACTCAAGAGTCTCGCACCAAAGCGGTCGCTGTGAGTTCAAGCCCAGTACATGCTGGCTTCCTCTCCTTTCTTGCGTGGGGAGGTCTACCAGCAACCTGTTGATGCCCGGTTTCATCCCACCACAACCCTGTCCGCCTTCGTAAAGGTGAAATATTCTTGAGTACGGCGTAAAACACCAATCAAATAAATCAGTAAATAAATATTGTCCTTATGACAGTTTAAATTTATCACCTACCGGGCCATTAACGCGTGGTTAATCTTGGATTATTCAGTTAGATATTACAGTTGTATATGTTTTGAACCTCCCTGGAAACTAATGACTATATCTACTTACTGCTACCTGTCCTCCGTGGAACTAATTATACATATATTTTCCTAAATTGTGACGCCAATTTTATTAGTGGAACTGATGTTTGGGAGTTTGACTTCGTACATTAATTTACCGGTTGACGGACTGAATTGTGATTTGGATACTTCACTTCCTCTCTTAAATATTTTTCTGGAATTTTATATATAACTACATATATCCATGTGTCACTCCACAATCTGCTGTGATATTTGATTTCCACTTCAAGACTTACAAACAAGAACAACGCAAACTGTTATGCACAAACTTCCGGTGCTTCAACTGTGCACGTGAGTCTTTTCTAAGACACTTACTTGTAGAAAACCGGGCATGCAGAGCCCGGAGGATACCCACGACGATCCGTAGGTTTATGCCAGACCTTCCCATGTACAACCGGAATGGAACCCAGCATGAGCTGGATTTGAACTCACAGCGTTCGCATTGGTGAGAGAGAGGGGCTCCTGGTTCATTGTGCTGCGCTAGCACGCTAACCACCAGTCTACGGAGGCTCTCTTTCTTGAGTTGGGACCAGCTACTTCAACAGTGTATTGTGACATTTGACATGACCATCAATGCCCCAGGTAACAATTACTTCCGTGCATTAGAGTGCCGGACATTTTTCCGATGGACGCTATCAAAGCTCTGTTTGCCTGCTTCCGAAATGCTGTGCCATACCCAAATGATACTCGGTGTGGCGCGACTCCAGTATACGCTCAGATGTGTGCAGTAGCAAACAGAACGGCGGGCTGTGGGGACACGGCCTTGTGAGCTTACAAAGGTCACGGAGTACGAGCAGATATTCACGTACACACACACTCGCTAGAGGGCCCGACAGGCGTGTGATAACTGCACAGTGAAACTCTTCAGAACAATCAATATACTCTGTGGCAGGAGACATGATGAAGGCAGGTTTTAAGGTGGTCATCTTTGGAGCTACAGGACAGACGGGAAAGGCATGTGTGGAAGCTGCTCTACGGGAAGGTCTGTACAGATGTAGACTTACATTACAGAGTGGTTCACCCCTCGTGCTGAGAGGTGATATAGACATCATTAATTCATACAGTGAACTGCAGCTTGTATATATAGGGGCCAATGTATTTGTAAGGTATTTTAGCCGCTCTGAGGGCTTGAATGGGTGTGTAAAGGTTTTACATGGATGGCTATGCTTCATGTTAAATAAACTCGACACTGTGGATATATGCGCCACTTATAAACAGTTAGCGGAGATGGGTAAGATGATACTTTTTAAGCATTTCCATGAACAGTTAGAATACCACCCCTAACCAAGGTAAACTGAGGAGAGGTCGGACGGACCAAACCAGTGAAGTGTGACCATTATTTTTCCAATTATACCACATTTTCGGCACTGCTCTAGCTTATGTTGGTGAATGAGTCAGTAGCATCTGTTTCGACGCCTATAGATTTAACGGGTTGATATGAATGTGTAATCTTATGTTCTGTCTGTGTACTCAAAAGTTTTAGTTGGAAGTCAGTATACGAGTGTATCCAGATGCCCTACATATTTCTGTGGGATTAGCCTCAGGAAGTCTGCCAGCAACCTGCGGATGGTCGTGGGTTTCCCCCGGGCTCTGCCACGTTTCTTCCCACTATAATGCTAGCCGACGTCGTATAAGTGAAATATTCTTGAGTACGGTGAAAAACACCAACCAAATAAATAAATAAAATAGCCTTAGGAATGCTGATTATAACATTATATAACGCTTCGCTCTAAAAATAATAACAATTATGTGCTAAAATTTAGCAGAAAATCTGTCCGAGTGATGCCTGATATCTGAGTGTTGCTATAATATATTCTGCTGTTATATCAGATGATTAGCACACATATTCTGTTTAACATTGACTGTATTAGACTAATACGATATTATGTTAAATATGACGAAGTATTATGTTATAATAACATTCAAACATCGTGCAGACAACAGATTTTTAATCTGATACTTAACAGATTATTTGTTTGAGTGTAAAACGATTTTTTTTGCATGAGAGACATATTCAAGCAGAATGTAAATACGTAATGATCCATATTCACTCTTCAATAGGACGGTTTTATGAGAGTCTTAAAGGTGAAGCAGGCCATTGACATTAACTTAGTCATCGTGCTTATTACGGTTGAACAGGTTCTTATGTACAACAATCCTAGATATCGCTGTTCAGATAATAGTTAATCAAAATTGTCCTGTCAGATAAACAGATATATTTACAGTTCCATGGCATGCAAATGGAAATCTGTATATAAGTTATCTTGAAAGTCATTCAAGATAACCTTGTCAGTTTGCGGGGTCATTTTTTGTACTTCATATCAAAGTCTTCAACTGGCTTCGTTTGGCAACACATATTCAAGTTTGACCTCTGATAACGTTATTGTGACCTCTAATGGAGTTTCAAATCAGCGTCCGCTTTATATCTTATGGTATTCACATCTCATTAAGCTGGTCGCCGTCATATATATTTTCACAGAACTAAATATAGTCAAGGCGTGGTTTGTGAGATGGACATTATCAGTCACGTTAATAATGTGTGGCGCACAACTAATCCTGCAACTTTATGTTTCAGGCTTGAATAAAAATAGTGTAAATTTCTCGTGTAATGTGTGCTTTTGCAAGAAAGCACTAAGCCTGATCTGACAATAAATACATGTTTTGGGGCCAATGAAATGGTGATGTGCATGACGTGTGATATGGCAACAGAAGCTCACCTTACAATTCAGATATTTAACTACTTTTAATTCAGTGAAAAAATCTAATGTTATTGAGATAAAGGTATGAATTGTCGTTCTGCTGATGCTTACCAAGTTTTTATGTTCACTTTCCCTTTAAAGATTATTACAACGGTTTCTGCGCTTTCAGATGGAAAATGGTATCGCACTATAAAATATATATTTGTCTGTGTTGCTTTGGGTAATTATATCGCCCAATATTGTATGTAGGATTGAAGGTCAGGGTTCTCGTGCGTGATCCAACTCGACTGTCATCTTCCGACAATTTAGACGTCATCCAAGGGGATGTAACCAACGAGGATGACGTGAAAAAGGCTATAAGTGGACAAGATGGTGTGGTTGTTGCAATCGGAACAGGAGTGGATTTGTGTATGTCATAAGTATTGCATATATATGTAACTGATGTTCTTTTGTCGAGTAACTGGAATGAAGTTGGTGGTTGTCTTTTGATGGCCAAGTCAAACGGGACGTTGGTTCAGTAGCATTGCTCGGATAGCAAATTTTGAAAATCTCGCTGCTTTCGTTACAGTAGTCGGGTCTGTGGAAGAAATAAGCGGTCGACGGTACTTTCTGGTGTAGTCTTTCATGAAGTTCGTTGAAGGTTTCTTGCTTACCACCATTATAACTTGTCACACTCACCTGTGGAAGTCGGTAGACTGTTATTTGGAATTCCCTTGTTTACCAGTGCTTTCATTTGAATTCCACAAATTACATGTTAAAGAATAATACCATTATCGTGCGTTTTCGTAAGCTTGTTAATAACATCCATGGTATTACCCTATTTCTTCTAATTTTTGGGACACTTGGTATGCTCATTTTAGCCAATATATATGTAATTGTGACATGACTATTGCGTTTCTTTTTTCTCAAATGGTTAGACCATCTATAATAAGCAACATGCTCATATCTTTACTTTTCCAAAAGGCGAGTAAAGAAATGCAGTATTCTACTTTCAACGCTACTAATATCTATCCTATAAATTAGAAGAATTAGGTTATTAATGCCAAACGAGACCACAAAAACACACATTAGGACTTCAGCCGAGAACAGTAATTACACATACATTTATATCTGATTGGACAGGTGTTTATAGCCATATTCAAGAACTTTTCACTTTTTCGATCACGGCCAGTTTCATGAGTGGAAGAAACCGCAATGCCCCTCTGGCCTTAGGGAAGTTACTTACGAACTCTCCCACGCGTGGCGCACACCATAATGGCGTAAGACAAGGTGCCTTCAACGAACGTTAGGTTGTCCAAACGAGCTTCGTTGACCACTTATCAAGACCCCCACAAACACTGACCAACAGCGAATCCGCAAATTTAGTGTCCAAGGGTGGAACTGAACTCGCACCCCCTGTGACTTAGCGATTGAAAAGATGAAGTAAAAATTGCATGCAAGCCTGTTTTTATTAGCCATAATGGTTCGGCCAGTACTCGCTCTTAGTAATTGAAAATTGCATGCAGGTTTGTTAAAATCTATCATGATGACTTTTACATCTTTAGATCTGCAGATTTGGTGTTTTTGGTATTTTCATTTTAGCACACAGTAGAATATCTGGAATGTAATAATGTTCTCATGCACGCATACAAGTGGATAGGCTGTGAGTAGTTCTCACTATTCTGACCTTGCCGTGCCTTCACTATTTATTTCAGCGCCAACAACTCTGTTCTCTGTGGGAACCACAAATATTGTGGCCGCCATGAAGGAGTGCAATGTAAAGAGGATATCAGTTTGTAATTCTGGTAAGGACAATTCCTGTTTATTTAATTGTCGCGCTCAAAATTATTTCACACATACGACGGCGGAGAAAACCATGCCGACTCATTGCGTTGAAAAACATGTGACAAACCTAGCTGTATTATTCCAGTGACAAAGCAGTCATCATCTGCATTCGGTTGAAACATTAAGTTATATTCTTGTACACGAAATGCAAGACATGCTCATCTGAAGTGAAACATTGCGTGAATACTGTTTTTTTCCTCATGAAGTGTGTTCAATGGTTGAATGAAGTCTATTCTTCTGCATGAAATGCTAAACATTATCTCAAGTAAAACATTGATTGGATACTGTTTTTTCTTCATGAAACGTCAGACATTGTTGAGTGGTTGTACGAATGCAGAGCTACGTAAAATGCCAGACATGATGTATAGTGAAGCGCTGTATTAGTTTGATCGTTTATGACCTGTGATCGTTGGTGGTGATCTATGACGTCACATCAGAGTTGCCACTTAAAACGTAAGACTGCTCGACTTCTGCATTCAAAGTGAATGTACACATTTGCCGTTTGGACCTTGAAACGAACTGTTTGAATACAAAAAAACATGTGGCGTCATGGATACCTTTTCCATGCGTCCCAACAGAGAACTGTCGAATTCCATGCTTAAAAAAATATTACTCGGTTGGAAAAATTCTGATAAAAAAAATCGATCTGTTTTCCACGACAGTGTTTGATATTCATCCACAATTTAATAGAAAGTCTGTTGCCTGAGTGATGCTAGAATGTATTCTGTTATTGAGGCAGATTATTTTGTTAAATATAGCATATATATAGCATCTATTAATTCAGTCTAGAGATAACAGGATATTGTGTTGAGTATGACAAAATATTATGTTTTAATAACAGAACTCATTCTAGCATCACTCAGGCAACAGAATTCCTGTTAAAATGAAGAGATTATTTTTTGAGTGTAATATTCCAGTTTACATTTTAATGTTTTCTTTGCCTTTTAAGTTACCCCATGTCACAGGAGTGTACAAAATTTGAAAGACTGCAGTACAAATATTAAAACTAGAGCAGTGACAACAGTTTGATGTTTGGCAAGTCACACGTAACCGCTGAAATACAGCCACTTGTCTATTTACTTCAGAGGGTTTTATTCTATCTAAATGCACAAGTAGTAGCAAATTACACGCCTCCTAACAACATGGCTTAAAATGAGTATAACAAATAGAAATCTGCATCTGTTCTCGGTTTCAGCATTTGTATTTTTCCCTGAGGAGAAATTGCCAGCACGCTTTGTTCCCATAACCGAGGATCACAAACGACAGATAAAGATATTGGAGGAGAGTGACTTAGATTACATCATTGTATGTCCTCCACATATAGCCGGTAAGTAAACGTGATTTGGTTATGCTTGACATAGCTGGCCATTTGTATAGAAACTCGTGGTACTGTTCGTGATACTTAACGCCTGCATTATGTTTTTCATAACAGCCATAGCAGTCACAGTCGACATGGACAAAACGTTTGGAATCTTCGGCGTTTTATGGTTGTTACAACTAAGATTAGTAGAAAAACACATTGCTTTTAGTGGTTACAAGTTAGTGTCCGTCCCACCGTTCGTCCGCCCGTCCTTCTGTCCACTTCTTTGTAAACCCTATCTCTTCAAGATTATGACCAGATATATCAAACTTACACTAAACGTACACTATTCACGTTATGTGACCTTCGTCAATTTAATTTTAAACATCACTGAGATCTTTTAAGTTATACGTTGTGCCAGGCCTGTAAAATAGGATATTTAATTTTTAAGCAAAATTTTCATCAATCGTGTACCAAATATACCATACACCACATATTTTTTTAATCAAGGACCTTGCGCTTTCACCTATATTATCTTGCACTGTGAATTGCAATTGTGGTTAAAGTCGAGAGGTATTTAGTTCCTTGTAGGGTTGTTTTTTAACATCTTTCTTTTGACCACGAACTTAGAATAACGATGGTAATTGAAACTCATTACTACTTCTAATCTCTTTATCTTGTAAACTACTCAGTGTACACGTGGAATAACTTGACAACATAAAAAGCGTGTATTTATAGCTGTTACAATTACCTTTCGTAATGTTTCAAGGACATGAAAGGATGAAATCAGTTTTGTTGCAGTTGTACACTTATACCAAGATTAGCACACTTTTACCCAGATTGGCACACTTTTACCAAGACTAAGATTATGACGTTTAATTAAATTAAATTTATTGGGAAATAATTTTGGACTTATTTTTGAAATATCAAAGATTCTGCATATCAATCCGTCTTGTTTTCACGAATATTGCAAGCATACAACTTCATTCATTCATTTGTTTCTGTTCTTAAAGATGAACCGGCCACGGGAAAGATCGCTGTCCAAGAGTCGAGTAATGCGTCTAGGAAAGTTAGCAAATACGACTTGGGAAACTTCCTGGTGAATTGCATGTTTCCAGAGACGGATCAGTATCTCCACAAAAGGGTTGGGGTTTCCAATCCACCCTAAGGTGCTCGCCTACATCTGGCCATGATGCGGATCCTGAGTCTGCAAGACATATATTAGTCTGCACGACATATATATAGTCTGCAAGACATATATTAGCAATGAATTAATTTAAAGAAGGGTTTTACCTTTGTGCTCCGATTGTGAATTTAGTTCGAGATTGTATTTATGAAGCTGGCACCAATCGGGGGTTTGTCTGTAAGCCCCATTTCAGAACACAGAAATTACGTAAGACAAACGTAACGGGAATGCAATGGAGGCTGGAAACCAACGAGTTAGAGCCTCAACCCCTTATACTATGAGATTATATTAGCGAACGTGACTATATGGGGTCAATCACCTTGAATTTCATGCTGTAAGAACTGCAGTACAGTAGGGTGATTAATTCGTGAAAAAAGTATGGTTTACGTATGATTTACAGTTAATCAAATGGAATTTCATAAGATTTTTTATCAACCTGGTACTGTATAAGCTAGTAAAAAATGCCATGAAATCATTGGGATTTTATTGTAAGTATATATGCTGAAAATACTGCAATGAAAGTTAAGTATTGTAACGGTGATACGGATATGACGTTGCATGTGTAAACGTGAGATAATGAAGGACCGAATGATACCGAAGAGCATTTGTTTATCAAGGAGCATTTGTTTATTGAAGAGCATTAGTTTATCAAAGAGCATTTGTTTATTGAAGAGTATTTGTTTACCCGAAGAACATTTGTTTACCGACGAGAATGTGTTTAATCCACTGCCTTTTCACAACAAATACTCGTTTTCATTATTAAAAATATCAATGTTAAAATGGAATCGTGATGTTTTTTTTGGAATATGAAATTAAACACATATTATAAATTGATATATTTCAGTTGGTGGACTTTATTGCACTTATTGTCGCCAAGACCTCTGAAAGATTCTTCCAGAAGCTAACATTTCTGTGACCACTAAGTTTGCCCGTTCGAATCCAGTTCCCATCGACTCAACCGTGACTTTACAGAAGAGCCCCAAAATAGAATTCTACTGTAACATCCTGAAAGCTACAATAGAAATGATTTTTTTAAAACCATAACTATGGTCAAATTCCCCCCCCCCCCCACCCCCCCCACCCCCCCACCCCACCTTCAAAATGCTGAAAGAAGTGTTTTGTGTCTCCTGATCGTGAAAACTGGAAATATATTTTCTTAGCTTTATCTCAAAGCCTTTGTACATTATGTTGCGTATCACTCGCCCATTTCATTAGATGGTATAATGTTAGCCTGTATTTAGTTTTGCTGTCTGCAGTTCTTTAAGTCAGAGTTTCACCAGGCACAAGCCGTGGGTCGAGGTTTCCCTAGGGCTTGGCATGCCTAGGTTTCTCCACTCAAACATCAAGCTCAGTGCCTTCATATAAGTGAAATGTTCTTCAGCACATAGCACTAACCAAACAACCGTATATACATGTAGTAAGTACTTTTAATCTCTTGGAAGTCACACATAATGAGGTCAAAACAGAAAACTTTTATGTGTACAAAAGTAGCTAGAAATCATGGACAAGGTGTTGATCTGTAAAACCATGGGGCTCTGCTGGTCAGTTGAAGGTATCCCGAAAAACGGGAGATAACTCTTATTCAAGATAATGTCTTATCATCACTAGGGTGATGGCGAAATAAACGACGAAATACTGAATCAAGAGAAACATTTCACCTTCGTTTCTCGCGTTAACATTACTCATATACTACATTAATGTGTTACTACTAACAAAAGCATTGACTTCCATCTTAATATCAATTGGTGGATGGCCGTATATCTTCTGTGTGTAAATTTCTCCTCTTTGCAGCGTGCACAAACATAAGATGTGAATATCGCCAGTATAGTGAGTAAATTGTCTCTAATGCGCCAAAGTCGGGGTTACAACGGTTACTTATCTTTCCTTCACCGATGAATCTTGGAACCCGTCCTAAGTGAAACGATCTTGGAATGACGATAAACCATAATGAAATAAATAACCCAACACCCACGAGTGCATATATTGTACAAATATATTAATTATTCTGCTTTTTGGGCTGAATAGAACTGCAACGTCATCGCAATGAAACACAGTCACTAAATTAGAAAAAAAGATTGTGTTTGGAGACAAATGAGTCTACTTTTTTGTCAGATTACACTTCTATATGTGTACTGAAAGTTAAACCTATGTAATTTTGTCACATAATCAGTTCATGGCCACGTGGTATTGGTGCCTGACTTTATTCGCTTGTGGAGGGGCTTGTATTGCCAGACGACGAAGTTCGATTTGCAGATGTCATAAAAAAAGAATCTATCGACCGTTGAGCTCAACGAATCCGTTTCAATCGACTGACGACTCCCATCTAGGGGAGCTAGCTCATAAACATATATAAATATGTAGGCCCAAGGGCGGAAAAAGCATGTAGGCCCTATATTAATAGTAATGTACAGTGGGAAAATTGCAGTTTACCATGTTTAGTTTAGGGAGAAAATATATTTGCAATAGTGTGATGTTTTATTCAGCGAAGGGGGCCTGTTTGTGTTACAAGTATATATAATTTCCGGAAACTAAAAATTGGGGGGGGGGGGAGGGTAAAAAGATATGTCCTGTTTATATAGCTGATTGACTGGTGGTTGAACCAGAGTTTTCTTGATACGAGCTGGGCGCTCTAATTACTCGGCCAACGTGGTACGGTATCTTATACCACGAGAGCTAATTGGATAACTGATTAATGGCAAACTTTTTTTCTCTCTGGTAAATGGTAGCCTGGTTAACGGTTTTGACACATCATCCAGAGTAACAACTACTAAAACGAAAGGAATACATGACAAGGTATTTTATCAATGTTTAGGCAAAATTCTTTTTATTAACTTTGCCCTGTATAAACATCAACATAAAGTAGACAGAATAAGAGTGAACATGAAATACACAATAACTTTTAAACTACAAATATTTTTGTTAGCTATTTTCATTTCCTCGTTAAGTAACGCACTACGTGATGTGCTGTAATGCTGATGTATATATGTATGTGCTGATGTGATATATCCAATGAATTCCGTGAGAGCTCATGCAAAGGATTTCAGCGACAGAGGTGAAACAGTGAAAACCTTATAAAGTCAAACTATAACATGCAGTATGGAAATATACACAATACAGAACTGGATTCCTACATTCGTGCATTTGGCACAGCCATAGGGTAAACGATATGACCATGTGGTGCGGATGTGTTCTATTCACCTTTAATAAAGTCATCACGAATTTATCAGTCAGATTATCTCGATCAGCGCCCTGATTGCACGAAGAAGTTGATCACAGGGAACAGAATTGTCTCCCCTTAGCTATACACCGTATATAGCGTATGCCCTAAAAAAAAAAAAAAAAAAAAAAAAAAAACTAAGCAGGTCACTATGTACCTTCCACAGTCCATGTGCGCGTATATACTGTTCAGTGTCGAAATGACCTTGGAACAATCCTTTGAGAGCCATAAGTTTCAATTTCGTTTCACCTACTTCGTTAACTTATATCAGATAGATCTGGCAATTAATATTAAAAACACAGATCTACTTCCAAAAATGAAATTTACATAATAATGTCCTGTCTCTTCGAGAATAGCTGTACCTACTTAGCTTTGTTTCTCCATACAGATTTCTTGACCATTCGCTTTGCTTGTTCCAGTTCAATTTCCCTTTCTTCAGTTGAGTACACGTCGGGAGTTGAACCTCTTCCAAGGGATAGCGCAGGAGCTGCCGCAGCCGGTTTGAACAGACTTTGGACAGCCGACATATCCTCGCATTTAGACAGATGCTGGGCTGACAATGGTGCCTCTTTCAGAGCCGCTTTGTTCAAGTGAAGTTGTCGAACATTAGCCCCTTTGCTTTTCAGTTTTGCGTGCACACTTCTGGAAACCCTTTCCTCGGCGTCGTCGTCCAAATCTCCACCGTGCTCCCGAAGCTCTTGGACCACCTCCGCCTCCACATCAGCTATCCACTGGTCCAGGGACAGCTCCTCCTGAGCACCTCCGATTATCACCTGGGTAAGCAGGTGCGCACCTCTTAGTGGCACGTATTGACCGCCAGTCAGGTATGCCACCGCCGTGAAGAAGTCCTTATACGGGGAGATGGACGGCTCGCACCCCACCATGTAGATCGTCACCCCTTTCTCGGCCAGCTGACGAGTGACAACCATTGGGTCAATGCTAGCTGGGCAGCCGTTCGGAAAACTGTCGCCACTGCGTGACAGCCCGTGAGGTGGAGCATCAGCTATGAACACACATATTTTAGTTGATTTATCCCTCCAGGACAACTTGAGAAGATCGTGAAGGCCATCGGCAACAGCTTCTGGCCTATCCCCTCCACCTTTGGCACTACAGTTCTCCAGCCAGCCCTTCATAGTGCTCACGGACCCTGTAAAGTCATGGGGTCGCGTCACGAAGGTCTGGTCCTGGGGCGGGTGGTCACGGTATTCCACTAAAGCCAGTCGGACGTCGCTGGTTTCCTTCGCTACGATCTGTTCCACGATTGTGCGAATGTTATCCCTGGCTTGATTAATATAGGAGCCCATACTACTCGTGCAGTCCATAACAAAGGCCAAGTCCAGGACGGAGGAATCATGCTTGGCCAGATCGGGTCTCTGTACACGGTCCGCAGCTACACCTGAAGCCATTTTGTATCTATATCTCCAGTCCACAACTTGGTTAAAGTGGGATATGCTTTTAAAATGTATACAGTTTATATAGCCCAAGTACGTTGTGTGTACGCTGTCGACGAGTAAACAGAAAGTGTTTTGCGAAATTCCTAGCTCTAAAGATAACTGACAAATGTGACCACGTCACATTGAACCCGTGTGTATGACGCACCGTCCCGGATAGATATAGGTGTCATGCGTCTCTAATGCTGATGGCAAGGTACAGCTAAGGCGACGAGAAGGGGGATACCCTAACTCAGTTCTCAATAATGCTCAAAATAGAACTAGGCCTCATACCTACTATACAGTTGTTGTTCGCTAGGAGGCGTGTCGATATATCCTCGTATAAATGTTTTTTAGGGAACATCGTATTGACCCACATACATCACTGGAACATGTTTGTTCATGTCTTAGCTATTATTGATCATACCACAGCATTCATTAACTGTGTGGAACAGATCGCTTAGTGACTCAAGCCTGGTATTTCATCAACACGTGTAAACTCTATAAAGGATTTGCTAACACTTGAGGCCGCACATGTCTTGCTGCGCGGGCTATGTCAAGAATCAGATTAAATACGCGTTGATACAGGAATTTGAATGTTTCATTTCTGTTTTATGAAACCATTGTAAAGAGGACTTAATCAATGTGGAGAGGACTGAGTCCTCGTTGACATAACAAGATTTGTATTTTTAAACTGTAATATCCAAAAACAGCCCTGCGAGGTTTCTGTCTATTAAACAGGAGGAATGTTTAATTTATGATGTGCTGCTTTATTTTCGATTTCACCGGGAGCTTACGAATAATGAGAATAAGAAAATGGTTTTAGATGAGCGTGTTTAATAAATTTGGTAGATAATGCCTGTATGGTTTATTTATTTATTTACTTATTTGATTGGTGTTTAATGCCATGTACTCAAGAATTTGTCACTTATACAATACACATGTGGTCAGTTTTATTTATGAAGGATACCGGCGTTTGCTTCAGTAAGTTACTGTCGCCGTCGTATAAGGGAAATATTCTTGGTGCGGCGAAAATCACCCACAAAATACAATAAATCAGGAAGTTACTGACTAACTTTCCAGCGCCTGAGCTACATAGCTATGCGCGCCATACTGGTGGAAGACAAGCGGTCTTGAAAGATTTATTTGTTTACCCACTTATACGACAACAGCCAGCATTATAGTGGAAGGAAACCGGACAAAGGCCGGGAGGTGTGTGTTTGTTGGGGGGGGGGGGGGGGGGGGGGGGCATGGCCATCAGCAGGGTGCCGTATGGCCGGAAAGGAAGCCAATATGACTGTATTCACGCAAACGAGCGTGAAAGCCAAACGTTGTTAGTCATTTTTTGTCTCTAAGGCTCCACGAATAATTAGTGTGCGAGAATCAAGGAATCCCCTGTCTCAGGCTGGGGTCCAACCTCCAAGTGGTGCGCAAGAGACTGCGAGTGGCTCATGTTACATATTACCTAAAGACAGAACAATAAATATAACGTGTGTAATGGATATTATCGTACTATCAGCTGTGAGCTGTGACAGAAACTAAAAAGCACACGCCTATTTAAGTGATTCTGTTCACTTTATCGCAATACAGGTGTTGAAGAAAAAAATATTTATATGCACGTTACCTAGACATAAGGGGAATTAAAAAAAAACACAATACCAATGATTAATTGTTTAGTCGAAATTAACTGATCTATAATTTGTATTGTAAACAAGCTTAGCAATTTTTAAACCATTGTCTTTTTTGAGATGACTTTTTAGTGTTCCGAATGAAAAAGGTGAAATTTGAGCTGAATACTGTTATCGCGAACAGTTCGGCGGCTTCATCGTGATTACGCTGAATTTATTCTCGGAATTTTACTGAAACTTCCAAGGTTCTGAGCCGATTATCCAAGGATGACCAGATCTCGGCATGGTCGTATTCATCTGTAAACCAATTCTTTGTAGGTTGATAAATGGACAATATCAGCCCTCACACAATAGGATGTAAGTCTCTATAATTCGATCTTCTCCGCTGCATGTTGCTGTTGTTAAATAACGCCTTTGTCCATCGACCTGTTATGCGATCGGGGTATTGATTTCTAATTTTCAAGACGGCTCTGTCCGATGATGGCGGCGGCTGGCGACCCGCCTCTCGTTTCTATGGCGACATCGTGCATCGATTTTGTGACGTCACTCTACCGTCCATAGAACGGACAGACTGATCGATTCCTGGGTGTGTTAGAAGGATGCTTCGTACAATATGCCTATAAACGATGCCATTCTACATCTTTTTCTCCCAATTAACGATTCTGTTCTACCTTACTTTTTAAATTTCAATCGAACACCACACAAATCTATTGCAGAGACTAAATCGTCGTCAATTTGTCGTCAAAAGTCGCAATCTACGACGGCCTAATCGCCGACAAACACCTTGGAATGGACTCGTCCGGCTACTTTCATCTTCTTGGCTCGTGGACTGGATTTAGTACGGGTACGACGCTAACACTTGCCGGACCATCTGAGTTTAGTCAGAGCTCAGCACAACACTTCCAGCCTGTGTTATATGAGAGCTTGGCTTGAGATTCCACGCAATTCCACGGCTACCCTACCTGAATAGATCCAGTGTCGCCGAGCTACCTTCGAAACTGCCAAAATGCAAAGTCTCGCATTATTCGGCTGCATCGTAGTTTCTCTTACATATCAAGGTAAGCTTAAATTTTTTTGAACAGAGATTGTTTCTTCAGTTTTCCACTCAGTAAACGTCTTGGAGGACGTAAAGCCGAAATACTCTAATCCTTTTTACACATGTTTATGGGAAAATTCTTGCAAAATAACTCATTCATAATTCGTTTTACTTCTTCGTTTTGAGGTAAAAATGGTAGTTCTGGAACATGCGTATAATTTGTATGGAACTACACCAGTAACGTAAGTAAAATATATCAATTCAACAATATATGTATGTTATACATTTAGTCGGCCAAGGTATAATAACATTATTATATACCATGGCGGAGGATATAAATATTTTATTAGCTGGAAGTGAATAATATTTCACCGGCTATTTAAGGGTTTCAAACCCATTGATCAAAGATAAACAACTCTTTTTATGGTATTGCTTATGTCCGTTTTGGAACATTTGATTTTGTCACAAAATTGTATACCATATAGGTGTATAGGTGTGATATATGGTGACCCCCGTTATGACACGTTAAATAATTCAGTGGTGAGAATGAGAACCAACATTAAATATTTCATGATATTAGACGCGTGAAATTGGTTGACTTCCATTGTTGTATGAAGCGAGTCATACACAACCCTGCAAATGGATTATAGGTTATAACCATTACATTCGCCCAACATACCTACAGCCATGCAGTTTAGCGACGTTAACGTATGAGTGCTACTGGCAATTTGTCGTGTATGTACTTACACGTATTGTACAATGCTATTGAAGTACAACTATGAAACAGTTTTCTCACAAAAACTCCCAAATGCAAGGCGCATTTCACAATCAAGGAAAACAAATTATTGTACCTATATTCGCTTCGATTTTATCTAGATTTATTTATTTCATTTACTATATTTTGAAACTTTTGCGTTGTGTTATATTTGATCACTGACAAGGCTGTTCTGGGGAAACAGACGTTGTAATTAAGAGATGTGATGATAATTTTCACCTCTGAATTGTTTTCCCTCATAATAAAATGGAGTATGATTGTGAAATTGACACAAAGTAGACAATATACAGATTTACACTGACTTGAGCTGGACTTGCTATCTACGTTGATAATGCCTGTTCTGGATAAACGGACACAAAATTGCCCATGTGTTGTGTTTGTATTTCAACTTTTCATTCTGTCTCCCAAGTTACTTTATTTGGTTTACATTTGTTGCTGATTACATTAATTGCACTTAGGCATATACCCACTGTTACTTTTAGAATAAAAACTTGATTTGTGTTAAAATGTCAGTGCCAACCTTTATACAGTTGTTCTCTACCGGCTATGTACACGATCAGATGCCAGTGGTTTTATTTAAATGTCTGTAATTACATGTTTACGCATATAAAACGTTTGCTTCTGGCGAACACTGAGTCCGCGAGGCCTGTTTCCTCCGCACACTTGTTTTATAGTGTTGCACTTAAATGGTTTCCAAGCAGAAAATCAGTTTAGACGAACTGATAAATTTGTATAATGACTTTTAAGTTTACACGGTTAACGTTGACAGTCAGCTCAAAGACTTGAATTAAGTGAAAATGTCAATGCCTAACTTGATACTGGCAAGATGTACTGGCGATCGACGGGTGTTTCATAAATTAAGACGGACTAACAAATTGTCAGTAACCCTTTTAATGGTGCAATATTCTCGGTTTCAATCCAGATTGTGACATTATTATATTATATCTATTGTATTATATTATCAGTATTATCAATATTATATTATTCAGTAAGTGATATAAAGCCAGAACTACTATTATAGTTGGACGTATGTATGATGTTATGTGTTTTTTGTAACGTAGAACTATGACCATGTTGAGAAGAGAACTCTCCAAAACAGAAAAAAATTCGAGTTCCAGGTTAATGAATGGAAGAGTACAAGGCCCAGTTTCACAAAGATGTACATGTACTATAATCTCACATATAGGGCAATAGTACGGTAACAGTGACGTACAAAATATCGCACGACAAATGCTTTGTGAAACTGTGCCCAGATCTGTATTTCTGAAAGCTGAGCTGAGAAGAGTGAAACAAATGGCAGATCTCTATTCTGGCATGAAACCATTATGTTACGGGGCTTGTACAATATAAGCATTGCCATGGGCAGACCAATTTCTAGGTACCAATAAACACATTGTCGTTCTTAGATGGGTCCGGCTTACTTCATCTATTGTTTTCTACGGCATAGACGAATGTGTTAAGTGTTTATGGGATGAACTCATTAACTGCATGGTTTCCATCACACTACATCTAGCAGATGAGCTTTCCAGTTGAACAAATTTTACGCATCCAAAATGACATTTATATCCACTGACACAAGTAATTGGGCCCCTGTCACAAGCATTACATAATTTGTGTACTGCTGGTAGAGGCATTTTTTGGGGATGTGCCTTTTGTCACAATACATGTGTATTACTCGTAAACAGTAGTTTTGAGAGTAGAATTTAAGAAACACTGTTAAACATTTAGCGAACTATATATTCATAAGCCTTGCACTCAAACCTAATGTTCAATAATGGAATTGCGGTCGACAATGCAATTAGTACTCTGTGAATAAATAGGCCCAAAACACAGCACTAGACGATATATAAAATGGCGATAATAAAATTTTATTGCCTTAAAAATTCCTTAATAACACGAAAGAGATAGATAGGGAACAATCTGTTGGTATAGTCTTTGGGCATCTATGTATTTCTGGCACGTTTACGTAAAGGTCATCCATTGATTGTCGTCGTAACTACGTTTGTTGTCCTGTTTTTAATGAGTTAATAAACCCCATCCATTTGTGACTATGCTTGTAATTGCTACATTTTTATCGAATCCACGAAAGGCTGATTTGGAACCTGTATTTCTTCCTTGTGTAGTATTTCATTTTTTTCTTTCATTATGAGAGTGTTTTATACATTTTTTGCGTATTGCATGGGGTAACAAATGGACAGACAAGAGTATGAATTTCACAGTCGGGTACATATGTTATGGAATAAATAACAAATAACAAAATATCCAGAAAAATCAGCCTAATTTACTCGGACTAAAATGTTGCAGACAAGTGTTTTTTTTATGAAACTTTACTCTCCAAAAGCAGCACTATAGTGAACAGAAAAAAAGACCAACAAACATAATTAAATCATAAAAATGCAAACAAATTGCCTCTAGAACAGATCCTATAGGGGACCAAATCTAAATCCAATCCCAGAAAAAGATCAGGTGATATGTTTTCCGTAGTTCAAAGAAATGGTAAAGGCTGTTGTATTTCTGGCTTTTTTATCCGGAAGTGTGAGCGAGGGGTAATCAAAGCCTTGTCAGATACAGGGTGAGGGAAATGCAACTCTTCTTTCTTTAGGTGTCCATTTAGCAAGTAAGAAAGATGTGTTCTTGTCGTTCTCAACTAACCATGTAGCCCACGGCTTCTTCAGTATAAACCGAAATAAAAAATGATGAAAAAGTCGCATGTGAAAAGTTAAGTTAAAAGCCTTGTGCCACACTTCATGTTTAAAGCCTGTACGACTCCCGTATCGCGTGCTCTGTATTATGTTTGACAGGATGCCGTCTGACAACAATAGTTTGAAGCCAAGATCTATTAACCTCTGTCTCTATTTGGACAGTTGTAGCATACGGCCTTCAATTCAAAATATAATTCCTCAAATTTGCCGGGTCTAGAATGATTGCAGG
This sequence comes from Liolophura sinensis, assembly GCF_032854445.1. Classification (NCBI taxonomy): domain Eukaryota; kingdom Metazoa; phylum Mollusca; class Polyplacophora; order Chitonida; family Chitonidae; genus Liolophura; species Liolophura sinensis. The sequence goes on from NC_088300.1 coordinate 29,807,433, forward strand.
TGTACATCTGTAATTTAGATAGAGGGGGGTGTCGCTGTGATAGAATATAAATGGTGTCCTGGGTATTAACAACTTTGTAATTTCCAACACCGGAAACCGACAGATGGGAAATTATTAATATAATAAGAATTGCCCCGCGTAACCATGACGACCATTTGTCAGAGCTTGGAGAGAAAAGTTGCCCACGGTAATTAACATGGGTGCGATAGTGTTACACTAGCGTCACAAATGTAACTGTAACATCATGACACGCTCTATGAGCGCGATGATGAACAAACATACACGAGATTTCATTAACATTGATTTGATATATATTTGTTTTTTTTTTTCATTTGTGCCTGGAACGTTAAGTTATATATCATAAGCCAGTAAACAATACCTAACACATTTCACCTGTACAACAACAAACGGGATTACGGGTGAGGGGGAACAGGCAAGCCACCAATTTCTGGATGCATTTGCTACATTTTCTCCCTAAGTATCTATCAGCATCAGGAGACAGCATCATATACCTCTCAGGAAGTGGTGGTATAATTGTTTTGTTTAGATATTCATGAGTACGACGCGCGCCAATAAAATGAAAACAAATGAACAAATGTATAGGTACCTTATAAATGCATCATAGGGCATCTCATTAACACGTTATAACAGAATAGGTATTACGTGTATGCACCATCGGGCATCATGCCGATTGTATCGAGCTGGTCTTTAGTTGTCATTAACACGTTATAATAAGAAGGTATAGGTATTCTGTGTATACACCACCGACCGTCGTGCTTATTATATCGAGACTGTCTTCTGTTGTCATTAACACGGTATAATAGAAGGTATATTTATTTATTTATTTGATTGGTGTTTTACGCAGTACTCAAGAATATTTTACTTATACGACGGCGGCCAGCATTATGGTGGGAGGAAACCGGGCACAGCCCGGGGGAAACCCACGACCATCCGTAGGTTGCTGGAAAATCTTCCCACTTACGGAGAGGAAGCCAGGATGAGCTGGACTTGAACTCACAGCGACCGCATTGGTCATTACGCTGTGCTAGCGCGCTAACCAACTGAGCCACGGAGGCCTCTAATAGAAGGTATAGGTACTGTATATGCATACATAACAGGGCATCGTGTCCACTATATGAAGACTGTCTTTCGTTGTCATTAACACCTTATAGGAGAAGGTATATAGATACTGTATAAATTCATCATCGGATATCGTGCCGATTATATTGAGACTGTGTTCCGTTGTCATTAACACGCTGTAATAGAATTATAAAATCCTTATTTGCCTTATGAAACGTTGCTAATGAATACTTTTGGACAGATTTTTGGTCTTTGCTTGATATATGTTAAACTCTCTGTTTTTACACTTCACTTACAGTGTTGACTTAATGTCCAGAACTACATTACCAAGCGTTCTCTCTCGGCTTTTTAACTCTTTAATAGCGCTCATTTTGTTATGGGGCTTTCTCGTTATGTCTGTATACGTCTGATATACAGTTGGTTTACACCAAGCCTACATAATTACAGGGCGATGGTCGGTTATATGGCTATCGTCATGACCGGCAATCTGATATGATCAGATATAATGTCACGGTGTTCTCCACACTGCTCCCTGACTAATTGATGGAACAGAAACTCAGTGATGGCCCTGGTAATAGTGTGTTGACGAATAATGTCTGTATGCGCATAAATGTCTACCAGGGCCTTTGGCGCATGAGCTAGGAACCTCAAGAACTTTTTTCACGTTGACAAAGTAAGCACAACGACTTCTTCGTTACAGTCTTGACCTGACACGCTTTTTTTTTTTTTACAAATGCAGATACTGAATCTGAAACCACCGCCCTTTGACACGTTCACAACAACGCCCCTGACTTCACGCTGCAGGCAAACCAACAAGTGGTGGATTTAAACTTGTAACCGCATGGTCAAAGTATACAGTCTTCATTGAGGACGAATTTTACTGCTTGACCTGTTTCTTTGATGCAATACTTGGGATCAAATACTGTTCCAGGAGCTTATACATTTAAACAGTACATGTACTCTAAACACAAAACCACAAAATTGTCATAATGCGAAAATGTGGTCAGTTTGTATAATGCTACCTTCCCTTGATATCCTCTATAAAGTCTACTTGCTGATACAACCTATAAGCTAATATATATCGAAACTCTTGTCAAGAATCGATTCCTGTTTTCAATAATTGCATCTTCGGTGTATATATATAAAGCGCCCCTTGCTTAATTTCCTGCATGCTGGGGAATAAAGTTTCTTGGCCGAGTTATTAACCCCCTTTATTTGAAGTAAAAGGAAACGATTGAGGATCATGTGTTTGTATGCTATAAATAAAACACATAATCTTTGGGTTGTTTGCATGACATGTGCTAAGGAGACGAACAGTAAGATCATAACTATTATTTGAATGAAAGCACCGTTAGTAAACGCTGAAGACTCAGGCAGACAGCCATTTATAGCTTATTGGATATTATATTATATTTCCAGTCTTCCCTCAAACTCCTCAACCGCACACATTCCACTTCCTGTTCTCATTTTACATCATATCCACCATATGTGACTTAAATCTTGATCAACGCCCAGTTGGAGTGAACCTTTGACTCAGATGTCATGTCGACATCTGAGAAATATCTTTGTTAAACTTTTTTCCTGTTATGCGTTTATGTAACAATAGTTCCCTTTTACCAAAGGTAAATAGAGCCTAGTCGCCATATACTTTAAAGTTGTTATTCATGACATGATAGTAAGTCCGGGCAAGGATTTTAAGTCCAATATAGTGACGCGGTTAAGAGTACGCGTGTTGAAATCGAAAGGTCAACCATGGTGTCCAGCGGTGGCGGAGATGTAAAACCAGCGTGGGGAGTAGGACAATGGTTGTGGGGATTACGGTGCTTCGACCGGCAGCTCATGTCGATCGTATCTCGTTGAACTGCGTTTGTTTATGCGTACGTATTAGGGTCTTCCGGGACATCGACGATATCCCTGGGAAAATATCTGAGCCCAGGATTTCGAGTGTCATCTCGTCTCTCTCATAGCATAGGTTTGCCCGGAATTCTAACATCGCCTACACACATAAACATCACAAATTGCCATTTCTTTTCTCCTTTAACGAGACATTAATCCACAGAGCATACGACCTTATAGTATATAAGTAAACCTGTTCGCTATGGTTAACTATTAAAATAAAACACTTATCGTCTTTGATCAGTTATGCGTGACCAGTCACATTTTATCATGTTGTTAATGTGTCAAGTTGTTATATTTCACCAGATAAGGGTGACCAGTCGCAGCATAAACCTGTCGATACTTGGGTTGAATTTATGTTATTTGTCCATTTGACTGTAATTTTGTGCGGTTCACACCAGCTATATCTCACAGATATGACGGCAGTTAGGTTTATGGCGAAGGCAAGCAACAGTTTAATCAAATTCCCACTGCATGATATCTCCGGGAAAATCCCATTTGACCGCTGAAGATTGTCCTGACTCACTTTGAGATTTTCTGACTCAGCCTTACTTTACAGTGACCTAACTCACTGTGCAATGCCCTGACTCACTTTGAGATTTCCTAACTCAGCCTTACTTTAAAGGGATGTAACGCAACATGGAATGCCCTGCCTGACTTTGAGAATTCCTGTCTCAGCCGTATTGTACAGGGACCTAACTCACTGTGCAATGCCCTGACTCATTTTGAGATTCCCTAACTCAGCCTTACTTTACAGGGACCTAACTCACTATGCTATGGTCTAACTCAGTTTACAGATACCTAACACCATTTGCAATGCCATAACCCATTTTGCGGGACCTAACTCATTGTGTTGTACGCATCAGATACATTATTTAATGGTGATCGAGCATAGCTACAGTTTGGCTATCCCTGCACGATTAACTATGCTAGAGAGGATACATTTACCATTTATATTTTTGGAAGCTGCGCACATTTCAAGCTGATTGTCCAAAAAGAATACAACCCGATTCGTCGATTTTCGGGGTCTTGGATTGTGTTGCATATCATTATATTAACCTACATGCTGAGGCAGTCTGTTTGTGTGTGATAATACGCGACAGCGATCTCTGCAGAAATTGTAGCCAATCAGCATTTTGTCACTACTACAGTGTCATACATGATGGTAGCACTGTTAATGTCGTCTGGAAGTGAAGAGTTGAAACATGTTTGAGTTGTCAAAGTGACGGACAATTGTCGAAAATTTGGAAAAAATTATATAATAAAACAATCAAACAATTATTCTGCCCAGATAAAGTTTTGCACATCATCAGGAATAGTACTGACCTCTGCTTTCGACATTGGTGAATATTAGACCTTAGCGTCTGTAAAACTCGAAAGACCACAGGTCAGTGTTCTAGCTATCTACCGTACATGACTAAAGAAGTTTCTTGACTTCCAAGTTCTCGTGGCATTAGTAGGCCTAACTACTAGACAATGGGTCAGACTGGGAAAAGGACAAGATGTACACCAGGTGATATAAACGTTGTAATGAATCAATAACTGGTTTGATCAGGTTTCCCAGATCATTACCCTGCAGGCGTAGACGGATCGTCAATGCTTTTAACGGTAGAGCAGGTATCATGACAAATATCATGTACACGTAAACCTCAAGCAATAGTGTTTGACCCCACCCTTAAAATGAGGCTCCCCAGCCCTGATGTAAATTTGTTATGTGATTCCTGTGTCAATCGCGATAGACAAAATCGTCCATGCTCAACACAAACAAAAGTTGATGCTGGAGTGAAACATATCTATGCATCTCTCCATATAGTTGTATATATTATATGGAAAATTTATGATTACGCAGAATTCCAAGCAGTTTGGTATTCACTATATCACATCTTGTCTGACTATTTATTATTTATTCATTTACGTCTGAAAAGGGCGAAAATAAATACATTAGCCTTACCTCGGCTAGATAACCACCTCTCTCGTCCATAACATTTTGGTGTTCTGTAACCTGGACATCGCTTTCATGGTTCAGAAAGCAGTAATAACCCCAATGTTTTTAGCTCATGACGATTCCTTTGTAACTTAGTTCGTTGAAGAGGATAGAATTTATAAGGTAGTTCGCGTGTCTCTTCCTTCAAATCTGGATAGCTACTGGAGCGAGGTTGCTAAAAATAGACAACCCGATACCAAGGAATCATGGGACATAAATTTCCGTGTTCTTGTGTGAATCCGACACTTAAGCCTCAATTCACTAGGCTGTCCTGAGCATTTGGGTAAATTTGTTGCTTTGTAAAGCAGATTTGGGCGATTTACTATAGGTACAGGTTGAATTAAGTTTTATCTTGACGCTGGCGTTTGCCATTTTCCTGTAATATTTTCTATAATACTGTAAATATATTCTCACTGGATGAGTATGGCCTTAAACTATATTCACATTGGATGAGTATGGTGTTAAAATATATTCACATTGGGTGAGAATGGCGTTAAACAATATTCACACTGGCTGCGTATTGCGTATAAACAATATTGGCTGAGTATGGGGTTTAAATAATATTCACATTGTCTGAGTATGGCGTATGAACAATGTTCACATTGGCTGAGTATGGCGTTTAAACAATATTCACATTGGCTGAGTATGGCGTTTAAACAATATTCACATTAGCTGAGTATGACGTTAAACAATATTCTGAACAATTTAAATAACTATAAGAAACTGATGTATTTAACACAACCCTCTATCCTGCCTGCATTATCATAAATTATAGCTTCTTAAACACCAGTAAAACCAGAGGCACGTCATGGTTGTGTCTAGTCCCACTTTCGTCAACCCGTTCTTGCGTCCTGTTTTGTTTTGATGATTTTGTAATCAAAATGCCGTCAGCGGATCAACAAATTTCCGTTCTTCTTTCAAATGTGCTGTAAACTCTTTTTTTGGTCAGTCTATGTTTATCAGAGCAATTTGCTGCAGAATAAATGATTGATCTTACCCCGTCATTCATGGCTTTATGGGCCATGATGTATTATTCCATATTAAATCCGCCGTTTGCCGTGGCTTGGCAGGGATTAGACTGGCTCGTAGTTTGTTAAGCATGGACATCAGTGCATTGGGTGATATCGGTTGTTCTGATGGTATCAAGATTCACATATATGATACTCTGTCCTGGCGCCGTTGTAGGAATCCATGTAGCATGGTCATTAGCTACCAGTGGACATTCCTAGTAGACAAACGCTTTACACAAATCTACATATAACTCAGAAAGTGGCAGTTTTCCTATGTGCATTCACTGTGGAATCGATCATGGTGTCTCGATTTTAACTGAGATCAAATCAGCACATCGGTATATTTTTATGAGTAACAAAGCTCTTGTATTTCACAGTAGCGCTATGCCTTGTCTTGCGTATCATGCCAAGGCTATAACATCTTTCTCAAGCAGCTGGCTGTCACACCGGAAAGCAGTATTTATACATTACAGTAAATAACAGTTTGATCAGACAAAAAACTAAATTTAAAAAGGGAACGCAAAGTAAACAGTTGTTGCGAGGCAGTGGGCAAGAGAGGATGAAGTGTAAAGGGTTGATAAATAATAGGAGTCTATATAAGAACAAAAAGTTTAAAAAACGTGTGAACAGAAACCAAGGTCGATATGTCAGCAATTGTCAGAATCTGTCCGCTAATTTAATGGGAAAGCATTTAGAATTTGCGAGTGAAAGTCAACTAAAGAGCACTTTTTCTCTGTCGACATTCCTTTGGCAAAATTTCTTTAATTAGCAGATGGAAAATAACGTGACAGCCGTCCAGTGCGTGCAATGTATGAGATTCCCGGGCGACGGCTTCTGTGCTAATTGAATCATGTTGAAATTCCATTCTCTGCGTTGCGGGCATAAATACTTTTAGCCTTTGCCACCAATGGCAATGCGCTAATGCAGTTTTAGAGCCTATATATACGTGACAAATATAAAGCAACCCATCTAACCATAAAATTTCAGACGTGATTGTGTGTTGGTGATTGTCATAGATCTAGCGACAGTAGAGAGTAAACCGTATGGAGAGAGGACCATTCTCTATGGTAGGCTCCAGCCTATTCCGGCTTAACCTGAATGTGTACGGCACTGTAAACTTGGGCCTGCTTAATAATTGAATGTACTGCCAGGGCCACATGGGCTTTCAGTCTGAAACACGGCGACGAGGCTTCGTTCAACGTACTCTCGGGTGTGATTAGTGAGATTTCTGTAAGCTACCGTGTATACTGATCCATAAATCACCTGAAATGTTTTGTGCTCTAGCCGTTGCTATAAAATGATAATGGATGAAAAACTGCACTGGCTTGTTGGTTTCTTGAGCACGGAGGTGAACATGAGCTAGATATATAGCTTACATTTTGTTTCCTATGCAACTCTTTTTTGTAAGTTCAGTGCTGGAGAATTTTTGTCTCAGTTGTTTCGATTTATAACACAAAGTTACCAAAGTGTTGGGCTTCAAATACAAATTTAAGTGATGTCCTAAAATATGAAAAATGTGGTGTGTGTGGTCATATTAGTAAAGAACGGGCTTCTTCGACAGCATTACATCAAACGAAAGATTTTTTCAGACTGTTTATGTAAGTGCCTCTAACAGAACGTTCAGCATTTCTGTACTGGCTGATATTAACGTTGTTTTTATCATGGAGCTTCCAACAACTAATGCATCTAAAAGCCTGTGACAGAACTAAATGACGAATAGCTTATAAGGTAAGGCCTCTATCTGACAACATCCGGTAAACATAGTAGTAAATCTGTGGGACCAGTTATTCAAAGCGCACGTGCTGTTAGGTGTAACCAACAACCATTCCGGCCAGTGCAGCAGGTATTGCGTCATCACGACAGTTACGTGCTTTTCGCTCTTTGATCGCCTTGTGAACTCACGGCCAGTAGTTCCATTATAAAGTTCCGGGACACCGTTTCGTCTTAACCAAGAACGATTACATATATAATGGAAACACCATGCCTTTGTCAAATGTCATTTGTAGTGAACATGATAACATGTTGAGTCTGTTGTAGAGAGAGTGTCCCCGTGACTCGTGCTGATTATGCTGACATAATGCATGCAGTGAAACATTGTGTAGAGAAAATTTTGTAAAACTATGCTTACTTTTGCGTTTATAAGTGTCCAACGACCCAGGTTATTTCTGTAGAAAATGTACTAAGCTTACGGTTTGCAATTATTAACCTGTGCATATGAAGGGAAATATTGTGTTGTAATCATTTCTTTTTAGGATCAAATTAGAATGGAGCGATTTCTCTGAAAGGAGTTCCAGTATGCATAAAACACTGTTTGGAGAATGATTTATAAAGCTACCTGCTGTGGCATATATGTTTTAAAATGTCTGTTTCCAAACTGCTTTTTATCACTATTAATCTTATTTCATATGTAGGAAATCAGTGTGTTCATTTTTCTTGTGATCAACGTCCTAATTTGTTGGCAAAACATTGGCTAAGAACAACGAAGGATTCATCATTAAAAATAGAGAAATTGTTAAACAATAATTCCATAATGTCATTCCCTATTTTCTCATCAAGAAATGATCGGCTTAAGTTTTATACCGGAGGGACCTAAAACGAAGCTCGGGCTGTTTACAGCGCTGTTTGAAGTCAGCCTTATCATTACTGTTCGATTACTCTCCACGAAGGTGTCAGGAACCTGTTTTGTTCTTGTCAGGAAGCAGCGTTGCTAATGAATGTGGGTTTACCATAAAGGTTTGTGTAGACTACATTGCAGAGGCTTGAGGATTCTGAGATTGTAAGAACATTAACTTGCTGCGGGGAAGTTATTACAATGAACGTTGAAACACCTGCAAAGACCTGACCCACAAACGTTTTTAAGCTTGATTCAGATAGTCTAACCTAATGTAACTGCGTGTTACGACACTTGCAGATATATCCCAAGAGGAAATATACTGAAATCACCTTTTGTCATTGTGCTTGTTGGAACGCAAAATCAATACGTGGCTAAAACATGTATCAGAAATGAAAGACGGGCAGCAAGCATTTCAACAAATTCTAACAGTATGACAACCTTTAAACCGTATGACTGGAAAGGCTTCAGTTAAGTTGTGCGTACTTTACTTTCGGAGACGGGTAGAAATGAATGTTAACATTAGTCTTATTTAAATGACCTTTCATGAGAAAAATACAGACTTCATGCAGCTGGGTTATTTATGTCCTGAAAGTTTCTGCAAACGAAACCTGAAATTAATGGATAAATGAAGATAAAACCGTTGAATCCTATTTTTCGACTTGTTCATTGTCGACAACACTGACGATACTGTCATTTTAGATCGCACTGCTGCATCGATGAAGAGTAATTCTGACTAACTTAGAGCTCAATATGAGTGTTATGTCAGACCGGAGAACGACTGTCAAGTCACATGACCGAAATGAACCAGTCCTGTGAAAGAACGTATGGAGAGGCTGATCCGTCCTACGATGAATATAGATATAGCCCTGGCAACAGTATTGTGATAGCAAATTTGGCATTATGCTTGGTTTTAAAAGTGTACAGTCAGTGATATTTTATCGGGGACATATTCAACCAATCAAGAAATACTGAAAAACGCGTTCAGTTTTCAATGCTCAGACTTCTTGCCCATTAAGATAACATTGTTAACGGGTGGAGGACATCCTGATGACGTATATGTATAAGTTAGATTAGGGTTTAATTTGTCTTATTCGACACACTATAGTGGCGATGAACTGGATACACAAGAGACGTTTCAGATGACTATATGCCACCGTGTGCAGTTTCTCACTGTCAGTTTCATCTCCAAAGGAAACTAAACATTTGTAGATATGGAAATCTATTCTTGAAATAAAAAAAATCAAATATATAGTCACCACTATATCCGGTGATGCAGACCTTATAACCCCAATGGCGTCCAGTATTTAGCCAGCTGTCGATCGGTATTGCTTTAATTGATCGTGTACACCCTACGCTTCAAATTACCCTTGATCTTTGTTTACAGTGTGCTTGCCCGAAGCCAAACTTTGCTTATCGAGAACTTCTAATTTATTCATGGGAGGTCTATGCGACTTTACTCCTGGGATAACAAGCCGCCATTGTGACCACTGCTTTACCAAACACTAAAATGCTTGTGAACAATACAAACAGTGCTACAGGCATCGTCAACCTTTTGTATGAAATGTCAGTTGGTACACTGTGTACACTGATACATCTTCGTTGGTTTTTTGTTTCAGCGTCAGGTGCTCCGCTAGGTGGCGAACAGGGAGCTACCCGTGATATCACAAAGGAAATCCCCGAAGCGCAGGTATGGTACCCTGCACATTTATTGTTTATTGGCCTACGCCTACGCAACTTGGGAAATTTCGCTATCCACCAAACTGTGTCAACAGAAATGCTTTATTGTCATCTCTATCACTTCATTTCACCTGCTTGTATGTGCTCTTTGTTATAGTTTGTCTGTCCGTGTCCATTAAAAGTAATCCTCCAGGTCCACCATCAAGTACTGTAACAATGATGTGGAATTTATCAAAGCCGTGGCAGATTACACGATAATCCGGGTGATAGATTCTCTATGGGCACGTTAGATGTTATTAACTAATGGTTTTCGTGCTCCTATGGTTTTGAAGTATACCCACTAATCGTGAAAATTGCCACATAAATTCATATATAGCAAGTCCTGGTATTTGTTATTATTTGTTGTTGGCTTTTGATGATATTGTAGTGGTTATAAAGAGCCAGCGGCGAATAGCTTCACATTCGGAACCAACACAAGAGTTGTACTCATTACGCTATGAATTAGTAACATGTTTGATTTAAGAACTGATTGCGGGGCCTCCGTGGCTCAGTCGGTTAGCGCGCTAGCGCAGCGTAATGACCCAGAAGCCTCTCACCAATGTGGTCGATGTGAGTTCAAGACCAGCTCATGCTGCCTTCCTCTCCAGCCGTACGTGGGAAGGTCTGTCGGCAACCTGCGGATGGTCGTGGGTTTCCCCCGAGCTCTGCCCGGTTTCCACCCACCATAATGCTGGCCGCCGTCGTATAAGTGAAATATTCTTGAGTACGGCGTAAAACACCAATCAAAAAAAAAAAAAAAAAAGAACTGATTGCAGAAATATTAAAGCCAGCACCGACACTCAGGATTCGAGAGTAAATAATTGGGTAATGCACTGCGGTGTCCGTTGTCCTTGATTACGGCACAGTCAGGTCTAAAGTAAACTAATTCCAGTTAAAGTAGCCAGTAGGATACTTTACTTTATCTTTATGAGGACATCAATGGGTTGAGGAGTTAGTTGTCAGGTAAACGCAGGAGACTTTTGAATCTAGCTTGACTAAATAGATGATGGTTCTTTTCCTGTGAAGTCTTTCCCATATTGAGTCTCTGCTTTACATCCCTATGATGGAGTTTCTGTTGTGTCATTATTGTACCTGCATGATGATTTATGTGTATCTTTTTGTTCATGCCGTCATATTTTATACACGCACAGGAGGAGAATTATCCTCTTTATATTGTTATGTTATTTTTTTTTTACAACGCCCTTTTTGTAGCCAGTCTGTTCGCATGTAGACCTGTATTCATATTGTCTTGAGAAGATAACATTGTCTTTCTTCCTTTTGGCTTGTTCTTGGATTATCTACTAGCATATTGATTTTATTGCTTCAAAGCCCGTTTCTGGAGTCTCTTCAGCCTGATTAATTCCCCGCGGAATCACCGCACGTTGTTTCATGGTGCATGTGGCAATTAACGAGAGTTACAGGTGAATGTGACGCCTTGTCTACTGCGGACATACAACTGCTCACCTGGGACGTACCTGGAAGCCCATCAGTACCACCCATGCAGTACTCGAAGTTATTAAATTGATTTACAAGGTAGACCTTTGCATGCAGATGGCAAAATGTCTTCAGAGTTTGATTGATTATCTGTCATGCTGGTACAAGCAACTTTTATTGCCCCTACTTTGACCGACCTATAAGGCTACACTCTGTTCAGAAAACAAATAATAACATGTTGCCTTACTCAGCATCGACCATTTGGTTGCACTCAATATTTTCACACGCAAGCTCCCAAATACTTTGCTCATTTGTAACTGGTGGAACTGCTAAACGTATTAAGGGATTAAATAATTACCTGCTTTGTAATCAATCATTAGACCGTCTACACATTGTTTACACTGATTACTAGTTCAACACGCAGAGATACTCAGACATCGAGTTTCTAAGTACATTGCTGCACTTGAACACTAATCTGTGGTAGAGTTTCTGGGTGCACAAAAATGCAAGCCCGCAGTTGACATTTAGTGTGCCTGTTACTTTGTATGGTAAATAGGCAGTTATGTTTCTTTTAGAAACGAGTGTCACGACTTGAACACTTCACCTTACATATGGGCTTGCACGGACTGATATTATTAATGAAAATGTTTTATGGAACAATTATTGATCATGCAGCCATGGAACCAGGAAAAGTTGTTAGTAAATATAGGCTAAATGTATAGAATGTCTTGGGATTAACCCGTGTCTAGGCGTGGATGTGCATTGTGTTGAATAGAATCACCACCTTAGATACTTGAGCAATTGCAATCAAAGAGCAGTTTTGACATATATTTTTGTTTGACGACAACTGTCATGGATTAGCACTTGGATACTAATTACACATGCTGACTGCTTCTATTTACAAGATATAAGCGTCACCGTCCGACATTCGTATACCAATCGTAAACGATAAATGGACCTTCCACTTCAATAATCACATGACGCATTTCATGCCTAAGACGCTTTAAATGGTATTTGTTGCTGCCTCGATTGACGCTCAGCGCTGAGAGGTTAGAAAAAAGGAAACAAGACTGGTTGGCTCGGTGGCAGTATAATGTGACTAGGTGAGGAGTCATGTATCGTGTCCTCGGTATGAAATTTCAGTGGTCGGCAACACTTATGCGGCATGGGCTCACCCTGCCAAAAGAAGACACAGTATATGTACACACACCTAATGACTCCTTGTCGTCATATGGGTGAAAAATTGTTAAGTGCGACATAGAACCCCAAGCACACATACATACATTTAAAACACATTTATAATTTATTACTTCCTCAGTTCCTCGGTGGTTTGTCTTGAACATTGTTGTTAACTTGTCTGGCAATTATTGACCTGAAACGTTTACTGCGGCTGACTATTGGTATACTAATGTCTCATAAGACACCTAAATGTACATATAATAGAATCTTGCAACGACAAGTTGTCCTGTTTTGCCAGGTTCAGTGGAAAGCCATTCGTTTAGTCATGCCCCAGACTTCGCACAGTTAATGTGTCTGTGAGTTGGCCCTACTGGAACGAACGAATTTCTTAGAGGGTGGTCCTCATAATTGCTCTCATACAGTTTATCAGGAATGCACTTTGAACCAATAGAGAGCGATCCTATCCTCCAAAGAGAGACACATCAGCTATCATCAGATAAAAAATCCATCATCTTATTTGCGAGTCGCGCAGGATCAGTGTCGCGTGAGGTTTACTAAAACCTTTCGTATTACACGAAACTTTGGTGCCTTTAAACAGTCCTGGTGGAATTCTATTTTCCATTAATGGGATGCCGATTGAATCGCAATTTAGACTTTCTCCCACTGGAATATCTGGATGGATATTTGCGCTAATGCGTTCATTCTCGTCGCTGTCTCATAAACTATAAAGCACTCCTGACCATTCGCCTCATTTCATTACCATTGAATTCCATCGACTGACAGAACTGTGGTACAAATGATACTGGAAAGGTTGTAAATCAAGGCTGTATGTGAGTTAAAGTAACTATGGATATCAAAGATGGACCTGTATTGCATAGATAGTAATTTTAGACACATTTTGATCTAAGAGTAGGATATATGTGATATGTTAGCAGATGATTGCTCACTCAGTTTGTCTTGTTTTTCATTTGCATTTAGAATGGTTTGACTTTGGAGGAACAGTTACGGGAAAATGTCAAGACACCTCATGCAATAAAACCTCTCGTAAAAGATTCATTACCTTCTCCTCAAGCTTTTAACTCTGATGGAGAGAGATCCGAGGGAAATGTTCCACGGGAACATTTATCGCCAGAAGATTCGGCAGGAGACGAGCATGCAGACAATTCCGATGCAATCCCATCTGAGGATGAAAGTAAAAGTCCATTTAATAACGAAACTGGAAGTCCATCTGATAACGAAAGCGCTGTGTTGCCGAGTTCCACAGGAAAAGCGGTTGTCGAGGAGAGTCAGACTGAAGAGGGTTTGTCAGATTCGGACATGTCTGAAGAAGAGGAGATTCTGAGGACGATCATCGTGACGTTAAGGGACAACCCCGAGCTGATCAAGGCACTTATTGATAGTAAGGCCAATCATTTATCACGTTTCTCTCTCACGGAGAGTAAAGCGCATGGGGAGGTGTTTAGGGTTGCATGTGCTAGGTGACAAAGGATCTGTGTACTTCATCGAGACGGGGTTTGTATGATCTTCAAAGGTATAAATCAAATAATAATTCAGTTTGAATGTTTGATCCTAGAAATTGAAAATCTCGCGCTATTGTAGGCTTACTACCATTTCATCTCTACATGTGCAGTTCGTTAATACCATACGTTTATGTGTCCAAAAAGTTTTGCTCTTTTTGTTTTAAGGATTATGTTTTACAAAATACATTGCACATGAAGTGCGGATAAACATTACCACTAACGATTATGTCCATGTCTAATTTTAATTAGGCGAAACGGAAGAAATGCAAGATGAGTTTTACAAACAAAAAGCCCGTGTGTCAAACCCAGACGACTCTGAAGAGCTTTGGGGAACCTTCCAGCGCCCAAACCCTCAACTTCAGAAGGTAATATTAACCACAACCAATTAAACAGTCTCATCAAACTAGGAATAGTGATCTGATTACATCTGACTGGAATTGAATCAATGTTCCATCGTGTTTCTCGATCATTGTGGTAACTGGCATATGTAGATATATATATCAACAGACGGTTAGCGATAATATACCATTAACTATACATATATGTATATGTAAATGCTAGTGAACACAATAATCTAACATCTCGAGGTTTTCCATCGATTAACGACTTATACATTTTTATAGGTTCAGCCACATTTAGGCTACATGGTAACTGTTAGGAGCAGATTTCGCTCACCACGAAAATTAAAATGAACAAACAAAGAAATTTTTAAATGTAAGGCCTTTTAAGCCATTTGTGTCCATACCTAAAGTGAACCTTAATGAAATGTAACACTGTGTGGGTGCAATTTCGAGTAACTGTTTTCTTATATCCTCCAATTTCAGATGCCCAAACAAATCGAAAAGAAAGCCGGACAACCTAGTTATCACGGTGACAAAAGTAAGACGCTTACATGGGACGAATGTAAAACATTAAATTATGAAAAATTGTTCTTAGAGATGAATCAATGTATACTGTTTCCATATGGTTATTGTTTTAAAGGCATAAGTACTTGAAATTTAGATATTCTATTGTTACCTACTCGTATCTTATGTGATAATGTTTTTAGGGCCATGTACAATTATTGGAATATACATAGATGTAGTGTGGCAAATGAGAAACGCACTGATAGGTGAATTTTTACTTTATAAATCAGCTTTAATTCAAAGCAGAATAATTATACAATCCTCAGTCATAAAATAAGCAACAGATGCTCCTTCAGCTATGACATTTGGTCCCAAGTGGACGTTCATCCCAGCATCTGGTGTCACCATCATGTGCCACCTGCGCGAGTATAAATTGTTTTCACGCTGGCATGATTCTGTATAGGTCAGGTGACTGATAGTGTGGACAGCGATGAAATACAGGAATACCCAGCGGAGCAAGATCTCAAAGATGGACCACCACAGGAAGCGGAAGATGAAGTTGAAAATGGAAAGCCGGATGTACATCGCCATGAAACTCCCTTAAATGTTTTGAGAGCGGGAAAGATGCAGCTTCCGTCAGAAAGTGATAGCAGAGTAAGATTTATCCGCTGTTCCGCGGGCGGGCTTCTTAAACAAAAAACAAAAAACTCCGATTGCATAAGGGGAAAAGATAAAAAAAACCGCACAGTTAAAAAAAGAAAACCGCCATTTCCCTTTCACGGCTCCATACCTATGACTGAGAAAGAAACGTTATAAGGAGTATAAATTTGGCCCAAGATTTCTTAAGATAACATAACTCTTATTTCCCGTTATTTCTATAATCAAAAGCATTCCTTTGATTACATAAAAAAGAACATTTGAAACCTGAAACTTTTTGATGACCAACAGTTGTGATGAATTGTAAAACCGTGCGTATTGAGGGCAAAGTTTTCATTACGAAGACTTGATCTACGGAAAAATAAATCAACTGTCAGAATATTTACAGTTCACTTATGCAGCAAACTTACAGGTTTGCATGCAGAATACACTCCGATTCTTGTGGTTGTCGGTGATCAGAATGAATTCTTCCTGAAATACTGAGACACCTGAGATAGTTGTTATTCAGGATGTTTGAGGACGCATACAGATTTTGTCTGATACCCTCCTCTCCTTGTGTTTGGCGGTGGTCAAAACGAATTCTTCCTGGAATGCTGGGATATCTTATTTAATTTTTATTCAGGAACAAATGGAAACGGACAAGCACAGCGGAGAGGAAGACGATTCCCGGAACGCCGAGACGCTAATAAATGATACCCCGCATACTGATGAGCAACCTACACATCTAGAATCTGAGGGAAGATCCGTTAACAGACCACATCATCCAACAGCTGAACAAACAGTTCATCGGGCTCGACACACGCCCGGAAAGGAAGACAGCGACGAGGTAGGTCGGGAGCCTGGCTCCTCATTGCTGAATGTAGGGTGGCCGCAGCGCGTGCCAGGCCTCCTTTGAGCTGCTGATAGCCACCCGTTAGACTGGCTCTCCTGTTACATAAAGCCCTCAGGGAGAATTAGTTTACATCTACTATGCCAGTGTCTGTGGGATGCGGCATCAATCATGTGTGGATGCATGTAGCTTATATACGCGAAACGGCACAATGAGGATATCAGTATGGAAGGATGGAGGCTAGGTTTAATGAATGGTAATACGACTGTGTTGCATAATTCAGCCCATAAGATAAAATAATTGCCGCAGAATATGCAGAATTTGCAACTTATTTATCTGGATTTACTGAACGTTTCTGTCTCATTGGATATGCATGAGATTGATTGCATGGGGACAATACCGCTGGTGTATGCTATTGTCTGTATAGCTGTTTGTCTTCATTTTCGCCTGTATTAAGCGTCTCGAGTCGGTTTCAGGAGTGTAATACTATGAAATATGCTTTCCGCTTCAGAATGAACTCCTGGCGTTGTCAAAGGCATCCAACTTCAAGAATACCCGGTTATCTCGACCCCATATGTAAACCCTAAATATTTAAGTCCTTTTCTCTCGCAGACAAACAATGGATTACGAAGTTGATGTGCGCAGGTGAAAGGAAATAAAATGTGATAAAAGAGTATTTAGGTAAGAACGCAGTTGGCTATGTTAAGACATTGAGATAACAGTTAAGTATGCGAAGTTTTCATAAGAATGAAAGCTGTGTTCATTTATTTATTCACGAATTGATGTCCTCTATTTTTTCTTGCCCAAGTCAGTGTTAATGAATTATACATCAATGCAAGTTAAAGTTGTGAAAACCTTTAAGAAATGTTCTTCAGAAGGAAATGGTGTATTGTTTAAAATCTGTTCATTTGTATATGTAATTGTATCTCCTATTTACACTTCAGCTATTGGGCAAATAAATTGGGCTAAAAATCCGATGATATACTAAGTGGTTTGCTGTCAGTTTGTTGCGTCTTTCCAAGTGTAACACTGGCATGCTACAAATTTGTTAGGTCTTTCTAAACGACCGATTTCCTGTTCTCTTGTTAAGTCTTGCAAAGCGTAGCACTGACTTTGATCCCATCAGATCATTAAGTCTGCCTGAGTGTAACCTGGGTGTAACATTCATTAGCCTGTAGAGCCTTTTAGAGTGTAGCACTGACCTCCTGTTAGCTTGCAAAGTCTTACTAAGTATAACACTGGTTTCCTTTTAGTTTGTTAAGTCTTTGTAGTGTACCCCTAGATCGCTGTTAGCTTGTTAAGTCTTTCTACTTTGGTTGAGAGATAACTGTTCAAGTGTTCCTCATCAACATAATTAAATGTATCAACTTTGATTTAAATTCAACACCGATATTTTACCCACGAAATTGCCTTTCCATGGCCACATTTTATGCATCCGTACGAAACGCATTGTTTATCTTACGCGATTTGGACTGTGCACAAAATTAATGACAAACCTTTAAAGGTGACAAAACATTCATACATATGGAGTTTGGAACCAAACTGTGATCTCATGTATACTGATTGTATTCGGTTTTCACTTTTATACTGGCTCCTCTTCAAACATTTGGCACGGCCTTCATATTTTCCCACCCACACCAATTGTTAACTATGTTACATATATGTTTAATAAAATATATCACGATAAACAGCGTGTGTGGGTTTGTTTTTTGGTTGTAAGTGATACATAGTGATACCTAATGTGAGTAATTGAGCGCTTGGGGTTTAACGTCGTACTTAACAATTTTTCAGTAATATGACGACGAAGGAGAGTGTATGTAATGTACCTCCTTGTTGCAGGATGGATTTCCACCGCTCTTTTATCTAATGGTGCTTTACTGAGACGCCTTACCGAAGGCAAGTAAGCCGCACGCCCGAGCCATGATACTGATACGGGTCAACTATACCCATCATGCTGAAGTTATAACTTCCTCGTTTAAGGCCTAAGGTGTTACTCGACCCATGATTGACCCTAGATCTACCGCTAATGTAAATAACGCTGCGTGATTCACCATGGCTAAGTCATATTCATACACCGAGAGTATGAACAGTGCCACAACACTTTGCGATACATCAAGGAAAAGTTCAGTCATTAAACTTAACATGTCCCTTTTCGTTATTTTATTTGAAATTTGTTTTACGATGACTTTCCAAGAAGTTATGTTGTCAAGCAATATTTCGATCTTGTTACGAAAGAAATTACAATTTTAATATGATTTAAAATTTTGACTTCGCTTCATCGATCTCTTCGTGATGCCGGGGTTTCACACTTAATTTCCTTGTTGCCCAAAATATTTACCCAGCATAGACCATACGGCCCAGTAAGATAACTAATTTGTTAGCCTCATGAGATGACGTGAAAATAAACATCGGTTTTCTTTACGTGAGCTTTCCTTCCCCAAAACTGCCGCCAGGCAAGTATTGGCTTCGAATGTTCTTTACTGATATTCGTCGTTGTCCTTAATAAATTTTTACATGTAAATGGTTGGAGGAAACCGGAGTACCTTGAGAAAGAAACCCACCATTACCAAGTTATAATGGCAAACTTTTCCACATTGACGAATGGCAAGTGGTCCCGTGCGAGCTTCATGTAAGGCTACACCAGAGTTTATCGATCGCCGGTCATTGCCAACTCGGCCCCGAAAACAAAGGTGAATTTTGCCAAATTTACTGTTAGAGAAGGGTATTTAAGGTACACGTGTATGTTTTGAATAATTGGGGTTTAACGTCACATTGGCGGTATATTAGCGACAACTATATTGGCTTTGATTTATATATTTATTTGATTGATGTTTTACTCCGTATTCAAGAATATTTCACTTATACGACGGTGACCACCATTATGGCGAGTGTCACAACCATCTGCAGGTTGCTGCAGACCACGTATGACCGGATAGGCAGCCAGGGTGTAATAGGTTTGAACTCATAGCAGCCACATTAGTGACAAGCTTGACGTAGCAGTGGACCCATTTACAGATCTCAATGTTTGTATTAGTTTGACTTTCGTTGAAGTGCCTTCATTCTTTAGAAATCAACAGCTTTAGATATGGAAGTACAAACATGGGCGTTTTTCCTAAGAGATATTTGTTTCCGTCTTTATGACTGTTATCCCTGCACATTTCGCAAACCCCAAAGGAAATGTGGCTATCTACAGTTATCTCAGTTTTTAATGTCACAATATTTAAACGTGTTTATGAGCTGCTTTCTGCCAAAGTGGATCCAGATTCCTTTCAAGTGACAGTGATCGGATTTGCTCACTGCATCGACCGTGAATAGACGCGTTCAAAGAGAATTCCCTTATTTTAGCTACAATACTGCCTTTAAATGCTACCCCCAAGAGTGACTAAAAAGCCTTTTGTCAAAAACTGTCTTTACGTCGAAAAAAGTAGACGAGTTTTATCCAGACCCAATAATGCAAAAATATACATTCATCAAATTATCTACGTGCAAAGATTTTGGCGTGTGGAAATACCATTGTAAGGCAATGGTCTCTCAGTTGGACGCAAATCCTCCTTAATTCATAAGATAGCAAACCTGAAACACGGATTTTAAGAGGTATCGCAATTTACGTATACCCTGGAAACCGATATAAAAATACAGATCGATTTTCTCGCCTTAGTAAGTCGTAAATTGAATGGTTATTTATTTGATTGGTGTTTTACGCCGTACTCAAGAATATTTCACTTATACGACGGCAGTCAGCATTATGGTGGGAAGAAACCGGGCACAACCCGGGGGAAACCCACGACATCCGCAGGTTGCTGACAGACCTTCCCACTTGGATTGGATGGTAGTTTCAGATGGATTTATTCAGACAGTCATACGGAACTCAGAAAGCGTCTGTGTTCCCTGGTCTGGTGATTGAAGGAGACGTTCTTGCACAACTGTGACACTGCCAGAATACATTCCAGGCTTAAAATCTGTGTTCTGTGCGTGACCGACATGATTTGTGCAACAGTTTTTTATTTGCGTGTAAAATCCTTCCTGTCTCAGATGATTAAAGCGCTGGATGGTTTGCGACTGTCATGCCTTTGACGAAATGTTCGAATCCAGCTTTCGTGCCTTTGTAGTTGTGGTTTTATTTGTTTGTTTATTTGATTGTTGCTTAACGGCAAATTTTTCACCCATATGATGGCAATCAGTATTATGGGTAATGGAAACTGGAGTACCCGGGGAAAGCCACCGATCGAGTTGCTTGTGAGCTTCCTAGCATGTGACACACATATATGCACACTATATTGTAGGAAGACAGATGTCCTTCAACGAACGTTAGACAGCGCAGATGGCGTCACTAGCGTCGTTGATTGTCGTCATGATGATCCCATACGCTGTGAGAGTGGGGGAAAGAAAGAACTGAGTGCCAGACACTTGACTTCCTGCCCCGGGCTGTTCTGCATATAAGGTGACCAAAATTCTTCAACATGGCGTTAAACAAAAATCAAATAAATAGATAAAAAATAAAGAAATTTTTTAAGCTTCAGAAAATTCAGTATATTTCGTAGCTATAGCGTTTTTGAAAAGTGTATGTTTTGGCTTTTTGGAAGCGGTATTTTGACGCATTGGTTAGATGCAGCCCTTTCCTGTTAAGAGGAAGAACAACAGACCATTCAACATTTCACTTTATGATACCTTTATGCATTGTAACTAGCTTTTGTAAAGTGAAGATACAGAATCCCAGAGTCAAAAGTAAATATCATGCAAAGTAAAACAAATTTGCTCCAGGCCTACCTCATGACCGGATGCTGACAACATACGACATCCAATGCTTGTCTCCTACGACTTCTTCTCGTTACGTCAGCAACAAACCAGAAGAGCTACGGGCAAGTCTTACTTATGGAAAGCGTGATGCTACTCATAAAACACTGCTTGCAAGTTGTTTGCGCTCTGTTTTTTCACTTAAATCAATTAGTTAGTTCAAACGTCCCACGGCGTCTTCTCTCCGCCTGAGACCGGTGGGCTATAAAGGTTAACTGGTCTGTATATTTTTAAATTTTTTTTTTTTGACTTTTTTGCGTAGTAGCAATAAATAGTTTACTTGGAATAAAAAAGAGTAGAAAAGTAACTCAGAGGGGTTGTGGGGAGAAAACGAGAGCTATGTGTTGGCTCATTGATCAAAGACATCTAGACCATTCGGACAGCGATGTCCCTTGTGTATTGTAACAACTAAAAATTCACGTTGTGAAAGACCAAGAGTAAATTACCAATTGGATGTGCAGTGAAGTTGCACATTTGGAAGAAATCCTCAACAACAACAACAACGCCTTCTTTCCAAAGACGTGCTCTTTGCAGGAAAAAATAACATTGAAAGACGGTGCAAGACAAATATACATGAGTAAGCTTACTTTCTTTTTCTTTGCAGAAATCGGTTTCTCAAAACTTGTTTCAAAGACTGCTCTATTCAAGCAAAGCCACTAACCGCTATACGGTAAACACTAAAAACAGCTTATCACAGCGCAGGTTTTGCTTCTTCGATTTAGAGATCGGGATGTAAGCATTCTTCGTCCTAAACGGGTTCGATCTCGGTTGTGGCTTTAAATGGAGACGGTAAGCAGTCGATGGCGCTCTTGAAAGCCGTTTGGACAGTCTCACGTTTCTTGAAGACTGCCACTACTATAAACTGCATATCTGTACGTCACAGGTTGGGATATGTGGCAGTTACTTGACCAAGGTGGGTAGTTTTACTCCGATTCACACCACCTATAAAACTAATCGCTACTGTATAAGCGATCAATTCTTAATTGTGGCGTTAAGCAACAATCAATCAATCAATCAGACAATCAGTATATTTTTTTTTTATTTAATTGCTTAATACCATAGTAAAGAAGCCTCTCGGTCAGCCATTCAAGTAAAAAATACAAACCTGACCGCTGCTAAGAACATGGAATTGAATTATTTTTATCATTTGAATGAAAATATTTCTAAATATATGTGTATCTAAAAATACTGACAATCAAACATTTCTGAGAGTGTTAACATAGGATAAGTATCAAACATAAAGAGAACCTTGAAAGGTTCCACAATGACAGCGGTCTCATGTTTGTCATGAAACTTTCGTTGTTCCTAATGTCAAGATATTTATGAGTTACTGATACTGAAACTCCCCACACTCTCCCCGGTTCCTTCCTCTCTTCATCCAGGTGGACGTAATTTGTCTGAAATATTCTATAATAAGGCATAAAAATCCAATCATATAAATAGGTAAATTAAAAAAAATCCCACTACAATAAACGTTTACCTAGGGCGAAATAATTCTCGTCGGAGTTATGGCGACAGAAGGGTATTTTCCAGCATGAAATTGCTGAGGCAATCCATTTATAGATAAATAGATAGATCTAAACTCTGAATTTGTAGATACTAGTTTCTCCTTCGAGTTCCATCGGATTAATAGCTACGGCAGAAAATATTCGCCATATGAAACTGCTTACACAACTCTTCGATATAACTGGGCCAGAAAGCGAAGTTTGCAGCGCACTCAGAATTTAACATTTTCACTGCTTTTAGCAGTTCCTTTAATAGCAGATCCAAAGAAAGAAGATGTATTTAGCCCGGCTGACACAAAATGGAATAACCTGATCTGGCCGTCATCAGGATGCTTCAGTCAGCTCGCTATATATTGCTGTCGTAAATGCTAAAATGACACCAATATTAAGACCTTTTCAATCCCTTTTACTGTAGTCTTCCGTTCACTTTTAACATCTTTTTGAAGCTTAAAGTTTTTATGTTTCAACACCTGCCATCCATTCATCGTGATGTCTGTTTTTTATTCTGTGTGTTCATTTGCAGCAAAGTCTGTAGCATAGTAATTATGATTTACTTTAGCTAGACAGGAACACAAGCATTGGCATATGACACACTGAAGAATTTCGTTTACCCTTTCCTTGTACACAGAACACTGATCCTATCCCAAAATGCCTTATCTGATGTATCCTTTTTTAAGATTATGCAAGTCCTGTCTGTAAAAACACTGTAAAAACGAGGCAATTCCTTTCCACTGAGCCTTAAAATAAGTAGGCTATATTTCATCACAATGTGTTAATCCGTATCGATCAAATGAATAGTTCGTGACGAAAGGCACGTTGATTTTAATCCAAAATGGACTCTGTCCATATGAAATGATTTCAAGTTGGTTTAATCCCTTTTTTGAAAGGTTTCTGTTTGCTTCATGACGCGCATGAGGCTAAATTTGTCAGGCTGTTTCGTAATGTATGGCTCCACGCAAATGTTAACGAGTTTCATTAAGGCGCATGCCAATATTATGTTGCTTGTTATCAAACTGCATCCTTGTCACGTAACCAAGCACGTGTCTAATGAACTCCTAGAGTCTTTCGGGTAGCCATTAACTCGATACTGTGGCGTTTTCCACCTTGTTTTGGAATACATCGTTACTGGAAGCATAAATCAGTTGACTACCTTTAACTGTCATGGCGTCTTCCTATTAGAGCCCACGCTTTGGAATCCGCTATCGGCTAGAGTCTCTTCGGCCCGACAGGTGGCGTTTACGGCAAGCGGGTCAGCATTGTGGAGAGATCATTATTACGGTACCGTCTGACAAACCAAAACTCAAATGCCTTATGTGTGACATTAATTTGTGTTAGCTCAGATTATATGGGAGGAAAGCACAGTGGGACTTGTGATTCCCGCAGCCTTTATTGGGATCACTGATTGACGTCTAGGGGATTGGAACTGGGGTTGTCAAACAAACCTGTGCATCATGAAGAGTTTTGGCTGTGCGGCTTTGTATGGAAGGCGATAATGTTCACTTGGCAAATCGCAGACTAGGTCAAGGCGCATTTACACTTTTACGAAGAAAAAAAAGACACTAGGACACAAAACAGGATATACCGCTCGCGCACGATAAAAGTTTAACGCGTGATTTTGACTAGTAGTTGCTAAACTTGTCTCGCCTAAACCTGCTAGTCTCGTGAGACCCATGAAATGCTTATTCGGCATATTGAAATGGGAAATTTCCATGCCATCTAGTACGCGGTGACCAAGAAGTAAGAGCGTCCACCTTGACTGAAAGAGAAGTATAAGATCAAACTGAAGTACGGAGCTGATTTTAGCTAGTACCGTCCTAACCATGCGGTGGGATAGCGAGGTAGCGAAGCAAGATAATGGTGTAGAGAAGCGAGGCAACGAGGTATCGATGGGGGACAGCGAGGTATCAATGGGGGACAGCGAGGTAGCGAGATTTAATCTCGCTATCTCGCTGCTCGTATCGCTACTTCGGGGTCAGGCTGAGGTATACACCGTTTGTGAGTTGGGTTCTTGAGACACCTGACCGGATGTGATCTCGGTTGTAATCAACGCACTCTAATTACAAGGCCCTAGATCTATTACATAATAGTCCCAGTAGGTCAGTACTTCTGTTTAGCTGAGGTATGAAGGGAAGATACAGGAATAGGGTTGAAATAGGGTGGGAGGCTGGTGGTAGCGCTGGAACAGGATTTTTGTTGTTGTATACATAGTGATCGCTTTTCCTTCCACCATTTTCCGTTCTATTAATCTTGAGTACGCCATTTGAGATTTGATTTATTCTTTATTTAAATAATTTTTTGTATTTATTAACTCAATTAATGGTTTACGCCATACTTAAGAATATTTCACTCATACGACGACAGCCAACATATTGGTGGAAGGAAACCAGACAGGGCCCGCGGAAAACCTACAACCACCCGCAAGTTGCTGAATTACACACTGTGTATGCCTCAGTCTGACACTACAGTAATTATTATAACTGCTCCCCACGTCGCTGCCGCCTTACCTCGCCGCCTCGCTGCCTCTCTATCTCGCTGCATCGCTACCTTGTTGCCTCGCTGCCTTGCCCTGTATTAGAAGGGTCGAGGTATTTATACTATTATAAAGTTTATGTTTTACAGATCAAGACAGCCCAGTTTTCTCCCATTATAAAAACAATAAGCAAATAAATAAATCCTTAATAATCTTTACAAAAAGCAAAGCATAGAAACAAAGTACAGACAAGTAGTGCTTGTCGTTTCTCGGAGTTGGCATAATAATCTACTCCATATAAAGGTGGGATTCAGTGGGAAACACAGAAGCTGCCCACGGCTTCAGTAGACACCTAATATTGGGGCGGTGTGATGTCATGATATGTGACAACCCACATGGACTGACTCACAATCCTGAATTAACTGCACTGAAGGCAATACAAACATGCAAGCATTCCAAATGAACGAATCTATTCCCATACGAATAACAGGGGCCTTCAGTTATATGGCGTTGCTCGGCTTTGTGAATTTATGAAGCATAAAAATGTCTGAAACTGTTCATAAAATTGTATGCGTTTTGACTATACAGTACCGAAACTGCCCAGCTTCAGGTGCAGTCATCTGCCTGGAAAGAAATAGGACACTTTTTCATAACAGTGGCATGTGTACCAGACATGTTAAAAGGTATAATTACTGATCTACGAACACAGTTGGCCGGAGATAGCGGCGTATAGGCAGTTGGCTAGAGGGAGGATTCATTATTTATGTCAGCTGGATTCAGGGGTATTTCCACGACAAAGCACTATATCCGTGATATTCACATTAAAGATACATTACACCATTCTCTACTGGTTGACTATGATTTCGAGATTGGACGATAAGGGTCGCTCTGATACATTGTATCCTCTGCTGTAATCCATTATTTCTTTATAAGCTGTATACGTATTCAAAACTCATACGTGTTCTTATCTACAGTTACCCTATATCATCGTCCAAAAATGGATGCTTTCATCCGACAGATGGACGCTTTTAGTCTTCTAGACTTTCAATCGCTTCATGATTCATACCAAACAAGACAACAAACACCATACTCATGATATTCACTCCAAACGTACATTACGTAATCCGTTATCAAGTGACTGTAATAACTACATGGTTTGACGTTACAGAGAGTTCTATGACTCACCCCACAATTTAAATAGCCAGCTATAATCTATACCGTTGGTATGAGTTCAAGTCTGTGGCCTGATTTGTGACTATATTGCACGAGCAAACCACATCCAAATTGTATTTAGCGTATCTCAGCGCTCATATCATGGAGCCTCGAAGTTATCACTTGATACCGGATGACGTAATGTATCACGTTATTATGTTAATATCATGGATCATAGCATAACATTATGTTCTAATGTTACAGAAATACCCCTAAATTTAATACTGGCTTCACACACTCATGGAGCAAACACACGAAGTTTTACGCTTGGGCAAAAACTGACACGTTCCCGGTGCTTTGCGTTGAGCAGGCCCCTTTCAGTGCGGTATACAACTTAAGGACGCTAGATCAAGTCCAGCTCACATACTGGCTTCCACTCCGGTAGTAAATAAGCGGAAAGGTCTTTCATCACATGCGGATAGTCGTGGGTTTTCTTCGGGCTCTGTCCACTTTCCTCCCACCACAATGCAGGCCGTCGTCGTATATGTAAAATATTCTCGAGTATGGCGTAAAAACAGCAATGAAAGAAATAAAAACATAAATTAAGGAGACTATACCTGAAATTTTTAACCATAAATCGATTAACATCAATCCAATCTATTTTAAAATAGCCCAAAGAATTACCTTTCGCAAAATATCAACCTTGTCGATTTGATTTGATTAGTCAACATGGATTTTTTGCCAAATATCTCCAGTACTGACTTTTTAAATACCAATCGGATTAATAAATACTAACTTGTACGCGTCTTTATAGGGATATGCTGATGTTAGAGTTTCTGCATGTTGACATGTTTCCACGAGCATATATATACACAACCGCTTGGTGCTGCATATGATTGTTTTCTTAGACTGTCGTCAATCTTCATAAATAAAGGGTCCTAATAGGGTTCTAATATAGGCCTGTAACTACACTGCGGACATGCATTCCAATTTTCCGATATTTGCCCCACAAAAATTATTAATTCATAATACTACAAGCAAGCGTGACAGTTTACGCAACGTAGATTGGTACGACTGGAAATCGACATTGACAAACACACGTTTGGGTATGCGCAAACACTAGTTGCAAGAATGTACCTCTCGCTTCTGCGAGTAGCGCGTAAGCAAGAGTTACAGTGTGTTACGGGTTCTAAAATGTCGAGCTACTGACTGAGGACATTTATCACTAAATATCTCCAAAAATAAGCCACGCAGCCACACCAAACTTCCATAGAATATCCCTAGCCTGGGATTTTTTGGTGTCGGTAAGTGCGTAAACGCGCTAGGGATATTCTGTATATCTTTGGGGGTGGCTGCGTGGCTTATTGTTGGAGACATTTACTGATAAGCGTCCTCAGTAGCTCGACATTTTAGAGCTCGTAACACGTTGTAACTCTCGCGGCGGTTAGGTGTCACTCGAAGAGGAGAGAGGTACATTATTGCAACTAGCGCGAACACATGCATTCACTCCATTCACTGCGTTATTTTGCTAGCAATACTGGAAACTGAAATGGAGTAAGGGAGATTACCCTTTGGACCTTAGTTATCTAATTGATGATAGGATTTATATCCCTTGGCAACCATACTCTGACAAAAATGAAACGATTAAAATGGAGTTAAAATCTCAAAGCCCTTGTACGATGACCACGGGTTGTGTTCAGACAAAGGGTTAAAACAATTTGCCACTTGACAAATGAAGGTGCCACGTCAATAAGAGTAAAATTTGTAGAGATTCACTCTTGGGTCTTACAAAAAAAACAGACGGAGTAACATTCAAAATAGGATGAATTAAACATTTATATCGGGAAAATAGTTTCTGTAGTATATAGACTATAGAGAAGTTGTGGCCGAGTGAATGCCATAAATCCCGGACCTGAGTTCAGATTGTACGTTGCAAGCTGACCTGCCCGAGAGCGATGTAAGCCTATCATGCTGATCTGTAAACTGAGACATAAGCGTGTGACCATTTTCTAGCTACATGTATCACGCTGTCGTCGCTGCTCTGGTTTTACTGTGTGTGCTGTACGTCTTTAAGTAATTATTTATTTATTTGATTTGTGTTTTACGCCGTACTCAAGAATATTTCACTTATACGACGGCGGCTAGCATTATGGTGGGAGGAAACCGGGCAGAACCCAGGGTCTGCAGGTTGTTGGCAGACCTTCCCATTTATGGCCGGACAGGAAGCCAGCATGAGCTGAACTCACAGCGACCACATTGGTGAGCGGCTCCTGGACCATTACGCTGCGCTAGCGCGCTAACAACTTAGCCACGGAGACCCCCCCCCGGGCTTTAATTATATTTGATTTATTTATTTATTTGATTGGTGTTTTACGCCGTACTCAAGAATATTTCACTTACGGCGGCCAGCATTATTGTGGGAGGAAACCGGGCACAGCCAGGGGAAACCCACGACCGTCAGCAGGTTGTTGCCAGACCTTCCAACTTACGGCCGGAGAGGAAGCCAGCATGAGCTGGACTTGAACTCACTTTAATTATATGTACTCTCAAGAAATAATCTGTTAAATTTAACACAAAGACTTGTTTGAGAGATGCTAGAATGCATTCTTTTATTCCAGCACATTCTGTTAAATATAGTACACATGTTCTATTAATTCAACATAACGATTGCATTAGACAAACAGAATATTATGTTGAATATGACACACTGGTATGTTATAAAAACTGAATACATTCTAGCACCACTCAGACAACAGACTTTCTGTTAAAATTAACTGGTTATATTTTTGACTGTAGCACCTACCCATGAATTGTGTAATACATTAAGTAGATAGTGTATGCTGAGGGATAGGATATCACGAGAAATGATGTCCACCGAGTGCGAGGCAGAGAATATCTCTTTTCGATATATGTTTTGTTGTACCCAGATAGCTTGCTCATTTGGTACTTTATAAATCGCTGAATATGTACATCGATAACGGAGCTAGCCATTGGCTGCTTTTTTCTTTCATAAACGGACAGACGTGAGAGAGCACACATAATGATTTAACTGCAGTACAATAAACGCACGTCATCGATAGATATCAGCACAACATCGTTGGCTATCGCCTCGTGAACTAGGGTTATGATGTCAGCGCGACGCTGTTTTGTTTTCATGCGTTATCGTTGTACATCATGCTTTGCGGAATATCATGTATTGGCCATTGGAATCCAAGAAGCACTCTAGGTGGTAAAAAAATCTTTTTTCATACATTGCGGACCAATTTTGTTTTCTTTTTCTTACAATTTAAAGATCTATTTCCTCTCCAACAAGTTTAAGCCTAAATTCCCTGTTTAATTGTGTCCAAACCTTTTTTCTCACTTTGATGTAATGATTAACAGATTATAGTTATTTATTTAAAATACAGGATGCCCGAGATTAAGCATCAAGCATGCTTAATAGCATATTCATTCCATTTCATTTATTTCAGCAAAATATATATACTTAACAATGTTTCGAAGAGTATTACATTTAAAGTCAATGTAATTAAATGGAAATTAAATATTTGGTGGGATCAAAAACCTTAAGGTTTGCTAGATCCCATTAATTAATACAAACTTAATGTTATTTGTTACAAAAGGAAAGAAAACAAAATGTTCTAACACTCCTTTAGTTAATACCTACATTTACACAGTTAATAAGTTTTAATTACACAACAATAACTGATAGGGATATACAGGTTAAAATAAAAGCAGTTATTATACCACTCTAGTAGACATGTTTTATTATAAAACACCAGTGTTTTGAAGAAATCTCAACATTAGGAGAAGTACCTGTGCTTCAGACTACAATAATAAAAACAAAGGGAGAGTATTTGGAATTTTTGTTCTACATATGGGAAGTAACTTACCATAAGTCTTCCGATATTCCACATTGTCTCCCTTTACTAAGCAAACGCCCTGGGCTATACAGGCAGATATTGTTTGAGAATTTCTTATTGCAAACTAGTCTTAAGTATGAACCATCGTCTTCAGAATGGTTTAAAACAGAGATCAAGCACCAAACTGATTTAAACTTTTGTCTTTCTTTCTTTTAATTCTTCTGAGTCTACATTAAAGGAAAGGATTTTTACTAATATTTTCCGTCATTTAAAATGAAATGCAAGCCCTAAACGACGTCATATAAGAGAAATCAAATCAATAATACATTTCGACTTTCCCTGCGTAAAAAAGAAAATATGTTGGTTTACTGATCTGATTCCTGTCAAACACCAAAACACTTAGACGGTCAGTTTTATGTATGGAGGAAACAAAAGCGTCTGGTGTGAACCTTTTGCAAGTTACTGCCGAACTTTCCCAAATGTGGCATACAAATATGCACAATAAGCTAATGGCACAGAAGTGGTGTAGATGGCCGTATAAGTGTCGTCGACCGCTTATTCCCACCAAAGCCCAAAAGAATCAACGATTTCCTGTTCAAGGCCATGTTTTGTGTGTCTTAGCGAATGGAAGAGAGGCACTTTACTCAATAGACTACAACCCGCTCCGCAAATATTGTTTCAGGGCCATTTGAACATTTGTATGTTTTCCATCTGCTCGATACACTTTCCGCAGAGTGGGAGTGTTGATCTTTCGGTATATCTTTCATGTTTTCGACATGGTTTTACAGTAAGGCAGCATCACACAGACCGGGAATATGACCAAAATGAAGCTTAAAGTATTTTAAGCAAGAAACTAACAATCCTAATTTTAGAGCTGATCTTTTAAACTTGACACAATTTCATCGATCGACATTGCGATTAAAGTCGATGAAAGTTTCTTGCAATCGGATTTGTGAAGTGCCTTTGGCATCGTTCACACGATGTAATTTCTCCAATTCTGCAAATCTTATGGAACAGCGTTTTGGTGGCACAGCTGTCCTTATGTGGCTTCATATTAGGGCGTAAGCATAAGCGTTTAAACGTTTACCTCGGTCACGCAAATGAAATTACCTTCAGCACAGCGTAAACACCAGTCCAGTAATCTAGTATCTAACCAGTGGATATGCTTTGCAAAATTATGGAAAAGTGTTTGTGCTTAAAAGTGTTTTCTCGATTTTTGTCCCGGAAATTGAGACCTCCAAGTAAAGATCGTCATTAAAAATTGATATACTATGTTTTGTAAAAGTGGCACTTGTGACACCAATACTTTATTTTCTGAGGGAGATTAATTAGTTACAAACCTATCTCTCAATCAATATATGTTATGTAACATTTACATTTTATCTGCTAGAGCGAGCTGAAATCATAATTTAACTCAACAATTGACCGTATTCTAGACTTGCCCAAAAAGATGACATCTGCCAACATTTTACCATAAATCAATCTTTAATTGCTTCAATAATCTTTTAAAAGATATCAGAGCAAAGACTTGCGGTATTTGGAAGATAGGGGTCATATGTACACAGTGTCTTATTAATCATGCGTACATTTTTTACCAGCAATGACAAATCTTCTTGTGCATCTAGTCGTTCTCATTAGAACATTTCGGCCTTTCTACCGACATGTTGTTACTGAGGGCACCAGTGTTGCCTCTGAAATACGGCATTCAAGAGCGCTATAATTGCCTTAATGACGGTCACCATGACAGCCGCCATTGGTAAACTATATATGCTGTCTATCCTATTAGCTCAGTAATCATTTTGCATTTTTGTTTCCTATACACTTTCACTACATGTTCGATCAAGCATGCATTAAAACCAGGTGTTTTCATACCATATTAAACGTTCCTAAATTGTAGCAAATAATATTATACTATAAAAATGTACCCAGGTCTAAGAATTCAAATGACCACATTTTGATAGCAGCTAAACAGTTCAGAATCATGCATATACCTGTCCCTTGACCATCGTCTACACGCTGAAGCTGATAGACGAAAGTGTCTGTAAGGGAAATTGCGAAAAGACATCTGAAATGTTCGCTTTTTTGTCATCCTTTCAATGGGATGTTTTTTTTTCAAGCCGTGAAGTAGTGTTAATGGATTAATGTCTATTTCGAAGTCTGTATGTCTCACTTCACCATACACTGGCACTCCCTCACCCAGGCGATCCGTTTCCGTTTCACTCCTGAAGGTCGACCAGGACATCTTAGTAACAACCGCAATCGCACTGTTTTCTTTGGAGCACAAAACGAGCATGTTTGAAATGCTGCCGGCCCGCGCGAAGGCCTGTCCATATTTGGAATAAAGAAAGAGTTACACTGGCCATAGCAAAACCTATTCATGATGGTTTTAGCCAAACAGCCGCGTTCTCTGATGGTGTATTTAAAAGGCTCTGTTTTGCACCAGTCTTTCTTTAAATGAGATTTCTTGGTGATGGCGAATGCTTCTTGTCTCTCTTTTTGTCCTGTATCCTTACTGGTCCGATCAGAGCTCAGATTTGGCTGTTCCAGTAACGGAATGCCTCTGTGTTGGGGTTTGCGATGTCGCCCAGCACCGATCACTTTGGCAATGGCACTCCATGGGTACCGTCTGTTTCCTCTCGAAACACCAGCAATTGTTAGCAACACGAGATTGACCAGAAGTGACAGCCGAAATGCCAGCATGACAATCCGATGCATGGATGACAAGCGAACACTGAAAAAGAACAGATATGATAACTTTGAAGACCTTCCTTCCACTACATTTGTTTTTAAATTTATGTGTAAAACTGTAATTACTATCTGATTCATTGCTATATGCGTTATAGTATATGCAGCATGTCTTTGCTTTCCCTTGAATTTTCTGAGCTCAGAGTCTTTTACAATTACATTTGCAGCACGGAAAGCACGCGTGCGAAAAACAAATCCACAGCATAACGCAGTCGCCCATTTTTGTTCATACGTATATACATGGGATATCAGGGATATCGTTCAATGTCTTAAATGGTTCTATAGGCTTAATATTTATCATTCCATACGTCACAACTATACGGCAATTATGATCTCACGTGAAATGTCTCAAACAACCAGAAAATTGTGCTTTGTTACCAGGCCTCTGTATATTAGCTTATATATACTTTATACTGCAGACTTATATGGGCTTCTACACTCTGCCTGATGCTAATGACATTTGATTTCATACACGGTGCGACGTACTCGACCTGTTAGGGCAATCATTTATCGTGTCACTCATGATGGCTGTGGATTCAACTGTTATGAATATTTAATACAGCTTAACTACATGCTGCTGTGTCATCTTATTCCAATTATGCGGCAAGCCGAACAGTGTTAAAATCGAACATCGAAAAACGTAGATAGGAAATACTTACCTCGATTTAACAGAAACGCCTTCCAAAGGCTCAAGCTTAAAATAAAGAATTGCATACTTCTTCAAGTGTTCCTTAAGATTTTCTTCTGAGAGAGAAAAAAGCGTTTTCCCACGAAAATATTTGCTGAGCACATAACAGCATGTTTCGCCCACGTTCTAATGCAAGCATATGGATGTTTGTGCAAGAAGGGATTGAAAAGATGACCACATGCTGTTATCTGTGCCTTACACTTTAACACATGTTTATTACACATATATTTATACTTATATGTATCCGGTACAGCAAAGCGTACATGCACGTATGTCTATTTAAACGTACAACGGCTTCCACCAGGCGTGCTCCAAAGGAAGTATATGTATATCAGGTACACTGCTAAACAGATTGCCTAGATGTTCGCAAAAAGTAGTACTTTGGCCCCTATTTTAACAAGTCGACGAAGCAGTGACACCAGAGTCGGTTAAAGTGCTTCGAAAATTCCGTACCGACATGTAATTCTGTCAAAAATCTTTGTTTCACTTCGAACTCTAAGTTCCATTGTCATAGTGGGGCCTATTCAGTGGTAAGGTGGGTGATTCACATCCGCTTGTTCTCGAGGCAAGGGTTCAATCCCGGTCGTAGAGATGTAGGGAATTTATAAATTCCCACGCTATTCATTTTTTGTGATACTATGGTGACAATAATCGGTCGGCGACGCTTGAACACAGGGTTTGCATTTTCCCACGAATGTGACCCGCAAGTCTGTACGTCACACGTGAGAAATTTGACCAGTAACATACAAAGGTTTCTGGTCATTTTGGTTCCCTTCATCCTTATAGAAATGACCGTCATTAGAAATATTCTTGAACGGGTTATAAACCACCAATCAAATCAAAAATCAACATTGCTGTCTTATTCCAAACGGTTTACTTTCTTTAATAAGCATGGTATTGCGTTAGCAGTATTGATACACACAGGATAAATACTATAGATTGACTTCATTTAGTTCACCGACAATTTGAAGAAAATGTTGTCGAATACTTGACCTTTCTAGTTTGGAGGTATTTAATTTAAGTCGCACTTTTCGTGAACTTTATTTGATGATTCACACGTATAAACTCTTTGCACTTCAAAGTATCACCCCACCCGTTTTCAGCGTGATACAGACGACATGCCGTTTTTCCCCATGTTAAGTTCCCAGCATTTTAGATAAGCGAGTGGGCCGTCGAACATAGGGCGTTCACAACATGCTGTGGTTATTGCTGGGACTGACACTGTCAATTAGGGTCGGGGTGACAGATAGCTTTACTATATATACATATACACGCACGCACATATGCATATAAACAGTATTTAAAGAGTCCTTTACAAAAGAAACACAATAAGCAACAAAAAGAAATGCACATCAAAGTTACTGCACAGCTTTGGCAGCATTTTTTCCGAACATACATTTATTTCTTCTTCTTCGATCATATTACTTTTTCCCTATATACATAGGTATTCATATCTCAATCACAATATCCCTGTTCCAATATAACAAAATTGTACAAATGTAAGGTTGTCTTCCATTTATTCTATCATTAAAATGTTGGTATAGACTTATTTGATGTTTCATATAGGTCAATTTCAGTACACCTATCTGGGATCTAAGGACATAATGAGGTAATGATGAGATCCACACTAAGCCAATCGATCGGGGACTGGTTGATGTGACGTAGTGGCCAGAGCGTCGGCCTCGTATACACAGGTACGTGACGGGTTATAGCTTTATGGTCATGTGAGAACGATAACTCTAAAAGCTCTCTTGGCGCTGAACATAAAGGCTATGCACTCGTGGACCCTGTGTAGATATATAAGATTAGATTGGGCGTGTGCCTGGTGTCGTCGGCATGGTAATCTAGTGAGGCAGCATTATAAATGTGTCCGCTTTGGGTTCGGTTTGCCCAAACGATCTTTAGCATGTATGATTAGGGGGAGAAATCTATAAACGATGAGGGTTCGAGCATTCTCATTTTTGTAAGTTACATGTTTAAGGAAAAGACAACAAGTAATATAACCTGTGTTATTTCGGAAGAGAGGTGATAGACATTTTTGTTCTATGTGCTTGGTAACTCAGTAAATCAACTTTTTGAATCAGAAATTCTTACAAGGCCATGGATGCGCAATGTTAAAGTAACCGGAAACACAGTGTCGCATTCACTCGCACCCTGCATGCATATGGCCAAAAGGCAAAACAGGGTTTAGGTGTCGAAAGCAGAAACAGCTGCGTCTTCGGGTTATAGAAATAACTCGTGTCTGATTGGTTAAAACTGATAGCATGGCAGCTCTTTGATTGTCTCAATTTGTTGACTTTGGACCACGATATTTCTATCATGCATCATCCAAAAGGTTATGCGGTTTAAACGTCCTGTTGGATATTTTATCGATGCATACATACATTTGATTTATTTATTTGTTGGTGTTTTACGCTATACTCAAGAAGATTTCACTTGCACGGCGGCCTAATTGTAGGACAATTGCCACCTTGGATTCGATTTACAATAAAGCTGTGACCAGTGGCTGGTGTAATGTCCATCTCATCGTATAGCGAATACATATATCCCACCATAGCAAATGCGCATTGATCAGTCTTAAGCTCACCACGTAAAATCACAGAAAGCAATGTTGTGGGAACTTCTGCAAGTTGAATAACGTAAGTATGCGACATTTTCTCACCATTCGCGCTTGCCTCCCTTAATTTGCTCACGCTTGAATTCATTTTGGTCGTTGGGATTTTTATATGGTCGAGATAACGAGGTGGCGAGTGGAGGCTTTTGGCTTCCGTAGCAAAGCTACATTTTCATGAACCTTACAGAGTACACAATGAGGTTGTTCCGAATATGATTTAGCGTGAAGTGGAAGTCACTGTTTATTTCTTAATTAGGCCGTTGGAGATAATAATCCAGAAAATTTATTTACTTATTTACTTGGTTACTTTTTTAGGCTGTACTCATATATTCAGTTAGGCTGTACGGCGGTGGTCGGGTCTATGGGTGGAGAAGTCTGGGTGCACCCCGGGGAAAAATCCAGATTATATTCACAGAGATTATACATGTAGATATGCTACATATGTGGTGGTTTAACATCAAGTACATGAAGATAAAGACAGCCAATCTCCATGAGAATAGCTGGAGTTATGTGTCTACATGGTTAGTTGGGGCATCCGTGGCCATGGCTTTTAGCATGCCAGCTCGGCGCAATGACCCACCAGTCGCTGTGAGTGCTCATGCTGACTTTCTCTCTAGCCGTACGTGGGAGGCTCTTGCAACAGCCTGCGGATGGTCGTGGGTTTCCCTCGGGCTCTGTCAGGTTTTCTCAAAACATACTGCTGATGGACCTGCCCTCGAATAAGTGAAATATTCTTGAATACGACGTAAACCACAAGGAAATGAATAAATCAATCTATGTGGTTAGGAATATATGTTTATCTGGCGTTTAACTCATTCAGTTAAGCTTGCAGTTTATTTCCTTTGGATTTAACGTTCTTTCGGTCATGATGCGCCACCGTTTACTTGTTTTATTTTTGACTTGTTTATTTATCTTGCACGGGGATTGTTTGTTGGTATGTGTGTGTGGCGTGTGTGGGAGAGGTGTTTTGTTTTTGTGCAATTACTACGTCCCAAAAAGAACTCACATACCTCAGTCGATGTTAATATTTTTTATTAAAACCGCTTTATACCGATATACTGTATAATTTCAGAATTTTTTTTGTTTTGTTCCTTTCCATTCTGCTTTATTAATTTATCTATTTACTTGTAAACATGGCAAGCAGCGAACGGTCCACCTCGTGGGTCACATGGCCGCGCTCTCGGGTATAAACTACACCTTATCGATCACTGAGACAGGGACAGTCCCTGCGTGAAGCGTCAGGCTTTATTACAAGTTAGACAACAGTGACGAAAAAGATTGACGCACTGATTATCTGGAAGGTCTGAAGGCCAAACAACGTTTCATTAAGACGTACGGCCTGAACTCCCGCTGGACAGAGGGCTTCAGGTTGTTTTCATTCTGTGGTTGACCTTGTAGCTGTTGATGACATTTGGACTAAATGACAAACAGAATTATGTAACCTCTGTATTGATTAACTGTTTCACTGGAGTAACGTTCTTAATTTAAGTCCATATCAGAAAAACGGTCTCCTTTCTGCGTATGTGCTTGCATACACGTGAACTATGGAACGCCGATATTCATTTTTAGCTGCCATATTTTATGATTTAATATGAAACCCACAAAGCTTTGTTCCAAACGCAATGTATTACTCTAACTGGCTGTGTAAACAGGCCGCATAACATTAAAAAACATGTGTTATTTAGTAACACCTAACCCTGCTACGTTACCTTCTCATATCAATGGAGGGTATACTAGGCTATAAACCAGCAATATGGCTGGTCTAACTACTTCAGTTCAACTTCCGACATCTACCTTTTTAGTCAGCCGATGACTGTCAGAATATCAAATAAGGAGATATTATGAAAGCCATCGTTGCATCATCGCCTAACGAAGCAATGGCACGAAGTGATGGGACGATGACCATGGCTTCAGGTCATCACATCGTGCCATGGCTTTGAAAAATTCTAAGGTGACCAAAGCGGTGTCTTTATTTTCTTTTTCCGGCACTTGCGTTTTGTCGAAACAGTGACACACAGGAAACGGGACTGGAAATAAAATACCACAATGTACCAGTAATACCATGAGTGTCAAAAGACCGCTGATGCGGTGGTACAAAGCAATAGCTAGATCAATAGTACGGACAGACATGAAGCGACGGTACGAAGCGATGCATGGTTCTCGTGCGATCGGTTCAAATCTTCGTCTCCTGGCTTCGTGTCACGACTCTGTAGACTCGTACAATTGTCTCATCGCTTCGTACTATCGGCAGGCCTACAGCTATGAAACAATGGTAGCATGATTTAGCATATTGAATTGGTATGTTTCATACGAGCACCTATGATTGGTAGAATTTGGATGTACTGGTGTGATGGGAAAACTGGTAAACTTTCTTGTGAGGTTAATTACTTTTGAAGATCGATATGCTTTAATACTGGAATTAAGAACAGGTGCCTACCGTCAAGGCAAGTAAATCCTCGAAAAGAGAAGTAACCTATGTTCAACTAAAACACCGAATACATGCCATGCGAGTAATCTGCTACCAGGATAAATTTATTATGAAACATCAAG
The DNA here is from genome assembly GCF_032854445.1 of Liolophura sinensis. Lineage (NCBI taxonomy): Eukaryota > Metazoa > Mollusca > Polyplacophora > Chitonida > Chitonidae > Liolophura > Liolophura sinensis. The sequence continues at coordinate 29,846,575 of NC_088300.1, forward strand.
TAATGTAGCCGATAAAGAACCATCACAGGCTATGATGATATTAGAGCGGGCGGTTTTAACAATGATTGATGTCCACGCCATGAAGGTTTCCGTTCCGGGAAGGCCGTACGCGAGAAGGTCATCCAGCAACCTGCGGAGAGTCTTGGGTTTCCTCTCAATATAATGCTGGCCGCCAGTGAAATATTCTTGAGTACGGCGCACAACACCAATAAATCAATGTTTCAGGTAGTTGACCGTCATGCGAAGTCCTTTTAATTCCACAGTGGTCTTTCATAATTAGCACAATATCTGAACTTTGCCTTTACGTATGTATAGCCTGACTGAAGAACCACAAACCATGAGTGTCTCATTTCTTTAATATCAATTATGAATACAAAATATGCATGATTTCCCTACTTGTTGAACAACAAATCGAAAGTCACCTTCAGTCTCAAGGACATTTTAAATAATTATACAACGCTGTGACATTTACCTGTTGCAACATCGTTCGGTGGCGTGGAATAAATTAGGGCCCGGTTAAACTGACATGTAAATTGTTGAAATGGTATGTTTTGGAACAGCTCGCAAGCTGTCTATATTACATGTACATGTATTTCTTTGTTCTTTTATGCTCTCAATAAAATAACTAGCAATCTATCCAAACGATGTTTATTTATTAAACAAAGCGGAAATACAAGGAACGTTTTGAGCCAGAATTCGACATTCAGGTCTTATCGCTAAATCAATATGGCTACATCTGGGTTTATAGGTTAAATGTAAAACTGACCTCTTGCAAAGTTTAACAAAATGATTTCTTTTACAAGAGCTATTTTAACTGGATGGCATCTGCATTGACTTTTTCTGTTGGTGAACAATGTTTAGCTATCACAATGTCAATGCATCTTATTTCTCTACTAGACCAGTGGCGCCTAATCAATTGCAATTAACATCACTGTATTTTTTTTTACCTAATTCTGCTTAGGCCATGGCACTAGGAGCCGTGAAAATTGCTACTATTTATGCTTTATGCATTTACATGAACAGTTAGAATAAAACCCTGACTGAGGTAAACTGACAAGAAGCCGTATTTCGCTGGTTAGGCGTGACCATTTGCCAGCTACCACACTGTCGTCACTGCTCTCGTTTTACTCTCTATGCTGTACGTCTTGAATTATGTTCTGCTACCGGTTGTTGAATCTTCGTGGCACGCAAAACACGCCATATCTTCAAAGGGACAAATTCAAGTACTGTGTCGAAGAGCAACCATAAAATTTGTTTAAATGCAACTTAGCACATAAGAGTACTATTGAAAGAAGCACGAAAACAAAGGTCAGTATGTTGATACAAGGTTTGGAAATGTTTGGAATGACAATCCTTGTATTCTACGGTCATATTCTGCTTTGAGCTTACCCGTTCGACAGTCACCTGGCCGCAGACATTCTAGATTCGCATGATTCCTCTGTTCTCAAGGCTAAGACTGGGATGATATTCGAATCTACGTTAGTGTGTAACCCGAGGGCAGAGTTCTTGTTTCAGCCGTGTCTAACTCGAGGGTGGAATTCTTGTGTCAGCTGAGTAACCCGAGGGCAGAGTTCTTGTATTATCTAATGCAAATGCATAAGCACAAAAAAAACATAAAAGGCGTTTTATTTTAAATATAGTGCTTGTTGCATTCCGTGCTAACATCGGAGAACAGGTTTTGTATGTTGAAGACAACTGCTTTCCATTAATATTGCCTAGAAATCTTTTGAAGTACGTCACACATTCGAACGTTCGCTGGTAACATGTCAAAAGGTGGGTGTTCCACCCTGGTGAAAAGGCTTCTTCTATACATTATCCACAAACCTGATATACACAGCATAAGGAAAATCACTGCAACAAAACAAATGTCCATAAATCTGTGTATAATATCAGATGAACTGTTTTATAAGTTTGGTTGCATATAAATATTAATTTTACATGAATAAATTCAATAGAAATATAAGTTAAAAATGCCTGAGAAAGTACAAACGGAGATACATTAGGAGAAACTCTCAGCAGTTTTCAATGATGTTGGAAAGGAAAAAGGAATGCTCTAGGCGTGTAAATGCAACCCGTTAATATCCAAAGCATGAAATCTGATAATGATAATGTACAAGGTGCCATTAGTCAAAATTTATATCTCAGGTGCCTTTTGGTTGTAACGGTTTATACAACCATCACAGCGACTTTATTCTACAACCATGTACACCCCCTTTGCCCAGGAGACACATGCTATAAGATTGCTATATGAGGCCAATGAATGTCGTCCGGAAACCACTCGAGATATACATCTTGACGTATTGGGTACGTTCGAACACACCACGATACTAATTACTGGCTTCCGGGGAGACTATAATTGCCCACAATGATGCCCCAAAAGTTAAAAAAAAAAAATGAAAAAAACCTAATAACATCTTAATTACTGTTCCAAGATGGTGAGTTTCAGGTGGTTCGGACGCGTGTAACCAATGGTTAAGGAGGACAGAGGGAACACTGATGTGTTTTGTCCTCGATATAAGGCTCACCAGGGAAGCTTGGCATGACCGAGGGGTCAAGGTTCTTGGCTTTCCTTTACTAGGACACAGGAGGTGGGGTTTCAATCCCGGCCTTGGACAGGAAATTTGTGGATTACTCTGCCCTCATTGTTGGTGGGGTCTTGGTGATTATAAGCCATCCAGTACTCAGTAAGTATGACCATTCTTCAGTTTGGTGCTAAAAACAATAAAACGAACTAGATGAGGGTGCGTTTCCATTCTCCGGCGGCTTTGCTCTCATTGTACACATATGTTATCTTCTTTGGTCTGACAAAATTCGCTTTTTTTATGCGTCGATATTCATATACCAGCCGTCAACCAAAATTCAGTGATGCCAGAAAGATGCGAGAAATGTTCTAGGCGGATGAGTGATAAATATATAAAATGTCGATAATAAAATATTCATCTCAGTCTGGCTTTGATTGTAACTGTTCCGGTATGGCGATCTAATTCGATCTAATGAACATACAGCTTCTATCTTTGGTTAAGCGGAATCAGTCACATTTGCACCTTTCCACGTGGGATACTTGGTTTGTTATAACGAACAAAGGTATCAAACTATCCGAAATATATTGATAACATATTTGTTGTTATGGTTTATGTAGGTTGTAGGACGCACTTAAGCATTGGTTATCGTACTTTGTATTTGTGATCATCATTTGTCTATACTAATTGTATGACTCTTAATTTGGCTCTGGATCTAAGAAAACCTAAAAAGTTAGAATTCCTTTATGACGAACCATTTCGCCCGTAAACAAACCAAGGTAGTTTCGTAGCTTCGATAAAATACAAAGGATATGAATTATATAATTGTGTCGGAAATAATGAATTATAAGGTTTATTTATCTATTTAGTTGAATAATGTTTCACGCCGTGCTCAAGCATAGTTCACCTATATAACGGCGGCTAACATTAGGCTAAACCGGGCAGAGCCCCGGGGAAACCCACGACCATCCGCAGATTGCTGGAAGACCTTCACACGTATGGCCGTAGAGGAAGCCAGCATAAACTGGACTTGCATTATAAGACAATAGATTAACGACAACAGGCGTTAAAATGATATACGCAGAGGATGATCTTTGTCTTTATCCAGACTGGTATGGAGTAATTGATCTGATATGAAACTTGCATGAAGATGAATGTTGTATTTCATCGTGGTGCTTCATTAACGCATGCATGCATGCATGCATAATACTCTTTATTTAATGTCATTCAGGCTATAAGGCTTGTGCAATACTACCATTTATGCATTGTCACGATCAATTAGAACCAAAGCCGAGACAGAAGTGAAATTGCCAAAATTGCTTCTGATAGCCTGCCAATTATACCCCTTGTCAATTTTTCTTCGATTCGACTCATTTCGGCTTGCGTAATTGAATTATTTTTAATATAAAAGGTCCAGGCGCCTGGAGGATGATAATACTCCACCAGCAAAACACCAATTAAATAAACATACATGACAAGAGTCTTGAATTCTCAGCTTAGAACCTTAGAAGTCTTTTTAGGGGGATGGCTTGGTGGAGATAGCAAAGCTTATCGAGACTGGAAAGACAGCTCTGTTAAAGGCAGGAAAACAAGTTTATTATATAAGTCGGGTGTCATAAAGCCTGTATATACGAACGAAATCGCTTGTATTGTTGAACATAAATATTTGTCTGAGAAATGGTTGATCTTGTGAAGCCAATATACAGGCTTCAAGGTATTTTACAGTCTCGACTCCATTTGATGATAGCGAATGAGAGCCCGGTCTAGTCAACCTAGTTGCACAACAAAAGCCCACAGCGACTATGTCTCAGGGGAATAATTTTCCAGACGTTTCTAATGCATTACTAGGAAACAGTCGTAATTCCAGAAAGACGACGTCATTGTCAAGATTCAACCCGTCAAATCCGGCCTCTGGGGAATTTAATTAGTTAGGGTTTTATTCTAACTGCATGTTCATCTAGACAGATCTATAAACGACAGTCCAACTCTACGTTGTAGTTTAGAGAAGTGGTGTAGCAGTTGCCTACACTAAAATCTAATGTAAGCAACGGTCCTTCACTACACTGTAATATAGGAAAGTGATGTAAGCAGATGTCAACACTCAAATGTGGTTTAAGCAGCAGTCCTATACTACCCGTGAAAGATTGCCTCTTGTCAATTTATCTCAGTCAGGACTTTTTTGTGACTGTTCATGTAAATGCATAATACATGGAACACCAGCAGAATCCTGGTTTATGCAATATAAATGACTAGCTAAAACCATAACTGAGGTAAACTGATAAAGAGGCCGGATTTCAAAGGTTGCCTGCGACATTTGCCAACTATCACGCTGTCGTTGTTGCTCTGGTTTTATTCTCCTGCAATCTGTTGTATTGGACTTGGAGACTAACTAAATAATTTAATAAGTGGCTCATGGAATTTTGTGAGGTCCAGTTATGCAGTCCAACGTTCCTTGAACACTACTTGTCTTCTACGAACGTGACATGGACGTCTGTGCGATTCACAGAGAGCGTTGATAATGAAAACTGACCCTTCTAGTATGGATTCCATCCTGACGTAGATGTTTATTAAGAACCTGTCATCATCAGTTTAAATTAATATAAATAGCTGTATTAGCATGAAGATTTGCAATTAAAGTGTTTACTTTGTTACATTAATGACAACACATGAGCCGCGTGACATTAAATGTAATTAAATGCTATTATTTGTAAATTTTTATTTTCTTGTAAACTTAATGTCTGTTTGAACAGTTTTCACTTAAACAGCTACTGTCATTTTTTGGGGGGTGGGGTGGACTAAAACCGGAGTGCTCGGCGTAAACCATCTACCTTTGTGAAGTTACTGATACTTGCGAACCATCGATTAAGTGGAAAATTCTTGACGTTAAACAATACTCCGTAATGACTATCTTGCTACACTTCTTATTCTATATCAATAAACAAATCTGACACTGGCGTCTCAATTTTGTTTTTAATTGCCTTGGCCATTTACAGAGCAGTTTAGACCACTCTATCATCATCAGACCTGTGATGGATCAGTAGATATACGTATACTTCGTGATACATCTCTCCAAATATTCAAATGAAACAGTTGATTAAAGTGTTTGTCTTATTGAAAAATATACATTGTCATTTTTTTGTAATCTACGGGGTTCGACATTCGTATACCCACGGTAAACCATGAAGAAGCGATGAAGCCATCAGTTTTCAATGATGCAATGGAGTCACCTTGCTTTCTAGACATGAATTCCGAGTCAAAATTTAAGTTGGTAGTCAGTGAATAATTTCCTGGTCGCTTATAAATATAGGTATCTCAGTCGCGATTTGATTGCAACTGTTCATATCAACAGTATCTTGCTTTAACTAAGCCTCAAAACAGACATTAACCGGACCCGATAGTTCAGTTAGTAGAGGGTCCACTTTGGGTGCTAGATCCAGAGTCTATGCGAGTTGGGTCACACTTAAGAACTTGGCGTTCAGAGTTAAGAGGATAGTGGAACGACTGGTTGACCCGTATCAGTTTAATGGAACCAGTGGGGCTGGTTACTTGCCTTCGGTAAGTCATCTCAGTGAAGCAGCACTAGATAATAGAGCAGTGGAAGTCTGTCCTGCTACACGGAGGTACATTACATGCGCTCTAAAGACTCCTTCGCATTATGACTGAGAAATTGTTAAGTGCGACGGGAAACCCCAAGCACTCACTCACTCAAACCAAACATTTATGTTCCAACCGTCAACCAAAATGAACGTAATAAATCATATCTTATATAAATGTTATATCACTATTGATATAGAGAACTCGTAACAGATGAGTATGTTCTGAGATCAAAACAAACTAACAATGTACTGGAAGTGTGAAATAAATGTAGTGTCAGTAAAGCCTTGATTTTGGAAAGGAAAAGACAAATGAACTAGGCACTGTCTGAGATGCAATAGGCAGGTAAGATTTATTGTATTTATTTTACTTCATTGGTGTTTTATGCCGTTCTCAATAAAGCATGTTCAACTTAAGTGTTTAAGTGTTTCAACTTAAACACTTGATATATATTCATGTACATGATCTTCACCTCACAGATGCAGGACAATGAAAGCGTAGCTTTTTTGTGATATTTCGGAATTGGAAATGCAGTCACTTGAAGAGGCAGTTTGAGTTTTAAGTATTATGTCGCACCTGCATCGCTAAACGATGTATTCCACTAACGCCTAGGGGGTTCACACCTTCCGAGGTAGGTGGTGAGCGGAATTTTGTCAGTAGTGAAAGAAATTCTGCCATTAAATTGATATTCCGACACCTGACGTACGTGGGCGAAAGCTTTGTATCGCGTAAGCCATCATCATTTACCTAAAGAATGGTGGCGATGTACAAAAACTGGGTGTTCGTCTGGCCTGACTACCAAGAATGACATCTGGCAGATTCTCCAAACACTGCCCCAGCTCAACTCTTTGCAGGCTATGTCACTGAAACTTGGATAGAGGGAGCCTTCGATCAAGAGATATGGAACCTATGACATAAACAAACAAAAAACGACAAGCCATTTGGAGGGTTGGCGTCGAAAGCTAAATCTGATGGTGAAGAAAGCCCATCCGAAAATGTTTTAGTTCATCACCATTATCAAGACCGAATAAGCCGCAAATGAGGTGAAGATTTTGCAACTCGAAGGTGGGGCAGCTCCTCCTCATAAGAGACGCAAATATAGACAATTGGATGCCAGATTGACAGACCTTAAAATGAAATTGAGCAACAACTGATTGATGTAATGCCATATGCCAATTCGGCATCACACTTTCTTGCTATATCAGTGTGTATGTAATATCATCTGTTAAACATTACTGTTTTATTCATATATATTAGGTCACGTTGTCTAAAATGTTGCTTATTTAAAAAATAAATAACTGACATACTGAAATTTATTGAGGGTAGGAGGAAGTTCAACAGGGTATCGATTAACAACAATATAACTGTCAGCGACCAGCGTGGAAGGTCTGTCTAAAACAACAGTATTATATGTACTTTCTCTGAAAATAGTGAGTAAAGTGGCTACAGAAGTAACGTCCAGTTCTACACTTTCTGTACCACCCTATCCGTGTGTGTCAAGACACATCTTATTTTCGACATAATCAATCAGTAAACACAGTTCAATCTGTTCAAATAGACTGTTCATAAAATTAAAGCATCTAGACAGGGGTCTTGATTTAATAAACATACAGCAAATTTTAAATGATACAGAGGTTAGCAATGCTGTGCCGAATTATTTCAACATAGGACAGCCACAAGCATTTCCTACCAAGGTACTAAACTAATCACTTCCAAAATATTTAATTACGCATTAGCAGTTAAAGATTTTAAGCTGTCTGATTATGACGTATTATGATGAAGTATACTTTGGAGAAACTATTAAAAAACATCAGTTCTTTCTCAAACAGAGGAGTATATCCGTACCTTTCCATCACACTGACATACCACAACTTTACTGAATTCTAAAAATGCATAAATCCCCATACAAAGTTCTCTTTATTGTGGGGTCAAAATGCTGTACCACCAAACTTGTATCCAGTCTTTAACGAAGGCACTTGTCATTTTTGAATAAGTACTGCTTTGTAATTGCAAAACAAAATCATTCGTCAACTGTATATAGATACTTAAAAACTCTAAACGTTTCATTTAAGAACTAGACCCTCAAATACACATAACGTATAAGAACATCTCTACTTGGGATTTCTCCACTCTCTATGCTACAATTAATCACACAGATTTAATTGATAGAATTTCATCACTAATTGTATCGGTCACCGATACCGATAATTGTAACAAAACTGGTCACCAAAACATTGACGTCCAAGGCAACAAATTCTTCTTCACTTTCGCTAAACACAAGGGTTACCATTCATGGGATGTTTAGTTGTTCATCAAGTTCTTTGAGTTTCTCATTAATGTGAAACTCGGGGAAACCATATATCAACAGTGTACAGGTATTCCGGTACAAATTTGTGTATGGTGTATGGGTACAAATTTTGGCAGATTTGTAGCTGTTCTTGTATGAATACGACTATATGCAGAAACTTTTAAGGAGTAATTCTCATTAGGCACGATCTTTCTCATTCACTAAAAGGTATATTGATGATGTGTTAGCTTTAAACAACCCAAAGACTGTGAAAGCCATATATATCCACCCTCGCTGAAACTATGCTCTCCAGCTGGTACATCTTATCTGGGCCTATATTTGTACAAATATCAAAACGGTTTCATCTTTCGTACACTTTACGACAAGAAGGGTAGTTTCAATTTTGACAGTATAAATTATCCTTACTTGGACAGCAATATATCGAAGGGTCCTGCGTATTCATGGAGTGCAAATATCCTGCCTTCTAACGTTTGTTAGATCCTGTGTGTTAGGTTTCAATTAACGTCACAGGCTTTTACTGCGTGCACCAATGCGGCCACTGTGAGTTCAAGTCCAGCCTATGCTGGCTTCCTTTCCGGCCGTACGTGGCAAGGTCTGACGGCAACCTGCGGATGGTCGTGGGTTTCCCACGGCCTCTGCCCGGTTTCCTCCCACCATAATGCTGGCCGTCGTCGTATAAGTGAAACATTCTTAAGTACGGCGTAAAACACCAGTCAAAGAAATATTACTGTGTGTCAAGGTATTCCACCAAACGCCTTCACTCTAAGTTTTACTGTAAGCATAATTCTCTTGTAAGTAAATGAGGACAGAGCGCACAGAATCGCTGTTCCTCTGCTTCATGATTGTGTCTCATTCCGCTTAACCCGATACCGTTTCGGGGCTAGTGTATATTCATCGTGTTGAATTGGATTGTCACGTTGGATATATGAACACTTGTAATCAAAGCGCAACTAAGATATATATTTCATTATTAATAACGGATATTCTAGCACGGTACACGATTTGAATACTGATTTCACTTAGTCGCCTGGAACATATTTTACGTCTTAAAAACTGTTGACTGCTTCTGTTTGCATTATTCCATCCTATTTTCGTACTTAATATACTTTCTTAGTTCTTTGGTAGATTGTCATAAAAATATTGAACTCCGCCCAATATCCAACATGCCACTAATTTTTTAATAATTATTACGTCACCCTAGGCAATGAGTTTTTGCAGTCGAACCCAAACTTATGTAGTTTAACATTATGAATTAGAAAACGTAATTGTCGATTCTTCATCGATAACCATCGTACATCGATAATAGCAAAACACATTTCTAAAACAGCGTAAAACACCAGTTCTGAAAAAATATGTAAGAAATGACATTTAAAGTGATATTTTCAGTGATCCAGAGGAGCAAAACAGAATGCTGCTCAAAGAAATCGAACGTGGTTAGGCGAATGAGACGTGTTGGCCTACGTTTTATCTAACTATTTTGTATGGTATTTTTGTGATAACTGTTTCTTTATCTTCCTGAGCTAGGTGGATCTTTCATGGAAACTGAAAAAAAACAGTGCTTTTTTGCTGTCGTTTTTATATTATAACAATTGGTAACACAGTAGGCGCCAACTGTGTTGACAGGTGTACAGTTTTGTAATCAAGCGTGCAATGAACCCATTTTCCTGCTGTGCCAGTTAGCTTCATTGCTTGTAAATCAACGGTAGGTGCTAACTGTGTTGACAGGTGTACAGTTCTATAACCAAGCGTGTAATAACGATTTTCCAGCTTTAAGCATGTGCTAATTACCTTCATTTCTTGGTTATTCAATACCTTAAAAGTGAAGTGCATTAATCCATTGAAACAAGCTAGTTGCCACAGCCTGTCATCGGAGTATGTAGCAATATATATGACTGCATGGGGACCGCTTCGGTGGCCTAATGGTTAGAGCCTCCCCCTCGAAGTCAGGAGACCCGGGATCAAACAAACACTTTAAAAATGGTTCTTATTGTTGCTTTACTTGGTGTTCAGCGCTGAGAGATTAGAGCAAGGAAACATGACTGATTGGGCCGGTGTCAATATAATATGACTGAGAGGGGTGTCTTGTCTGGTATCTTCGGCATGATATTTCAGTGGCGGTAGCACTTAGGGTGCATGGATTCTGCCACAAGAGGACATAATATATTTTCACACACCTAGTGACTCCTTGTCATCATATGACTGCAAATCTCCATGGTCAAGTGTCCGGTGAGATGGTAACTGATGAGGTTTTAGCTCGAACAGCTCGTTGTGCTGAACTACATTATTTACTTCATTACTCTTTTAATCTAAATATTAGACACATGTATTTACCAAATTTTCACATTAAAAATGTACAAGGTTATAAGTTTTTGGAAAATTAATTACTTATCGCCGTTATATTTCTTAATTGAATTTACCCGTGAGTAAATTGCTTCAAAAATTGTTCATGGATGTCCATAGGAAAAAACTGGGGAGTAGATTAGAGAATTTTACATCATTTCAACATTATTCCGATTTTATTCCAAAGGTGTCATCTCGTAGCTTAGGGCTCCAAATGCTGTCTCTGTAAACACTTATGAATTTCTCTTTAGATTGATGCAAAGTTTTACTGAACTGAAGGATTAATATGGACATCTGACTTCTGCATCCGGGCACAAACACACTGTATTCAACAAATAAAAAGGCATAACCTGTTTTATTATACCATTCTGACCGATGAAATGAAAATGATACCTAGAAAAGTGGAGGTTCACGCCCGTGCCTTGCTGACAGCATTTTACTACAGAATCTTACAAATTTCTCAGTCAAAACGACCATTGAAATTTACCCCTTTGACATTCATAAATGACATAATCATGACATGACGACGTTGTTATTTCCCGTCTTTTTTTGAGACATTTGTATCTAAGACAAGGAACATATACTTTATTCTGTGTGTGGAATTAAATATTTTGTCACCGCTTTTAGTGGTATAAAAGAAGCTTTTCCGGTAGCTGTGCTATGCTTAAGTATGTTGTTACGCAATTCCATTGACACTTGTCTTCTTGCCAACACCTGGTTTTGCTTCCTACACTCTACTTGGCACACACTCCTTTTTCTTTTTCTAATGACCGTATCCAAAAGTCCCAAGAGTGAGATTCATGGATAGTAAATTAAATGAACGGGGGATAAAAATTGAGAACATTTGGAACATTTTGTGAATGTTTTCACATGTCTGACAGTTTTGTACCGCAAAATCATCCCACTGGAATCATTATCTCCACCAAATCAGACCTGCCCACTTTTTCACACGAAAAGTTCATATCAAGCATGTAAGCAACTGATGTTCATGAATGACACAAAAACTGACTTTGGTGTGTCAAAAAGTACCTTAAAGCACATGACAATGGTTGGGCGTGTTAAGGCGGGATATACCTTTACACCAAATTCTACCTCGATATATGCTGTTATTTGGCCGGCTATTTAATTATTTTATTGACCTGACTGGAATGTCACGACATACTCAAGAAAGAATTTGTTAATGTGATTGTATATCAAATTTGATGACTACACAAGATTTTGAGTAATTCTGAACATATCACGTCATTTGTAATTTTGTAATCACGTGTGTAAATTGGCACTTTTTAGGCATATACATGAACAGTTAGATGAACACTCCAATTGAGATAAGTTTACAAGAGGCAGTGTTTCGCCGGTGACCATTTGTCAACAATCACACTGTCCTCGTTACTCTGGTTGTCCTCTGTATGTTGTAAGCCTTTTATTTCACTTTTTTGGCGGCAGGTATGTTCATATTGTCGTGAGAAACCTGCAGTGTTCAATGGTGCCTGGCAAAATTCCTGACGATGGTGAGTGGGTTTTGAACATTCGGCTGCACCGACGAGGATCAGCACATGAGCATAAAGGTACATGTGTGAATCAAAACGAGGGTCTCAAAATGTTTCAGAAAGAGTGTTTGTTCACAAATATCACCTGAATATCAGGATAATTGAATCAACCAATTAATTTAATATCATTTACTATCAACTATAATCCACATCTATGAATTATGAAATTAAGTAGATTGAAAGGCGTATGAAGTCGTTTCCTAGCACCAGTGGAATAAATAAATGAATAGCCCATGAGGTATAACTATAATTGAGATATAACTACTTAATTTATCAGTACAAACCTGATTACAATTATCAGTTGGCAAGAGTATATTTTTTCAACTCAAAACTGCTTCTTTATCGAAGAGAATAGTGTACACACAAGTTAATATACAGATGAACAAAGACTTATTATTTCGAGCCATAAATAAAAAAAATAGAAAATTTATGTGCAATTAAAGCTGGTTTGCAACAGCTGCCCCATTATCTTAAAATCAGGTCCCTCGATAAAGGAATCGCCAATGTTAAAAGGTATAGGGTGCAAAAAATTGAATGACGTGCCCATATTAAAAAAATATTTATTTATTTGATTGGTGTTTTACGCCGTACTCAAGAACATTTCACTTATACGACGGCGGCCAGCATTATGGTGGGAGGAAACCGGGCAGAGCCCAAGGAAAGCCCACGACCATCCGTAGGTTGCTGCCAAACCTTGCCACGTACGGCCAGAGAGGAAGCCAGCATGGGCTGAACATGAACTCACAGCGACCGCATTGGTGAGAGGCTCCTGGGTCATTACGCTGCGCTAGCACGCTAACCAACTAAACCAGTGAGGCCTACATTAAAAAAATAAGAACTTTGCCAAACTCACAGATTGAGAAGCCAGTCAACCGACAGACAGAGGGAACGGCTTACAGAACTGCTTGACACAGCTGATTATGAGCTCAGGTGATTTCAGAGCTGGTCTGGGTTTTTAGTGATAATATTGTAGCTTTTTAATGCTACATCGGGGCATTTGGTGTTAAACTGGTGATTTTGAAATGTTATGTATTTAACCTTGCGGATTTAGGATCGGAAATAGGAATTAAAAGAGCGATCGACATGCGATTGCTGGATTTTACAACTGAAATGCCCTGAAACTGCAATTGTTTTTGTCTCAGAATAGTTTCCATTCAAAACTACGGCCTGTCATATAGTTATAGGAAGCGAGGACGTGCCATACACGATACAGGGAATCTCATTAAAACGTAATGATTTCCATAATGAAAAACACTGACATCATTAGAGGTCTGTTAGCAGAGAAATATTCCTGTATGTATCACATGTTGTATATTGAAAAGATCATTCCTCTTACGGGCGACACAAAAGGTCATATACGCCATGTTACTGACCCTGTTTATTCGTCCTTTGGCCTCATAATGGCATCCACAGAGTGTAGCTGATCTCGATGATTAATCGCCTGACACGTTAACCATGGCTCTCGCCTGCCTGTCTTAGATACACAATCTACACGATACTGCACAAATAGAACGGCGGCGTCCTTGACCGAACGCTCAGTCAACAGCGAACATGACCAGGTGGTGCGTGGGGAAAATGTCACCTTAAAACATTTGGATTTATTTTCTTTCTCAACGACCAGACTCAATAAACTGTAAAAACTTTTTATGTTAACTGCAATTATTACTGTTTTTTAAATTGAGACTTGCTATGTGCAATTAAATTTTGGTTACCCTGCTAATGACGTTCACCTGTGTACTCCTATCGGCGGAAGAATCTTTTTTATTAAGCTTTTGAGGGGACAGGCGCAGACCTGTGAGACAACTTTTGCACCTTGACGAGAAAACCTTTGGACATTGGCAAGAAAACCTTCAGAAAAATTGGTCAATGATCCATCCGTTGATGCGAAAAAAGTGCTTTATTCACTTTATTTGGTTGTTGAGTAACGGCATACTCAACAACTTTTCACATAGACAATGGCGGTCATTTTCATGGGTGTCCAATGCAGGGTGTGTCCTGTCGATGAAAACAATGAAAACAAAACCTGAGTTTGTTAAAGACATTGAGCTATGGGGTGTTAACGATAGACAAAAGTTTTTCTTTAAATATATTTTTGTGTGAAAACAGGTAGAAAACCATCGATCATCGCCAGGAAACTGATATACCTCCTGACCTCAAACATTGGTCAATGACCCATCAGTTACGACAAGCTTTACGATTTTGAGTCATCAACGACCCGTTTAAACGCTTGAACCTAGATGTTTGCGAGAAATGAAAATGAGTTTAAGTTATGCTAGTACTTTAAGGTAGTCTGGATTTCACAGGACATCAGTTCGAATAGCAGAATATTTTGATATTTCAGGCGTTTGTCTGGCTGTTGTTTACCTTAGTATTCTGACCGAGATGTCACGCTGATACAAAGCGTGCAGATCGCCATTACTCAGGGATCACTTTATCAGCATGATAGATGGCACATACATCCCACTCCTTCAGAGCAAACAACCAAGGCTAAACAGATGGGTTTCAGGTCAACACTTTCTCAGTGACGTGGCCATAAGAATCTCGAGAGTATTACAAGCATCAAGTCCTTGTCCACGTTTTATTCAGCATGGAACATGTTTAGTGCTACTGTCAATCAACCACCCGTGTGTGAACAACGTGCTTCACGGTGAGAATGTAGGAAGACTGAAGAGGAAAACGTGACTGATCCACCATATAAGCTAACTTTTCTACATTTACAGCAACATCCTGTTTTTGCGTTTGACCAGTGGTATACCAATGTCACATATGAACTGCCAAGATTCGACAAAACGCCAAATGAAAAGATAAAAAAAAAGAATATAAGAAGCTAGTATTATGGGCGTATAAGTATTCGTAAGACCTTCTTCACAGCTTTTTGTGGAGCTGGTCGAATGCAAACGCTGGTCTAAAGGCATCTCTATAAAGGAATACATGACCATTGCCAGAAATCAAGATAAAGCCCAACTGAAGATGCTGTGGACAATTATATACGAGGCAATGATGTCTGGGTCATCTTTAGATAAGAACAACGCTAGGTCGTGTCATGTCCGAGGCCTTAAAATTGTTCTTCGTGCTTATGCGGTATTGGGGAATGGATGGTGCACTGGTCGGCCCGTTGCCCGATGCATGGGCGTTTTATCCAGCGTTTTATCCCACATTTTCGGCATGGCAAGGAAGCACCATTATAAACATCTCGAGACTGGCACTAAATTAGCCTCCCACAAACAGACACCTTGATGACATGAACGAAATGATGCCCAAACAAACGAATAAACAAGCTATTCTACCAAACTAGAACTGACGGAAGAGTTACCAGTTCACAAAAACAACACTTGAGATTAAACATTATTAGCCCACCAAAATAGTGCAAAGATGATTAATAGTGTGAGGGGAAAGGGGGTACTATGTCACTTGCTTCACCTCTTTTTAGGGTGTACTTGCCATGCTGTACATCTTTCATTCAATGTTTTAGTCAGCATTTTTAACATATCTCTACCTCGCTTCTCATTCGTTTCCACTGGATCACACTTGTTGAAAATTTTCAGTACCCGTTAATTGCACAACTCGGATTTGTCTTGGGCAAGTACAATCTTATTTTATCACCTTATTTGGGGGTTCTTAACACCATTTTCAGGCTTTTTCCACAAAAACGATGGCAGTCAGTTTTATGAGTGGAGGAAATCGGATGCGTAACTTGGCGACGGGCGCAACTGCTATGGCAACGTATTGTTTCAGTATGTGTCACCGTAACAGTTACGCTTGTGGAAAGTGACACGAGCTTTGAAAAACGGGCCCAAGGGGGGGGGGGGTGTTTTTAAAAGGGGTCGTAACGTTACGCCGGTCGTAAATACCAAGGTGGCATATGACGTCAGTATGCGACGTCATGGTAACATTACGACCCCTTGGAGAAACAGCCCCCAGGGTCGTAAATAAGAGAACTTGAACAGCGTCATTGTGGCTGGTTCCGTAGGCAACATTTATCCGAGTATGGAAGTGAAACATCCTTAACCATAGACGACAATCAATCAATCATTCAATCAATCAAACAAGCTGGGCGTAGGTATGAGGAATGAGTGAGTTGGCAATGATAACAAATTAAGCCTTTCGTCGTCTTAAGTGTTGGATGCCAAAATGATTAAGGACATGGCATTTATAATAGGCTCTCAACGATTTGAGGGTGTCTTAGTCCAAAACTGACGCTAAATAATCCCGTCAACCCATTACGTGTGAGTAACTGTCTCAAGGGATGTCCACAGGAAAAATTGGGGAGTAGATTAGAGCCCGTACAAATCTGATACACACTGGCATTTGTTTTTTTTGTTGTGATTTGTATTTTACATTATTTCAACATTATTTTTGTTCCAAAGGTGTCATCTCGTAGCTTGGGACTCCAAATGTTGACTCCGTAAACACTTGTGGTCTTGTGTTTAGATTGATGCAAAGTTTTACTGAACTGAAGGATTAATATGGACATCTGACTTCTGTATCCGGGCACAAACACACTGTATTCAACAAATAAAAAGGCATAACCTGTTTTATTATACCTTTCTGACCGATGAAATGAAAATGATACCTGGAAAAGTGGAGGTTCACGCCCGTGCCTTGCTGACAGCATTTTACTACAGAATCTTACAAATTTCTCAGTCAAAACGACCATTGAAATTTACCCCTTTGACATTCATAAATGACGTTGTTATTTCCCGTCTTTGTGCGTTATTCATACATTTGTATCTAAGACAAGGAACATATACTTTATCCTGTGTGTGGAATTAAATATTTAGTCACCGCTTTTAGTGGTATAAAAGAAGCTTTTCCGGTAGCTGTGCTATGCTTAAGTATGTGGTTATGCAGTTCCATTGACACTTGTCTTCTTGCCAACACCTGGTTTTGCTTCCCACAGTCTACTTGGCACACACTCTTTTTTCTTTTTCTAATGATCGTTTCCAAAAGTCCCAAGAGTGAGATTCATGGTTAGTAAATTAAATGAACGGGGGATAAAAACTGAGAACATTTGGAACATTTTGTGAATGTTTTCACATGTCTGACAGTTTTGTACCGCAAAATCATCCCACTGGAATCATTATTTCCACCAAATCAGACCTGCCCGCTTAATGTGATAAATGTGACTATATATCAAATTTGATGACTACACAACATTTTGATTAATTCTAGACAAATCACGTGCAGCTAAGACCAATGCATTTTTTCTAACCTAACTCTGTTGAAGCCATTGTGATAGGTGTGTGTAATTTGCTACATTTTAGGCATATACATGAACAGTTAGATGAACACTCCAGTTGAGATAAGTTCACAAGAGGCAGTGTTTCGCCGGTGACCATTTGTCAACAATCACACTGTCCTCGTTACTCTGGTTGAACTCTGTATGTTGTAAGCCTTTTATTTCACTTTTTTGGCGGCAGGTATGTTCATATTGTCGTGAGACACCCGCAGTGTTCAATGGTGCCTGGCAAAATTCCTGACGATGGTGAGTGGGTTTTGAACATTCGGCTGCACCGACGAAGATCAGCACATGAGCATGAAGGTACATGTGTGAATCAAAACGACGAATGTTTCAAAAAGAGTGCTTGTTCACAAATATCACCTGAATATCAGGATAATTGAATCAACCAATTAATTTAATATCATTTACTATCAACTATAATCCACATCTATGAATTATGAAATTAAGTAGATTGAAAGGCGTATGAAGTCGTTTCCTAGCACCAGTGGAATAAATAAATGAATAGCCCATGAGGTATAACTATAATTGAGATATAACTACTTGATTTATCAGTATAAACCTGATTACAATTATCAGTTGGCAAGAGTGTATTTTTTCAACTCAAAACTGCTTCTTTATCGAAGAGAATAGTTTACACACAAGTTAATATACAGATGAACAAAGACTTATTATTTCGAGCCATAAATAAAAAAAATAGAAAATTTATGTGCAATTAAAGCTGGTTTGCAACAGCTGCCCCATTATCTTAAAATCAGGTCCCTCGATAAAGGAATCGCCAATGTTAAAAGGTATAGGGTGCAAAAAATTGAATGACGTGCCCATATTAAAAAAATATTTATTTATTTGATTGGTGTTTTACGCCGTACTCAAGAACATTTCACTTATACGACGGCGGCCAGCATTATGGTGGGAGGAAACCGGGCAGAGCCCAAGGAAAGCCCACGACCATCCGTAGGTTGCTGCCAAACCTTGCCACGTACGGCCAGAGAGGAAGCCAGCATGGGCTGAACATGAACTCACAGCGACCGCATTGGTGAGAGGCTCCTGGGTCATTACGCTGCGCTAGCACGCTAACCAACTAAACCAGTGAGGCCTACATTAAAAAAATAAGAACTTTGCCAAACTCACAGATTGAGAAGCCAGTCAACCGACAGACAGAGGGAACGGCTTACAGAAGTGCTTGACACAGCTGATTATGAGCTCAGGTGATTTCAGAGCTGGTCTGGGTTTTTAGTGATAATATTGTAGCTTTTTAATGCTACATCGGGGCATTTGGTGTTAAACTGGTGATTTTGAAATGTTATGTATTTAACCTTGCGGATTTAGGATCGGAAATAGGAATTAAAAGAGCGATCGACATGCGATTGCTGGATTTTACAACTGAAATGCCCTGAAACTGCAATTGTTTTTGTCTCAGAATAGTTTCCATTCAAAACTACGGCCTGTCATATAGTTATAGGAAGCGAGGACGTGCCATACACGATACAGAGAATCTCATTAAAACGTAATGATTTCCATAATGAAAAACACTGACATCATTAGAGGTCTGTTAGCAGAGAAATATTCCTGTATGTATCACATGTTGTATATTGAAAAGATCATTCCTCTTACGGGCGACACAAAAGGTCATATACGCCATGTTACTGACCCTGTTTATTCGTCCTTTGGCCTCATAATGGCATCCACAGAGTGCACCAGATCTCGATGATTAATCGCCTGACACGTTAACCATGGCTCTCGCCTGCCTGTCTTAGATACACCGCCTACACAATACTGCACAAATAGAACGGCGGCGTCCTTGACCCAACGCTCAGTCAACAGCGAGCATCACCAGGTGGTGCGTGGGGAAAATGTCACCTTAAAACATTTGGATTTATTTTCTTTCTCAACGACCAGACTCAATAAACTGTAAAAACTTTTTATGTTAACTGCAATTATTACTGTTTTTTAAATTGAGACTTGCTATGTGCAATTAAATTTTGGTTACTCTGCTAATGACGTTCACCTGTGTACTCCTATCGGCGGAAGAATCTTTTTTATTAAGCTTTTGAGGGGACAGGCGCAGACCTGTGAGACAACTTTTGCACCTTGACGAGAAAACCTTTGGACATTGGCAAGAAAACCTTCAGAAAAATTGGTCAATGATCCATCCGTTGATGCGAAAAAAGTGCTTTATTCACTTTATTTGGTTGTTGAGTAACGGCATACTCAACAACTTTTCACATAGACAATGGCGGTCATTTTCATGGGTGTCCAATGCAGGGTGTGTCCTGTCGATGAAAACAATGAAAACAAAACCTGAGTTTGTTAAAGACATTGAGCTATGGGGTGTTAACGATAGACAAAAGTTTTTCTTTAAATATATTTTTGTGTGAAAACAGGTAGAAAACCATCGATCATCGCCAGGAAACTGATATACCTCCTGACCTCAAACATTGGTCAATGACCCATCAGTTACGACAAGCTTTACGATTTTGAGTCATCAACGACCCGTTTAAACGCTTGAACCTAGATGTTTGCGAGAAATGAAAATGAGTTTAAGTTATGCTAGTACTATGCTGGTAGTCTGGATTTCACAGGACATCAGTTCGAATAGCAGATTATTTTGATATTTCAGGCGTTTGTCTGGCTGTTGTTTACCTTAGTATTCTGACCGAGATGTCACGCTGATACAAAGCGTGCAGATCGCCATTACTCAGGGATCACTTTATCAGCATGATAGATGGCACATACATCCCACTCCTTCAGAGCAAACAACCAAGGCTAAACAGATGGGTTTCAGGTCAACACTTTCTCAGTGACGTGGCCATAAGAATCTCGAGAGTATTACAAGCATCAAGTCCTTGTCCACGTTTTATTCAGCATGGAACATGTTTAGTGCTACTGTCAATCAACCACCCGTGTGTGAACAACGTGCTTCACGGTGAGAATGTAGGAAGACTGAAGAGGAAAACGTGACTGATCCACCATATAAGCTAACTTTTCTACATTTACAGCAACATCCTGTTTTTGCGTTTGACCAGTGGTATACCAATGTCACATATGAACTGCCAAGATTCGACAAAACGCCAAATGAAAAGATAAAAAAAAAGAATATAAGAAGCTAGTATTATGGGCGTATAAGTATTCGTAAGACCTTCTTCACAGCTTTTTGTGGATCTGGTCGAATGCAAACGCTGGTCTAAAGGCATCTCTATAAAGGAATACATGACCATTGCCAGAAATCAAGATAAAGCCCAACTGAAGATGCTGTGGACAATTATATACGAGGCAATGATGTCTGGGTCATCTTTAGATAAGAACAACGCTAGGTCGTGTCATGTCCGAGGCCTTAAAATTGTTCTTCGTGCTTATGCGGTATTGGGGAATGGATGGTGCACTGGTCGGCCCGTTGTCCGATGCATGGGCGTTTTATCCAGCGTTTTATCCCACATTTTCGGCATGGCGAGGAAGCACCATTATAAACATCTCGAGACTGGCACTAAATTAGCCTCCCACAAACAGACACCTTGATGACATGAACGAAATGATGCCCAAACAAACGAATAAACAAGCTATTCTACCAAACTAGAACTGACGGAAGAGTTACCAGTTCACAAAAACAACACTTGAGATCAAACATTATTAGCCCACCAAAATAGTGCAAAGATGATTAATAGTGTGAGGGGAAAGGGGGGTACTATGTCACTTGCTTCACCTCTTTTTAGGGTGTACTTGCCATGCTGTACATCTTTCATTCAATGTTTTAGTCAGCATTTTTAACATATCTCTACCTCGCTTCTCATTCGTTTCCACTGGATCACACTTGTTGAAAACTTTCAGTACCCGTTAATTGCACAACTCGGATTTGTCTTGGGCAAGTACAATCTTATTTTATCACCTTATTTGGGGGTTCTTAACACCATTTTCAAGCTTTTTCCACAAAAACGATGGCAGTCAGTTTTATGAGTGGAGGAAATCGGATGCGTAACTTGGCGACAGGCACAACTGCTATGGCAACGTATTGTTTCAGTATGTGTCACCGTAACAGTTACGCTTGTGGAAAGTGACACGCGCTTTGAAAAACGGGCCCAAGGGGGGGGGTGTTTTTAAAAGGGGTCGTAACGTTACGCCGGTCGTAAATACCAAGGTGGCATATGACGTCAGTATGCGACGTCATGGTAACATTACGACCCCTTGGAGAAACAGCCCCCAGGGTCGTAAA